>NC_092052.1:49560814-49870965 GCF_003086295.3 Arachis hypogaea | reverse complement strand
CTCAGTCAGGAAAATTCAAATGGTTATGGGATTTTGATAATTAAAGGATAAATAAAGCATAAAATAGGATAGAGATACTTATGTAATTCATTGGTGAGAATTTCAGATAAGCGTATGGAGATGCTTTGCTCCTTCTGAATCTCTGCTTTCCTACTGCTTTCATTCAATCATTCATACTCCTTTCTATGGCAAGCTGTATGTTGGGGGATCACCGTTGTCAATGGCTACCATCCGTCCTCTCAGTGAAAATGGTCCAAATGTGCTGTCACCGCACGACTAATCATCTGTCGGTTCTCACTCATGTTGGAATAGGATCCATTGATCCTTTTACGTCTGTCACTACGCCCAACACTCGCGAGTTTGAAGCTGGTCATAGTCATCCCATCCCAGATCCTACTCGGAATACCACAGACAAGGTTTAAACTTTTTGGATCTCAAGAATGCTTCCAATTGATTCTAGCTTATACCACGAAGACTTCGATCTTTTGGAATGGAGGCTAAGAGATACACACTCAAGATCGTTTTCATGTAGAATGGAAGTGGTTGTCAGGCACGCGTTCATAGGTGAGAATGGTGATGAGTGTCACATAATCATCACATTCATCATATTCTTGGGTGCGAATGAATATCTTAGAATAAGAATAAGCTTGAATTGAATAGAAAAATAATAGTACTTTGTGTTAATTCATGAAGAACAGCAGAGCTCTACACCTTAATATATGGGGTGTAGAAACTCCACCGTTGAAAATACATAAGTGATAATGGTGTTCATTGGCTTCGGCCCCAGAGGGGAAACCAGAATGACCAAGACCTGGGCATGGCCGGGTGGCCAGCCTCCTAGCATACGAATATAATAGTAAAAAGTGCTATTTATACTAAACTAGCTACTAGAGTTACAGAGATGAGTAAATGATGCAGAAATTCACTTCCAGGGCCCACTTGGTGTGTGCTTGGGTTGAGCATTGAGATTTACACGTGTAGAGACTTCTCTTAGAGTTAAACGCCATGTTGCAGCCTGTTTGTGGCGTTTAACTCTGGCTTGTAACCTGTTTCTGGCGTTTAACTTCAAAATAGGGTAGGAAGTTGGCGTTTGAACGCCAGTTTGTGTCATCAAAACTCGGGAAAAGTGTAACAACCACCCTTCTAGAAACAAAATTAAATTCGAAATTTGAAAATCAGTTAGGAGATAGGCTTAGAATTTTAAATTTATGGATAGGAATCTAGTAACCACCCTCGGTTTGAAATTAAAATTATCCCAACCACCCTATCCCCAAATGTATATAAATAGGGGTGCACCTATAGGTAGAAAATCACTTCTCTCAAATACCAAAACCTCTCCCTTCTCTCTCTACAAAATATATTTTGTGTGCAAATACAAGAGGCAAGCTCAAAGATGCGTTAGAGAAAAAAGAGTAGGGAATTATGTTTTTAAAATGCTTGGCATGTGTTATGTTCCATTTTTATTTTCTTCCATTCACGAATGTTATCATGACATTAATTATCTTTCACTCATCCTTTATTCATGTTGATCATGTCTGTCCACCATGTCATTCATGTCTTCTTAAATCATTAGTATATGTCTCCTTGTGATGTTCATTCAATTATTCACTATACTCATTTTGTGCTCTTTCATATGATTATATTGTTAATATTCCCTTAGGTCGAGAGTACATGCCTTCTAATAATGCTTGTTCAATCTCCTATATTATTATATTAATATTCCCTTAGGACCGAGAGTACATGCCTTCTTATACTGTCTTGTTCAACATACCATATTCTATTATATGGATATGTGTGATCTCTTACATTATTATATTATTATTTATAACATTTCATTCAAATATTTAATATACCATATTCTATTATGTGCATATCATTATGTTATTATTACTCCTTTAAAGTCAAGAGTACATGCTTTCTTAAATATTTTATTCAAATATTTAGTATACCCTATTCTATTATGTGCATATCATTATGTTATTATTACTCCTTTAAAGTCAAGAGTACATGCTTTCTTAAACATTTCATTCAAATATTTAATATACCCTATTCTATTATGTGCATATCATTATGTTATTATTACTCCTTTAAAGTCAAGAGTACATGCTTTCTTAAATATTTTATTCAAATATTTAATATACTCTATTCTTATTGTGTACACCCATATGATCGTTTGCACCATTATATTATTCCTTTAGGATCGAGAATACATAATTTCTTTAATAATTTGTGCAATTATTCAAAATGCCCTATTTTCTACACTTTGATAGGACCTCTTTCAATCCATGCTATTATATTACCAAGATCTTTTAATTAGAAAATCCATACACATGCTAGAGTCTCATGATTTTCATATATCCCTTTATCATCACAATTGTCCCTTTTCTTGCATGATCTCTTCTTATATGATTTTTCTCTCGTTTATGTTTAAACAACCTAATTGTAAATTGAACTGAGGGAATGATCCTTCGGTAAGGGAAGGTGACCCCCAAAGACAAGATATCGATATGATCCTTCGGTAAGGGAAGGTGATCGATCGAGATGATCCTTCGGTAAGGGAAGGTGATCGAAAAACGTTTGGGATAAGAACCTTCGGTAAGGGAAGGGACTATCCCATCAATTTTATATAATAATATATCTTTTTTATATGAATCCCTTCTTGTGTATGTCTAAATAACCTTGATTGTAAATTAAACTGAGGGAATGATCCTTCGGTAAGGGAAGGTGACCCCCAAAGACAAGATATCGATATTATCCTTGGGTAAGGGAAGGTGATCGATCGAGATGATCCTTCGGTAAGGGAAGGTGATCGCCAAGACGTTTGGGATAAGAACCTTCGGTAAGGGAAGGGGACTCCCACTTATACCGGTTTGAGCTCAATATCTTCCATAAAAGTTATAAGTTAAGAAAGGAGAAAGCATGAATGAAAAGTTTGATTATTTTTTTAAGATATATTTATGACTATGTTGATGTTACTTAAGATGTTATCCTTCTATTCTCTTTCTATGTTCTTTCCTTTTTACCTATATGTTTTACGCTTTACAAGAGGTTCATATTACATGCCATATCGTACGACTTTCTTTTAAAATCCCGCACGTGGGCTGGAGATAGATATGGAGGTGTTGCATAGCACTCCTACTGAGACGTTAGGTTCTCATCCCTTTTTCTTTTCCCATACTGTCTCCAGAGGAACATGGCACAGCAGATAGAGACGACGCAGTGCCCCCCGAAGGTAACTTCTGAGTATGATCCCTCGAAGCACGCGTGGGTAGTTACGACCACTACTACCGTGCTCCAAACTATCTACTTAGGTCGAGAGTTCGTGGAAGGAGAATCCCAACTGCCCATCGAGTCCTAGTTCATCCCACACAACGGAACCAGATCTTCACTGCGCGAAAAGGTGTTGGAGGAAAACTACTGATACCTCGATATGTGAATAACTGAAGGGTCCTGACCAAGGATAGGATAGGACACAAGTATGGGAGCCTCTCCAACGAAATTAGTTAGGACGTATTAGTTTCCTTTCTTTGTTTAATTACCTCTAAGCATTTTATTTTGAACCGTACTCATGGATAAGTTTATTATTTCATATTTATCATCGTTTTAGTACTACTTGTTTTCCTCTTCACACGTACTTCCTCCCTTCCTTGCGTAACGATTAAGTTCAGTCTCTTTCTCTATTGAGTGTGCCACCTTATTTAAAGACCCTCAAAGATAGGATATAACTTAGGGTGTTACATTAATGGTATCAGAGCAAAGTCGATCCTAGGGATTCTGTCTCAGGAGGTATGGCTAATAAAACTTCTTCCTATGGTTATCCATAAACAGGGGACCTATGGCAAGCCGTGGACGCTCACGTGGCTCGAGCTCGAGCTCATCAAACCTAGCAAAGCACATGAAGGAGATGGCCAAGGCAATGAAGGAGCAGGCCCAAGCCACCACTCTGATGGCCCAACAACTGTCCACTGGGGACAAGGATCCCAATATTCCCAGGCTGGAGGTGGGACAGACCCGTACAACTTTTGCTGACTTCAAGAAGATTGGTCCGCCTAAATTCCGTGGAGCCCTCGACCATGATATGGCAGAAGAATGGCTGACTGAAATGGAAAAGGTATTCACAATTTTTCCGTGCACTGAGGAGCAGCAAGTGAGCTATGCTACCTTCATGCTCAAAGCTGATGCCGAGTTCTGGTGGGATGGAGCAAGACGGTTGTTGGAGGATGCGGGAACAGATATCAGTTGGGCCACCTTCAAAGAAGCTTTCTACAAGAAGTACTTTCCCCTTTCTATTCGAGAGTCCAAGGAGATGGAGTTTCTTCAGCTGAGGCAAGATAGGATGAGTATTGTAGAGTACACAGAAAAGTTCGAGAGTCTCTGCAAATTTTCTGCCATGTATAAGGCTAATCCAGATGAAAAGTGGAAGTGTATGAAGTATCAAGGAGGGCTCAGGGCAGAAGTCCTAACCGCTATAGCCCCACTGGAAATCCGGGAGTTCTCCTCCCTCGTTAGCAAGTGCCAGGTGATCGAAGAATGCACCAAAAAACTAGCGTCGGAAAGAAGCGAGGCTTTCAAAAAAAGGTAACTGAATCAAGAATCATCTCAGCAGCCGCCGCAGAAGAAGGCCTTTCTTGAGAAACCTACAGGAAGGCAACCTCAACAGGGCACGGATCGCCAGGAACCTCCCACTGATGCCTCACCAAAGACCACCGAACTCAAGGAGTGTGCTTCATGTGGGAAGCAACATAGGGGTAGGTGCCTTGCCAGACAAAATGTCTGCTTCGGGTGTTTTCAGCCGGGACATATCGCCAAGGAATGCCCAGCAGTTCTCCCACCCCCTGCCAATCCACCAAAGCGTCAAGGGCGAGTCTTTGCCCTCAGCAGCGAGGAAGTCCACGAGTCAGAAGATCGAATCGAGGGTAAATGCACAATTAATGGAATCCTTTAACCATCCCAGATGATACTGGTGCTTCTCTTTCGTTCATATCTCTCTCCGCTACTAGTAAGATTAGCTAACCCATGTCCAAATCACTATGCATCCTACTAATGACCTTTATCGACCAAATTAAGATGTAGAATTTGGGGACAAATTCTTTTTTTTTATGGGGGTGATAATGTAACAACCACCCTTCTAGAAACAAAATTAAATTTAAAATTTGAAAATCAGTTAGGAGATAGGCTTAGAATTTTAAATTTATGGATAGGAATCTAGTAACCACCCTCGGTTTGAAATTAAAATTATCCCAACCACCCTATCCCCAAATGTATATAAATAGGGGTGCACCTATAGGTAGAAAATCACTTCTCTCAAATACCAAAACCTCTCCCTTCTCTCTCTACAAAATATATTTTGTATGCAAATACAAGAGGCAAGCTCAAAGAAGCGTTAGAGAAAAAAGAGTAGGGAATTATGTTTTTAAAATGCTTGGCATGTGTTATGTTCCATTTTTATTTTCTTCCATTCACGAATGTTATCATGACATTAATTATCTTTCACTCATCCTTTATTCATGTTGATCATGTCTGTCCACCATGTCATTCATGTCTTCTTAAATCATTAGTATATGTCTCCTTGTGATGTTCATTCAATTATTCACTATACTCATTTTGTGCTCTTTCATATGATTATATTGTTAATATTCCCTTAGGTCGAGAGTACATGCCTTCTTATAATGCTTATTCAATCTCCTATATTATTATATTAATATTCCCTTAGGACCGAGAGTACATGCCTTCTTATACTGTCTTGTTCAACATACCATATTCTATTATATGCATATGTGTGATCTCTTACATTATTATATTATTATTTATAACATTTCATTCAAATATTTAATATACCCTATTCTATTATGTGCATATCATTATGTTATTATTACTCCTTTAAAGTCAAGAGTACATGCTTTCTTAAATATTTTATTCAAATATTTAATATACCCTATTCTATTATGTGCATATCATTATGTTATTATTACTCCTTTAAAGTCAATAGTACATGCTTTCTTAAACATTTCATTCAAATATTTAATATACCCTATTCTATTATGTGCATATCATCATGTTATTATTACTCCTTTAAAGTCAAGAGTACATGCTTTCTTAAATATTTTATTCAAATATTTAATATACCCTATTCTATTATGTGCATATCATTATGTTATTATTACTCCTTTAAAGTCAAGAGTACATGCTTACTTAAATATTTTATTCAAATATTTAATATACCCTATTCTATTATGTGCATATCATTATGTTATTATTACTCCTTTAAAGTCAAGAGTACATGCTTTCTTAAACATTTCATTCAAATATTTAATATACCCTATTCTATTATGTGCATATCATCATGTTATTATTACTCCTTTAAAGTCAAGAGTACATGATTTCTTAAATATTTTATTCAAATATTTAATATACCCTATTCTATTATGTGCATATCATTATGTTATTATTACTCCTTTAAAGTCAAGAGTACATGCTTTCTTAAATATTTTATTCAAATATTTAATATACCCTATTCTATTATGTGCATATCATTATGTTATTATTACTCCTTTAAAGTCAAGAGTACATGCTTTCTTAAATATTTTATTCAAATATTTAATATACTCTATTCTTATTGTGTACACCCATATGATCATTTGCACCATTATATTATTCCTTTAGGATCGAGAATACATAATTTCTTTAATAATTTGTGCAATTATTCAAAATGCCCTATTTTCTGCACTTTGATAGGACCTCTTTCAATCCATGCTATTATATTACCAAGATCTTTTAATTAGAAAATCCATACACATGCTAGAGTCTCATGATTTTCATATATCCCTTTATCATCACAATTGTCCCTTTTCTTGCATGATCTCTTCTTATATGATTTTTCTCTCGTGTATGTTTAAACAACCTAATTGTAAATTGAACTGAGGGAATGATCCTTCGGTAAGGGAAGGTGACCCCCAAAGACAAGATATCGATATGATCCTTCGGTAAGGGAAGGTGATCGATCGAGATGATCCTTCGGTAAGGGAAGGTGATCGAAAAACGTTTGGGATAAGTACCTTCGGTAAGGGAAGGGGACTATCCCATCAATTTTATATAATAATATATCTTTTTTATATGACTCCCTTCTTGTGTATGTCTAAATAACCTTGATTGTAAATTAAACTGAGGGAATGATCCTTCGGTAAGGGAAGGTGACCCCAAAGACAAGATATCGATATTATCCTTGGGTAAGGGAAGGTGATCGCCAAGACGTTTGGGATAAGAACCTTCGGTAAGGGAAGGGGACTCCCACTTATACCGGTATGAGCTCAATACCTTCCATAAAAGTTATAAGTTAAGAAAGGAGAAAGCATGAATGAAAAGTTTGATTATTTTTTTAAGATATATTTATGACTATGTTGATGTTACTTAAGATGTTATCCTTCTATTCTCTTTCTATGTTCTTTCCTTTTTACCTATATATTTTACGCTTTACAAGAGGTTCATATTACATGCTATATCGTACGACTTTCTTTTAAAATCCCGCACGTGGGCTGGAGATAGATATGGAGGTGTTGCATAGTACTCCTACTGAGACGTTAGGTTCTCATCCCTTTTTCTTTTCCCATACTGTCTCCAGAGGAACATGGCACAGCAGATAGAGATGACGCAGTGCCCCCCGAAGGTAACTTCTGAGTATGATCCCTCGAAGCACGCGTGGGTAGTTACGACCACTACTACCGTGCTCCAAACTATCTACTTAGGTCGAGAGTTCGTGGAAGGAGAATCCCAACTGCCCATCGAGTCCTAGTGCATCCCACACAATAGAACCAGATCTTCACTGTGCAAAAAGGTGTTGGAGGAAAACCACTGATACCTCGATATGTGAATAACTGAAGGGTCCTAACCAAGGATAGGATAGGACACAAGTATGGGAGCCTCTCCAACAAAATTAGTTAGGATGTATTAGTTTCCTTTCTTTGTTTAATTACATCTAAGCATTTTATTTTGAACCGTACTCATGGATATGTTTATTATTTCATATTTATCATCGTTTTAGTACTACTTGTTTTCCTCTTCACATGTACTTCCTCCGTTCCTTGCGTAACGATTAAGTTCAGTCTCTTTCTCTATCGAGTGTGCCACCTTATTTAAAGACCCTCAAAGATAGGATATAACTTAGGGTGTTACAAAACGTATAGACTATTATATATTTCTGGAAAGCCCTAGATGTCTACTTTCCAACACATTTGAGATCGGGCCAATTGGGTTTCTGTAACTCCAGAAAATCCATTTCGAGTGCAGGGAGGTCAGAATCCAACAGCATCTGCAGTCCTTTTTCAGCCTCTGAATCAGATTTTTGCTCAAGTCCCTCAATTTCAGCCAGAAAATACCTGAAATCACAGAAAAACACACAAACTCATAGTAAAGTCCAGAAATGTGATTTTTGAATAAAAACTAATAAAAACATAGTAAAAAGTAGCTAGATCCTAGTAAAAACTACCTAAAAACAATGCCAAAAAGCGTATAAATTATCCGCTCATCACATCTCTAGTGAGATTCTTGCAGCTTGTACCACAAAGATTCCCAGCCTCTCCATTACAGAGAGCGTCATGAGGTTTATGTTTGACCCTAGGTCACACAGAGCCTTCTCAAAGGTAATGGTGCCTATGGTGCAAGGAATTAGGAAGCGTCCAGGATCCAGCAGCTTCTGAGGTAGTTTCTGTTGAACCATGGCATTGAGTTCCTTGGTGAGCACTGGGGGTTCTTCCTCCAATGTCTCTGTGCCAAATAACTTGGCATTTGGCTTCATGACAAGTCCTAGGTACCGAGCAACTTGCTCTTCCCTAGTTTCCTCTTCCTCATCAGAGGAAGAGTGATCCTTATAATCCATAATTTGCAACAAGGCATTCAATGGAACTTCTATAGTCCCCTCATAAGCATTAGTTGCCCTCAGTTCTTTAATAGGAGAGTCTTTAGTGGGCGTTGAACGCCCAGCTGCTTTATTACTGGCGTTCAATGCTAGATGTTGTGCCGCTTTGGGCGTTGAACACCCAGTAAGTCCTTCCTTACTGGCGTTCACCGCCAATGATGGTGCTTCTAAGGGCGTTGAACGCCTAGTAAGGTCTTCCTTACAGGCGTTCAAAGCCAGAGATGGCTCCTCTTTGGGCATTGAACTCCCAGTAAGGACTTCCTTACTGGCATTTAACGCAAGAGTATCCCTTCAGATTCGGCCTTAGCTTCCACAGTGATGGCCTTGCACTCTTCTCTTGGGTTTACTTAAGTGTTACTTGGGATAGTATTAGGAGGGGTCTCAGGGATTCTCTTACTCATTTGACCAACTTATACCTCCAGATTTTTGATTGAGGACCTAGTTTCTGTTATAAAACTGTGAGTGGTCTTATAGAGTTCAGAGACTATGGTTGCTATGTCAGAAAGGCTCTGCTTAGAAGTCTCCATATGTTCCTAAGAAGATGGGAATGGTGGTATGTTGTTGAACCTATTCCGGTTTCTTCCACCTTGATTATTGTTGAAGCCTTGCTGAGGCTTCTATTGATCTTTCCATGAAAGGTTAGGATGATTTCTCCATGAGGAGTTGTAGGTGTTTCCATAGGGTTCAACCATGTAATTCACCTCTTCCATCATGGGTTGATCTGGATCATAGGCATTGATAAAACCATATTTTATGATATATTTTGTGCTTAGTTTGAGTGATTTATTCAATCCTTCACCCACTTATTCATGTTAATTGCATGGTTTTACTTTCTCTTCCTTATTATGTGATGTATGTGAAAAATATGTTTCCTATGCTTTTAAATTAATTATTTTAATCACCTTTAATTCCATTCGATGCCGTGATTAGTGTGTTGAGTAGTTTTCAGATCTTCTAAGGTAGGAATGACTTAAAGGATGGAAAGAAAAAATACAAAAATGGAAGGAAAGCATAAAACGGAGCTTCTGAAGAAACTAGCATCCATGCGATCGCATGGGTGACGCGGACGCATGCCAAGCGCAAAGAAGCAGCGACGCGGCCGCATGACTGACGCGACCGCGCGCCTTAAGCAAAACGCACATGACACGGTCGCATGACTGACGTGACCGCGTGGCAAGAAAAGCTCCAAATGACGCGACCGCGAGATCCACGCGGACGCGCGACAGAGGCCACGCACCAGAAATTGCAGAAAATGCTCCCAGCAATTTCTGAAGCCCTTTTTGGCCCAAATCCGAGTCCAGAAGGCATAGACCAGAGGTTATGAAGTGAGGAAATACATCCATTCACAAGGAGTGACTACTTTAGTTTAGTTTTCATGATTTAGATTTAGTTTAGAGAGAGATTCTCTCTCTCTCTTTAGGATTAGGATTTAGAACTTCTCTCTTTAGAGTAACTCTCGATCCCAGGTTTTAATATTCCTTTACTTTAAGCTTCCCTTTTACTTTTATTCATTACTTTAGTTGCTTGTTTACTTTTATAATTGAATTTATGAATACTCCCATGTTACAGATTACTATTTTGAATTAATGTTATTTGAGGTATTTCAGTTTAATATTGCTTTCTTTTATTTATGTTACTGTCATTCCCAATCTGAAGGCATTTTTATTTCGATAGATTTATTTTTCCCCCTTTTGGTCTTGGTTAAGAAATCAGTAACTCAGGAGCTATCAAACTCAAACATGCTTGACAATTGTTATCTTTGTTAATTTGAGCTTCAATAATCCCAATCTTTTCTTAGGAAATAAATAAGATTCGAAGATCAATTAATTAATCCCTTGACCTTCCTTTACTTTAGTAAAGGTTAACAAAGCGGAATTAAGATTCAATTATCATCATCTTTGATAAGGATATCTAGGATATGACCTCTAATTTCTCATACCTTGCCAAAAGCTTATTTACAGTCATTTATTTAATTTACTTGCTATTTAAATTACCTGTTCTTCATTTACTTTATTTGTCATTTAAATCACTTGCTTCTCATCCTCTAAACCCCGATTTACAATCTTTATAGCCAATAATAAGAACATACTTCCCTGCAGTTCCTTGAGAAGACGACCCGAGGTTTGAATACTTCGGTTAACAATTTTTAAAGGGGTTTGTTACTTGTGACACCCAAAACGTTTGCACGAAAGGGATTTTTGTTGGTTTAGAAACTATATCTACAACGCGACTGTTTTTATGACATTCTTTACTGGCAAAAATCCCGATCGTCAAAATGGCGCCGTTGCCGGGGAACTGCAATCGTGTGCCTTATTATTGGTTATTGTAAATATTTTTCTTTTTACTTGTTTAGTTGTCTTTCTTTCTCCCCTCTTTATTTCTTTTAGCTACTATGAATTCTCACCCCTTTCGCTTTGAGTTTGGTTCTAATATTGTTGAAAGGAATGAAAGTTATAACAGGAACATGCATCAAGGTCAGAGAAATCAAAGATGGATGGAGCCAAGAGGATCTGATCAACCCTCTAGGCAACAACACCCTCCAAGATATCATGGACAAAGACCGTTTAACAATGCATACCAAGCAAATAGACATGGTGGACAACCTTGTATTTACCAACAAACCCCACCTTGTGCTTATAGGCTATCCTCTCAACGCAACTTTATACCACCACACTCACAAGCTCCTTTTCACCATTCACCACCATATGATCCTCATCTCCCCCAGTTCCAATCCAGTCACTCCCGAACACCACCACTTCCCCCTGTGCCATATCCAAGTCTATCACCCCGAGAATCAGAAGTTTGCCTCAAGGAAACAGTAAATCAACTTCAAACAACCCTTCATCAACTGGAGCAGGCAGTAAAGCAATTAGCTTCTAGACGTTCAAACATTCAAGGACCCTCCACAACCCCATGTGGACAATCTAATGAAGAGCGTAGCATGAAGGAAATACTAGAAACTCCATTGGACAAGACAGAGAATGAGTTCGTATTAGAACAAGTAGAAGAAGCTGTCATTGTACCAGAAGAAGAGTTGGTTGAAGATCTAGGAGATGCTGAACCTCCATGGGAATCCAGAGCTGAAGAGAAATCCGTCAAGGACATTACAATTAATGCTAAGGAGGATAGCGCACAATCCCCAAGGCAAATCGTTTATGAAGAATCAGACGGAATAATCCAAGAAGCAAATTCTCTTGATGATGATAGTCACAAGTCAAGTTTTCTTAGTGATGAACTTGCATCCGCAAGTGAATTCTCTGAGATCGAAGTATCTTCCCCAAGTGAATACGAAGATGATGCGGAGGTAGATTTCTCTCAACCTCCAATCTATGACTCGAGTGATGAGGAAGACATAGAAGACTTTGACCAGGGTGATGATGCGTTTGAAGACCCTTGCAAAGAAGTGGAGGAATTCACAGAAGATTACGAGGAAGCAGAACTTACAGAACCACTGGAAACACCTATCCCAAGGCCATTACCACCTAATACAAGCTTCAAGTGGGTACAATCCTTAACCTTTAACTTTACTTTTTCACTTGAATATGGTTTGCTTGAAACAGATGGCCAGCTTAGAGCTCTCTGCAGCTTTAAGAGTAAGAGGGAAATGGCTCGTGCTCAGAGCTAGTGCACAAGGTTCAATAAGGTTCCACGCTTTAACTTGAAGTGCACGGATTGGTATCATGTTCCATCAAATGGATCACGGAAAATGTTTGGTTACCATGGTGAGAATCTACTTTCTAAACCGCCCGGATGGAAACACGTAGATCAAGACGGAGGCAGATCTAAAAACAAGGCTTGGGATCCTGGAATCTATTCTGACATTCGTCACCCCGGGAGCCTGACAATCTGTTTGAAGCTGTTCAGAAGCTTTACATGCCTAGTTTGGGACCCCGGAGGCTATTGGCATTCCAAGCATTGGTGGATATTTCTGGATGAATTTAAACACAAGCCACCATAACAGGAAGCCCTTCCAATGTCCAACTTAAGGACTTTAACTAAAAGTGCTAGGTGGGAGACAACCCACCATGGTATGATCGTTCCTTTTGCAATTTTAATTTTATTTAGTTTTGTTTGTTTTTGAGTTTTATTTTATTTCATTATTAAACCTGGAATCATGCATAGCATTCACATTAAGCATTGCATTCTGCATTCTGCATAAAAAAAAGAGAAGGGTGCGCGACGCGACCGCATGCCCCATGCGATCGCGTCAAATGGCGAACTACACTTCCCACGCGACCGCGTCATCCACGTGGCCGCGTGCCCTGGAGATCGGCGTAAAGATCCAACGTCCAGAAAGTTAGGCTGGAATCGTGCGGCCATCGTGCGTTTCGCACAATTGACCCACGCGATCGCGTCATCCACGCGATCGCGTCACTCGCACAATACAAATCCCATGCGACCGCGTCAGCGACACGACCGCATCGCATGGATTGCACGAACACCCTCAAGGAGACAGAGAGTTGGGCTGGAACGACGCTGGATTCGTGCGTTTAGTACAAATTCCAGCGATGCGATCGCATGCCCCAGGCGATCGCGTCCTACCCCCTTTTATCCCTTCCATGCGATCGTGCGACCCACGCGATCGCGTCACCCCCCATTTCGCACCAGCCACGCGACCTCGTGACCCACGCGGCCGCGTGGATTCAAATTTATAACCCCCCAGGTCACGCGAAACCCTATTATCGCGCCCCCCCTCCTGAACCCCCTCCACTCCCTTCTCCCTTCTCCAATCCAACCACCGCCACCCCCAGACGCCGCCGACCACCCACCGCCGCCAACCATCCCCACCGCACCCCACTAGCAACACCACCTCTTTCCCCCCTCCCTTCTCCTACCCCCATCACCCTCTCTTCCCCCTGCCCCGAATAGCCGTGCCGCCGTGCCCACCACCGCCAGCCGCCGTGCCCACCACCGGACGCCACCATCATCACCACCCCCAGCCACCTTTCTGCCTATTCCCATTATTCGGCCTTCCAGGTTCCGCAACACGCAATCCCTTTTATCCGTTCGTAGTTTATTCTTATTTTTCCGTTTATTTTCATGTTTAGGCTAGTTAGATATGCATGTTGTAGTGGATTTTAGGTTTTTAGGTAGCCTAGGATGTTGTCAGTGGATTTAGGTCTGTTTACTTGCACTGTTCATGTTTCTCTTTTATCAAATTTGCAAATCTGCTGTTGCTGTGATCTTGTTCATATGCTGTATTTCTTGTATATTGCTGCTCTTTACACTGAATTTTCATGTTTCCATTCATTATATGTAACTGCAGCTTGATTTTTTAATTCATATGAACTGTTTGATTGCTGTTTATTTTCCGGGAAATCCAATTTTAGCCGGAATGCTGCCCAAATTTTTATAAATCTTTTTGACTTTCATTCATGTTTTGATTTTGGAATCTTGAACTCTGTTTTCCTCTACTTTGACCAAACCATTCATGAATGCCAGGGCATGCATTCTTATCCTCTTTGATTCCCTGGTTCCTAAACTGCAATTTTGATGTTTGATTCCTATTTTTGCTTTCTTTATCTCTATTTGAATCATCATCAAACTGTTTTACTTGTTTGAATATGAGTTACCTATAGCTTCTACCTGTGATTACTTGTTACTTGGACTATTTTCATTATGCCTCTTACTTTAACCCATTTTTCACTAACTCACTAATTTTAACTCTAACTAACCTAACCTTTTCAAAATTTCTTTTTTTTTTTGCTTTTCGTTCACTTTCTTTTAACATTCTAACCAAGGCATGATGTTAATCTTTCTATTTAACATGCATTCAATTACATTTTGGATTGTAAACACTTCTTTTTCAATTTTTCACTCCTATACAATCTTAAATGCACATCTACTTAACTCATATTCATTATCCTATTGCTCCTTTGCCATTTTGTGTTTTCTTGTGATTATTTGCCTATTTGCTTTCCTATTTTTATATATCCTGGTTTTCTGCTTTACAGGATGTCTGCCAGCCATAGAAAAGGCAAAGGCAAGGCCACTACTGGCAAAAGGAAAAGAGGAGAAGCCTCCGTGTCTATCATCGACCTCATGCATGATGCCTCCTTGCGGGAGAAAGCCTTTACCCCGCAGGAGAAGGCCGACCAGCTACTTCCCGGCAATGACCCAGTAAAGTTTACAAACCGATACTGTGAGCTGAAGTATCTGGTGTTTGCAAACTTCAGGAACCTATACCTGGAGCAGACTTTGAAGATCCCAGAAGAACTCCAGCAATATACCTCTGATCAAATCAAACAAAGAGGCTGGTTCTTTCTGGAGAGACCTTTGACTGAGGTTAATGCATCTTAGGTTAGGGAATTCTACTGCAACTACTTCAAAACTTCCCTAGATGCAGTGAACCTCAGAGGGAAGCAGATTCTGGTTGCTGAGGAGGCAATAGAAGAAGTTCTGAAGCTTCTGCCTAGGACTGATCAGACAGATGGCTATCAGAAAACTGAGGAGGATATGCGCTTTATGCATTTTGACTGGGATGAAGTCAAGGCGAGGATCGCCCTTGACCCGACAGTTCCCTGGATCATGGGTCAGAACACCACCATGCCCAAGGGGATCAAGCGGATTTACCTGAACGATAAGGCTCGGCTATGGCATCAGATATTCAGTAACTATATTATGCCGAGTACTCACGAGACTGAGATACCAGCCACTATGATCACCCTCCTTTGGTGTGTGATGGAGGGCAAGAACCTGTACCTGCCACGCTTTATCCGGCACTATATGGCCAGGGTCCACATCCGAGGCACTCTTCCCTTTCCCTATCTGGTTACCCAGCTGGGCCGTCGAGCTGACATGCCATGGGAGGATGCTGATGAGAGGCCACCTGCTGCAGAATGCAAGAATATTATCCCGCACAGCAGGAACTTTCTGGCCTTGGGCTACAGACCTCCATTCCTGACTGCCACTGCTGATGATACAGCTACACCATCTGCCGGTCCCTCTTCCTCTGCTGCACCACCTACCCCTGCCACCACCACTGCACCTCCACCTGCCATAGAGCCTATCTATCATCTGGTGCACCGCTTGTTTCGACGACTTGACTAGATGGATCGTCGCAACAAGCGACGCTATGAGCACCTAAAGCTGATGATACGATCCGGTGACATCCCCTCCGAGCCTGACACACCATCTGAGGCATCTGAGGAGGAGGCAGATGCGCCCGAGGTAGAGACCCATCCCCAGGGAGAGGCAGAACAGGCAGACACCGAGCAGGCTGCACTACAAGTAGAGGTCCCACATCAGATCCAGGCTGTAGATCCTGAGATCCCCATTCAGATAGCCCCTCCTCTACAGTAGCCAGACCCCCAGCCAGCCACCACAGAGACACCAGCTACTATCCCTTCACAGAGACACCACCATCAGGGACGATGCTTCATTTTAAGTGTGGGGAGGTCGCCATCTCTGGCGTATTATTTTGGTGAACCACTACAGACTCTTTTTCTTTTATTTTGGATATTTTCCTGTATTTTTCTCTTTATTTTTATTTTTTTCTGAGTACTTATACATTGCTACTTTTATGTATTTTTACTCTATTTTTGCATTTTTCACTTTAGTTCATATTTTTAGTTATTTAGTTTAGTTGCAATTCTAACTTATTAGTTATAGAAAATTGTGGATTAATTAGTATAGTTTACCCTTTTTAGCATAAGATAGCTTAGTTTAAATTGAAAATATAAAAAGTAAACTAGAAACTTGAACTTAATAGAAACAATCCACACACCTTGTATATATAGAATTACATGTTAGTTAGTTAACAATATTTCATCAAGGAGGAACACTAGAACTTTAAAGCCACCTTAAGTTTTACATTGAGAATAATGGGAATTTTTAACTAAACCTGCATGACATACATAACTGATAAATAATTTTTGAGCTAGAGAACATACAGCCTTAGAGTTTTGAGCTTAATTGTATGGTTACATTTAAACCATAATTTTTATTCCTGTGTGTTCCGCCCTTCTTATTTATTCTGATGTTCTTTACTTTGTTTTAATCTATATGTCCAATTATAGAATATAGAATATAAAATATAGATATGCATACCAAAAGAGTGATTGAGGCCGTCATTTGATTTTAGCTCACTTATCCCAAATTAACCTACCTTTCACATCACCCTTGTTAGCTCCCTTGAGCCTTTAAATCCCATTTTATTCTATTAGCCACACTACTAGCCTTAAGCAGAAAAACAAAATAAAATCCCAAGTTGAATCCTTGGTTAGCTTAAGATAGAAAATTATGAATAGTTTAAAATGTGGAAAACCTATTGGGAACATGGATGATAAAAACAAAAGGAAGAAAAGTTAAAAGTAATAAAATAACTCAAATTAAGAAATTTTGGGAAGCATGCTCATGAGAAATCAAAGTGATTAAATTACCATGTGCATTAAAAAAAAGAAGTTATTTTTCAATATTTAATAAAGGGGATACAAAAGAATTTCCCAAATATAAAATAAAAGCAATGCACATGGGATAAAAATAAAAATTGAAACATGAGCATGTAACATCAAAAGTAGGAAAATATGGGAAAATAGGTAAAGAAGTTTTGTTTTACTAAGTATGTATGTTAGGTGAGATCTTAGTCTAATTAAGGATTCACTTATTAGCTCACTTAGCCTTATACATATATCCTTACCTTTACCTTGGCCCCATTACAACCTTAATTAAAGACCTCATGATTTTTGGTATGACTGTATTTGACGATCGGGATTTTTACCAGTAAAGAATTTCATAAAAACAGTCGCGTTGTAGATATAGTCTCTAAACCAACAAAAATCCCTTCGTACAAACGTTTTGGTTGTCACAAGTAACAAACCCCTTTTTAAATTGTTAACCGAAGTATTCAAACCTCGGGTCGTCTTCTCAAGGAACTGCAGGGAAGTATGTTCTTATTATTGGCTATGAAGGTTGTAAATCGGGGTTGAGAGTAAGGAATAAATATGATAAATAATTTAAATGGAAATTAAAATAAATAAATACTGTAAAGCAAACTTTTGGCAAGGTATGAGAAATTGGAAGTTCAGAATTAGTTATCCTTATTAACAACAATGAAAGTTGAATCTTAATTCCACTTAGTCAACCTTTGCTAAAGCAAAGGAAAGTCAAGGGACTAATTAGTTTGACCTTCGTATCCTATTTATTTCCTAAGAAAAGATGGGGATTATTGAAGTTCAGTTCAATTAGCAAAGATAATAGTTGTCAATTATGCTGTTGAATTGGATAACTCCTGAGTTACTGATTTCTTAACCAAAACCACAAAGGGAAAAGTAAATCTACTTGGAATAAAACTATCCTCAGATGGGAGGCAACAGTAACATAAATTAAAGAGAGCAATTGTAAACTGAAATACCTCAAATAACACTAAATTGAAAGATTAATTGGTAACATGGAAGAATTCATAAATTAAATAGCAAAAGTAATTAATCCACTAAATAATGGCATGAATAAAAGTAAAAGGGAAGCTTAAAGTAAAGGAGCATTAAACCTGGGATTAAGAGTCACTCTTAAAACTAAGAGAAGTCCTAAATCCTAATCCTAAGAGAGAGAGGAGAGAACCTCTCTCAGAACTAAATCTAAATCATGAAAACTAAACTAAAGTGGAGACTCCCTCGTGAATGGATGTATTCGTTCACTTCATAACCTCTGGTCTATGCCTTCTGGACTTGGATTTAGGCCAAAAAGGGCTTTAGAAATCGCTGGGAGCATTTTCTGCAATTTCTGGTGTGTGGCCTCTGTCACGCGTCCGCGTGGGTCACGCGGTCGCGTCATTCGGAGCTTTTCTTGCCACGCAGTCGCGTCAGTTATGCGACCGCGTCATGTGCGTTCTGCTTAAGGCGCGGTCGTGTCAGTCATGCGGCCGCGTCGCTGCTTCTTTGCGCTTGGCATGCGTCCGCGTCGCCCATGCGATCGCGTGGATGCCAGTTTCTTTAGAAGCTCCGTTTTGTGCTTTCCTTCCATTTTTGTATGTTTCCTTTCTATCCTTTAAGTCATTCCTACCTTAGAAGATCTGAAAACTACTCAACACACTAATCACGGCATCGAATGGTAATTAAAGGTGATTAAAATAATTAATTTAAAAGCATAGGAAACATGTTTTTCACATACATCACATAATAAGGAAGGGAAAGTAAAACCATGTAATTAACATGAATAAGTGGGTGAAGGATTGAATAAATCACTCAAATTAAGCACAAAATATATCATAAAATATGGGTTTATCAACCTCCCCACACTTAAACAATAGCATGTCTTCATGCTAAATCCAAGGTAATAAGTAAGGTTAAAGTGATGGAATGTCATGCAATGCAATCTAATCCAAATGCAACTACCTAAATGCATCATGCAATTCTAATTTATTCACTCATATATAAAGCTTACAGGTAGTTAAATTAATTCACATTCTCAAGGGTTCATATATGTATATATAGCCAAGCCTTAGATAATCAATAAGCACTTTTACAATTGAGATGGGAGAAAAAGCATTTTATGAACTTGCAAGACAATTAGATAAGTCAAACAGAGATAAATGTTAATGAGCTATTGAACCCTCACTGGATTTGTGTTTACTCTCTAGTCACTCAGTGTTTATTGGGTTAATCACTCTATTCCTCTTTTTATTCTTCCTTTCTATAACTTTGTTCTTCATCTAACCAATCAATAATTATAGAATACAGTTATACCGAAAATCATGAGGTCTTTAATTAAGGTTGTAATGGGGCCAAGGTAAAGGTAAGGATGTATGTATAAGGCTAAGTGAGCTAATAAGTGAATCCTTAATTAGACTAAGATCTCACCTAACATACATACTTAGTAAAACAAAACTTCTTCACCTATTTTCCCATATTTTCTCACTTTTGATGTTACATGCTCATGTTTCAATTTTTTTATTCTTTTATCCCATGTGCATTGCTTTTATTTTTGCATTTGGGGAATTCTTTTGTATCCACTTATTCACATGCTAAAAAAATAAATAACTTTTTTTTATATGCACATGGTAATTTAATTAATTTGATTTTTTCATGAGCATGCTTCCCAAAATTTCTTATTTTGAGTTGCTTTATTCTTTTCAACTTTTCTACCTTTTGTTTTTATCATCCATGTTCCCAATAGGTTTCCCACATTTAAACTATTCATAATTTTCTATCTTAAGCTAACCAAGGATTCAACTTGGGATTTTATTTTGTTTTTCTGCTTAAGGCTAGTAGTGTGGCTAATAGAATAAAAAGGGGATTTAAAGGCTCAAGGGGCTAACAAGGGTGATATGAAAGGTAGGTTATTTTGGGATAGGTGAGCTAAAATCAAATAATGGCCTCAATCACTCTTTTGGTATGTATCTATATTCTATATTCTATATTCTATAATTGGACATATAGATTAAAACAAAGTAAAGAACATCAGAATAAATAAGAAGGGCAGAACACACAGGAATAAAATTTATGGTTTAAATGTAACCATACAATTAAGCTCAAAACTCACAGGCTGTATATTCTCTAGCTCAAAAATCATTTATCAATTATGTATGTTATGCAGGTTTAGTTAAAAATTCCCATTATTCTCAATGCAAAACTTAAGGTGGCTTTAAAGTTCTAGTGTTCCTCCTTGATGAAATGTTGTTAACTAACTAACATGTAATTCTATATATACAAGGTGTGTGGATTGTTTCTATTAAGTTCAAGTTTCTAGTTTACTTTCTTTTTATATTTTCAATTTAAACTAAGCCATCTTATGCTAAAAAGGGTAAACTATACTAATTAATCCATAATTTTCTATAACTAATAAGTTAGAATTGCAACTAAACTAAATAACTAAAAGTATGAACTAAAGTGCAAAATGCAGAAATAGAGTAAAAATACATAAAAGTAGCAATGTATAAGTACTCAGAAAAAAAATAAAAATAAAAATAAAGAGAAAAATACAGAAAAATATCCAAAATAAAAGAAAAAGAGTCTGTAGTGGTTCACCAAAATAATACGCCAGAGATGGCGACCTCCCTACACTTAAAATGAAGCATCGTCCCTGATGTTCACTCAAGCAGGGTGTGAAGGGGTGTCATCACTGGAAGGGATGGTAGCTGGTGTCTCTGTGGTGGCTGTCTGAGGGTCTGGTAGCTGTAGAGGAGGGGCTGTCTGAATAGGGATCTCAGGATCTGCAGCCTGGATCTGATGTGGGACCTCTGCCTATGGTACAGCCTGCTCTGCCTCTCCCTGGGGATGGGTCTCTACCTCGGGCGCATCCGCCTCCTCCTCAGATGCCTCAGAAGGTGTGTCAGGCTTGGAGAGGATGTCACCAGATCGTATCATCAGCTTCAGGTACTCATAGCGTCACTTGCTGCGACGCTCCATCTGGTCAAGTTGTCGAAACAAGCGGTACACCAGATGATAGACAGGCTCTGTGGCAGGTGGAGATGCAGTGGTGGTGGCAAGGGTAGGTGGTGCAGCAGTGGAGGAAGAGGGACCGGCAGATGGTGTAGCTGTATAATCAGCAGTGGCAGTCAGGAATGGAGGTCTGTAGCCCAAGGCCAGGAAGTTCCTACTGTGCGGGATAATCTTCTCTCATTCCGCAGCAGGTGGCCTCTCATCAGCATCCTCCCATGGCACGTCAGCTCGACGGCCCAGCTGTGTAACCAGATAGGGAAAGGGAAGAGTGCCTCGGACGTGGACCCTGGCCATATAGTGCCGGATAAAGCGTGGCAGGTACAGGTCCTTGCCCTCCATCACACACCAAAAGAGGGTGATCATAGTGGCTGGTATCTCAGTCTCGTGAGTACTCGGCATAATGTAGTTGCTGAATATCTGATGCCATAGCCGAGCTTCATCGTTCAGGTAAATCTGCTTGATCCCCTTGGGCATGGTGGTGTTCTGACCCATGATCCAAGGAACTGACGGGTCAAGGGCGTTCCTCGCCTTGACTGCATCCCAGTCAAAACGCATAAAGCGCATATCCTCCTCAGCTTTCTGATAGCCATCTATCTGATCAGTCTTAGGCAGAAGTTTCAGAACCTCTTCTATTGCCTCCTTAGTAACCAGAATCTGCTTCCCTGTAAGGTTCACTGCATCTAGGGAAGTTTTGAAGTAGTTGTAGTAGAATTCCCTAACCCAAGATGCATTAACCTCAGTCAGAGGTCTCTCCAGAAAGAACCAGCCTCTTTGTTTGATCTGATCAGAGGTGTATTGCTGGAGTTCTTCTGGGATCTTCAAAGTCCGCTCCAGGTATAGGTTCCTGGAGTTTGCAAACATCGGATACTTCAGCTCGCAGTATCGGTTTGCAAACTTTACTGAGTCATTGGCGGAAAGTAGCTGGTCGGCCTTCTCCTGCGGGGTAAAGGCTTTCTCCCGCAAGGAGGCATCATGCATGAGGTCGATGATAGACACGGAGGCTTCTCCTCTTTTCCTTTTGCTAGTAGTGGCCTTGCCTTTTCCCTTTCTCTGGGAATCTGAGATCCTGAAAAACAGAAAACCAGGATATAATAAAAATAGGAAGGCAAATAGGCAAATAATCAAAGAAAACACAAAGTGGCAAAGGAGCAATAGGATAATGAATATGAGTTAAGTAAAATGTACATTTAGGATTGTATAGGAGTAAAAAGTCTGAAAAGAAGAAATCACAATCCAAAATGTAATTGAATGCAAGTTAAATAGAAAAATTAACATCATGCCTTGGTTAGAATGTTAAAAGAAAGTGAAAGAAAAGCAAAAAAAAAAAAGAAGTTTTGAAAAGGTTAGGCTGGTTTGAGTTAAAATTAGTGAGTTAGTGAAAAATGGGTTAAAGTAAGAGGCATAATGAAAATAGTCTAAGTAACAAGTAATCACAGGTAGAGGCTATAGGTAACTCATATTCAAACAAGTAAAACAGTTTGATGATGATTCAAATAGAGATAAAGAAAGCAAAAATAGGAATCAAACATCAAGATTGCAGTTTAGGAACCAGGAAATCAAAGAGGATAAGAATGCATGCCCTGGCATTCATGAATGGTTTGGTTAAAGCAGAGGAAAACAGAGTTCAAGATTCCAAAATCAAAACATGAATGAAAGTAAAAAAGATTTATAAAAATTTGGGCAGCATTCCGGCTAAAATTGGATTTTCCCGGAAAATAAACAGCAATCAAACAGTCCATATGAATCAAAATTAAAGCTTGCAATTACATATACGGAATATAAATATGAAAGTTCAATGTAAAGAGCAGCAAATGCAGGAAAGTACAACATATGAACATGAACACAGCAACAACAGAATTGCAGATTTGATAAAACAGAAACAAGAACAGTGCAAATAAACAGACCTAAATCCACTAACCACATCCTAGGCTACCTAACAACCTAAAATCCACTACAACATGCATATCTAACTATCCTAACATGAGCATAAACAGAAAAAATATGAACTAACTACGAATGGATAGAAGGGTGACGTGTTGCGGAACCTGGAAGGCGAAAGAAGGATGTTGGGGTACAGAGGTGGCTGGGTGTGGTGGCGGTGACGTCCGGCGCGGTGGCTGGCGGCGGTGGGCACGGCGGTTGCTGCTGTTAGGGCGTAGGGGCTTTGGGAAAGGTAATGGGGGAAATAGGGGAGAGGGTTGGGGGTTGCGGGTGGTGGTGAGAGGGGTTGCGGTTGGGACGGTTGGCGGTGGTGGGTGGTGGCGTGGAGGGGAGCACTGGTGGAGGAGGAGGAAGAAAGAAGAAAGAAGAAGAAAGAAGGGGGGAAGGAGGAAGGGGGTAGGTGGCGGCGGTGTCTGGGTGGTCAGCGGCGGCTGGGTGGTGGTGCGGTGGTGGTTGGGTGGTGGTGGTTGGATTGGAGAAGAGAGAAGGGAGGGGAGGGGGTTCGGGGGGGGGCGAGAATAGGGTTTCGCGTGACCTGGAGGGGTTATATTTTTGAATCCACGCGGTCGCATGGAGCACGCGGTCGCGTGGCTGAGGTGAAATTGGGGGTGACGCGATCGCGTGGATGACGCGATCGCATGGAGGGCAAAAAGATGTGAATGACGCGATTGCCTGGGGCATGCGATCGCGTCGCTGGAATTTGTGCTAAACGCACGAATCCAGCGTCGTTTCAGCGCAACTCTCTGTCTACTAGGGGGTGTTCGTGCAATCCATGCGACGCGGTCGCGTCGCTCACGCGGTCGCGTGGGATTGATTGTGTGCAAGGGACGTGATCGCGTCAGGCACGCGATCGCGTGGGTCATTTTGTGCTAGAGGCACAATGGTCGCACGATTCCAGCCTAACTTTCTGGACGTTGGATCTTTACGTCGATCTCCAGGTCACGCGGCCGCGTGGATGACGCGGTCGCGTGGGAAGTGTATTTCGCCAATTTGATGCGATCGCATGGATGATGCGGTCGCGTCGCACACCCTTTTTTTTTTCTGCAGAATGCAGAATGCAATGCTTAATGTGAATGCTATGCATGATTCCAGGTTTAATAATAAAATAAAATAAAACTTAGAAACAAACAAGACTAAATGAAATTAAAATTGCAAAAGAAACGATCATACCATGGTGGGTTGTCTCCCACCTAGCACTTTTAGTTAAAGTCCTTAAGTTGGACATTTGAAGAGCTTCCTGTTATGGTGGCTTGTGTTTAAATTCATCCAGAAATCTCCACCAGTGCTTGGAATACCAATAGCCTCCGGGGTCCCAAACTAGGCATGTAAAGCTTCTGAGCAACTTCAAACAGATTTTCAGGCTCCCGGGGTGACGAATGTCAGAATAGATTCCAGGATCCCAAGCCTTGTTTTTAAATCCGCCTCTGTCTTGATCTCCATGTTTCCATCCGGGCGGTTTAAAAAGTAAATTCTCACCATGGTAACCAAACGTTTTCCGAGATCCATCCGATTGATTTTGATGTCAATCCGTGCACTTCGAGTTGAAGCGTGGAACCTTATTGAACCTTGTGCACCAGCTCTGAGCACGAGCCATTTCCCTCTTACTCTTAAAGCCACAGAGAGCTCTAAGCTGGCCATCTGTTTCAAGTAAACCGTATTCAAGTGAAAAAGTAAAGTTAAAGGTTAAGGATTGTACCCACTTGAAGCTTGTATTAGGTGGTAATGGCCTTGGGATAGGTGTTTCCAATGGTTCTGTAAGTTCTACTCCCAGGTAATCTTCTGTGAATTCCTCCACTTCTTTGCAAGGATCTTCAAATGCATCATCACCCTGGTCAAAGTCTTCTATGTCTTCCTCATCACTTGAGTCATAGATTGGAGGTTGAGAGAAATCTACCTCTGCATCATCTTCGTATTCATTTGGGGAAGATTCATTGATCTCAGAGAACTCACTTGCAGATGCAAGTTCATTACTAAGAGAACTTGACTTGTGACTATCATCATCAAGAGAATTTGTGTCCTGGCTTATTCCGTCTAGTTCTTCATAAACGACTTGCCTTGGGGATTGTGCTCTATCCTCCTTAGCATCAATTGTAACGTCCTTGACAGAGTTCTCCTCAACTCTGGATTCCCATGGAGGTTCAGCGTCTCCTAGATCTTCAACCAACTTGTCTTCTTGTACAATAACAGCTTCTTCTACTTGTTCTAGTACGAAGTCATGCTCTGTCTTGTCCACTGGAGTCTCTAGTATTTCCTTCATGCTACGCTCTTCATTAGATTGTCCACATGAGGCTGTGGTTGGTCCTTGAATGTTCGCGCGTCTAGAAGCTAATTGAATTACTGCTTGCTCCAGTTGTCGAATGGTTGTTTGAAGTTTATTTACTGTTTCCTTGAGGCAAACCTCTGATTCTCGGGGTGATGGATTTGGACATGATACATAGGAAAGTGGTGGTGCTTGGGAGTGACTGGATTGGAACTGGGGTAAATAGGGATCATGTGGTGGTGAATGGTGGAGAGAAGCTTGTGAGTGTGGTGGTTCGGGGTTATGTTGAGAGGATGGTCTATAGGCACGGGGTGGGGCCTGTTGGTAGTTACAAGGTTGTCCACCATATCTATCAGCTGGGTATGCATTGTAGAATTGTCGTTGTCCATGATATCTTGGAGGGTGTTGTTGCCAAAAGGGTTGATTAGATCCTCTTGGCTCCATCCATCCTTGATTGGTCTGACCTTGATGCATATTCTTACTGTAACTTCTATTTCCTTCAACAAAGTTAGAACCAAACTCAAAGCGAGGGGGTGAGAATTCATAGTAGCTAATGCAAATAAAAATAAAAATAAACAAATAAACAAGTAAAAGAAAAATATTTACAGTAACCAATAATAAGGCACACGTTAGCAGTTCCCCGGCAACGGCGCCATTTTTGACGATCGGGATTTTTACCAGTAAAGAATTTCATAAAAATAGTCGCGCTGTAGATATAGTCTCTAAACCAACAAAAATACCTTCGTACAAACGTTTTGGTTGTCACAAGTAACAAACCCCTTTTTAAATTGTTAACCGAAGTATTCAAACCTCGGGTCGTCTTCTCAAGGAACTGCAGGGAAGTATGTTCTTATTATTGGCTATGAAGGTTGTAAATCGGGGTTGAGAATAAGGAATAAATATGACAAATAATTTAAATGGCAATTAAAATAAATAAATACTGTAAAGCAAACTTTTGGCAAGGTATGAGAAATTGGAAGTTCAGAATTAGTTATCCTTATTAACAACAATGAAAGTTGAATCTTAATTCCACTTAGTCAACCTTTGCTAAAGCAAAGGAAAGTCAAGGGACTAATTAGTTTGACCTTCGTATCCTATTTATTTCCTAAGAAAAGATGGGGATTATTGAAGTTCAGTTCAATTAGCAAAGATAATAGTTGTCAATTATGCTGTTGAATTGGATAACTCCTGAGTTACTGATTTCTTAACCAAAACCACAAAGGGAAAAGTAAATCTACTTGGAATAAAACTATCCTCAGATGGGAGGCAACAGTAACATAAATTAAAGAGAGCAATTGTAAACTGAAATACCTCAAATAACACTAAATTGAAAGAGTAATTGGTAACATGGAAGAATTCATAAATTAAATAGCAAAAGTAATTAATCCACTAAATAATGGCATGAATAAAAGTAAAAGGGAAGCTTAAAGTAAAGGAGAATTAAACCTGGGATTAAGAGTCACTCTTAAAACTAAGAGAAGTCCTAAATCCTAATTCTAAGAGAAAGAGGAGAGAACCTCTCTCAGAACTAAATCTAAATCATGAAAACTAAACTAAAGTGGAGACTCCCTCGTGAATGGATGCATTCGCTCACTTCATAACCTCTGGTCTATGCCTTCTGGACTTGGATTTAGGCCAAAAAGGGCTTCAGAAATCGCTGGGAGCATTTTTTGCAATTTCTGGTGCGTGGCCTCTGTCACGCGTCCGCGTGGGTCACGCGGTCGCGTCATTCAGAGCTTTTCTTGCCACGCGGTCGCGTCAGTTATGCGACCGCGTCATGTGCGTTCTGCTTAAGGCGCGCGGTCGCGTCAGTCATGCGGCCGCGTCGCTGCTTCTTTGCGCTTGGCATGTGTCCGCGTCGCCCATGCGATCGCGTGGATGCCAGTTTCTTCAGAAGCTCTGTTTTGTGCTTTCCTTCCATTTTTGTATGTTTTCTTTCCATCCTTTAAGTCATTCCTACCTTAGAAGATCTGAAAACTACCCAACACACTAATCACGGCATCGAATGGTAATTAAAGGTGATTAAAATAATTAATTTAAAAGCATAGGAAACATGTTTTTCACATACATCACATAATAAGAAAGGGAAAGTAAAACCATGCAATTAACATGAATAAGTGGGTGAAGGATTGAATAAATCACTCAAATTAAGCACAAAATATATCATAAAATATGTGTTTATCAGTATTCTATAATTGTTGATTGGTTAGATGAAGAACAAAGTGATAGAAAGGAAGAATAAAAAAGAGGAATAGAGTGATTAACCCAATAAACACTGAGTGACTAGAGAGTAAACACAAATCCAGTGAGGGTTCAATAGCTCATTAACATTTATCTCTGTTTGAATTATCTAATTATCTTGCAAGTTCATAAAATGCTTTTTCTCCCATCTCAATTGTAAAAGTGCTTATTGTTTATCTAAGGCTTGGCTATATATACATATATGACTCCTTGAGAATGTGAATTAATTTAACTACCTGTAAGCTTTATATATGAGTGAATAAATTAGAATTGCATGATGCATTTAGGTAGTTGCATTTAGATTATATTGCATTGCATGACATTCCATCACTTTAACCTTACTTATTACCTTGGATTTAGCATGAGGACATGCTATTGTTTAAGTGTGGGGAGGTTGATAAACCCATATTTTATGATATATTTTGTGCTTAGTTTGAGTGATTTATTCAATCCTTCACCCACTTATTCATGTTAATTGCATGGTTTTACTTTCCCTTCCTTATTATGTGATGTATGTGAAAAACATGTTTCCTATGCTTTTAAATTAATTATTTTAATCACCTTTAATTCCATTCGATGCCGTGATTAGTGTGTTGAGTAGTTTTCAGATCTTCTAAGGTAGGAATGACTTAAAGGATGGAAAGGAAACATACAAAAATGGAAGGAAAGCACAAAACGGAGCTTTTGAAGAAACTGGCATCTACGCGATCGTATGGGCGACGCGGACGCATGCCAAGCGCAAAGAAGCAGCGACGCGGCCGCACGACTGACGCGACCGCGTTTCAAGAAAAGCTCCAAATGACACGACAGCGTGACCCACGTGAACACGTGACAGAGGCCACGCACCAGAAATTGCAAAAAATGCTCCCAGCGATTTCTGAAGCCCTTTTTGGCCCAAATCCAAGTCCAGGATGCATAGACCAGAGGTTATGAAGTGAGGGAATGCATCCATTCACAGGGAGTGACCACTTTAGTTTAGTTTTCATGATTTAGATTTAGTTTAGAGAGAGATTCTCTCTCTCTTTAGGATTAAGATTTAGGACTTCTCTCTTTAGGAGTAACTCTCGATCCCAGGTTTTAATATTCCTTTACTTTAAGCTTCCATTTTACTTTTATTCATTACTTTAGTTGCTTGTTTACTTTTATAATTGAATTTATGAATACTCCCATGTTACAGATTACTATTTTGAATTAATATTATTTGAGGTATTTCAGTTTAATATCGCTTTCTTTTATTTATGTTACTGTCATTCCCAATCTGAAGGCATTTTTATTTCGATAGATTTATTTTTCCCCCTTTTGGTCTTGGTTAAGAAATCAGTAACTCAGGAGCTATCAAACTCAAACATGCTTGACAATTGTTATCTTTGTTAATTTGAGCTTCAATAATCCCAATCTTTTCTTAGGAAATAAATAGGATTTGAAGATCAATTAATTAATCCCTTGACCTTCCTTTACTTTAGTAAAGGTTAACAAAGCGGAATTAAGATTCAATTATCATCATCTTTGATAAGGATAGCTAGGATAGGACCTCTAATTTCTCATACCTTGCCAAAAGCTTATTTACAGTCATTTATTTAATTTACTTGCTATTTAAATTACCTGTTCTTCATTTACTTTATTTGTCATTTAAATCACTTGCTTCTCATCCTCTAAACCCCGATTTACAATCTTTATAGCCAATAATAAGAACATACTTCCCTGTAGTTCCTTGAGAAGACGACCCGAGGTTTGAATACTTTGGTTAACAATTTTTAAAGGGGTTTGTTACTTGTGACACCCAAAACATTTGCACGAAAGGGATTTTTGTTGGTTTAGAAACTATATATACAACGCGACTGTTTTTATGACATTCTTTACTGGCAAAACTCTCGATCGTCAGGCATCTCCATCATAGGAGGTGTCTTGAGTGCTGCTAGCTACAGCTTGCATTCCAATCAAATATTGAAAGATCATATTGACCTGTTGGGTCAAGATCTTGTTCTGAGCCATTATGGCATTCAAAGTGTCAACCTCTAGGACTCCTTTCTTCTGAGCTACCCCATTATACACAGGGTTTCTCTCAGAAGTATACGTGAATTGGTTATTTGTAACCATTTCAATGAGTTCCTGTGCCTCTTCAGGCGTCTTCTTCAAGTGGAGTGATCCACCAATATAATGGTACAAGGACATCTTGGACATCTCAGATAGACCATCATAGAAGATACCTAGGATAGTCCATTCTGAGAGCATGTCAGGAGGACATCTCCTGATCAGTTGCTTGTATCTTTTCTAAGTTTCATAGAGGGATTCACCCTCTTTTTGTCTAAAGGTTTGAACTTCTACCCTGAGCTTGCTCATCTTTTGAGGTGGAAAGAACTTGGCCAAGAATGCATTGACCATCTTTTTCCAAGATTCTAGGCTTTCCTTAGGTTGATAATCCAACCATATCCTAGCTCTGTTTCTAACAACAAAAGGGAAAAGCATAAGCCTGTAGACCTCAGGATCCACTCTATTGGTCTTAATAGTATCACAGATTTGCAAGAATTCAGATAGGAATTGATGTGGATCTTCCAGTGGAAGTCCATGGAATTTGCAATTCTGTTGCATTAGAGAGACTAATTGAGGCTTAAGCCCAAAGTTATTTGCTCTAATGGTAGGTATGGGGATACTTCTTCCATAGAAGCTAAGTCAGAAGTGGGTGTAATGAAGTCACCAAGAACTTTCCTTGCATTACCTCCATTATTCTGATCGGTTTCCATGCTTGTATTTTCAGTTTTGTGTTCGAAAAGTTTAGTGAGGTCTCTTCTGGAGTGTTGTGCTTTAACTTGTTGTAAACGCCTCCTTAGGGTCCTCTCAGGTTCAGGATCAGGATCAAATAGAGGTTTCTTATCTCTGTTCCTGCTCATAAACAAGAAAAAGAAGAACAAGAAAGAAAGAGAATGGGAGTTTCTATGTCAAAGTATAGATAACTCCCTGTGAGATGTGAAGAAGAAAGAAGAATGAAGATATGGGAATGAAAAGAAGAATTCGAATAGAGGGGTAGCAGAATTCGAAAATTAAGAGGTAAAAAGGGAAACTAGAATTAAAATATTTTTGTTTTTATTTTATTTATTTATTGAATTCAAAAAACAAGAAGGAAATTAAAAGCTATTAACTAAAAAGTTTTGAAAATTTAAAGATGATTTTCAAAAAACAAGAGAGAAGAATTAGTTAGAAAGTTTTGAAAAAGAGGAAAGAGAAAACAAGTAACTAATTAAGAAAGATTTGAAAATAAGATAAGATAGGAGAAGTCAACAAGATAAGATAAGAATTGAAATGATTTGATTTTGAATTTTGAAATTGAAACAAGATAATATAAAGATTTGAAAATAAGTTGGTAAGATAAGATATGGTGAAGATTTGAAAAAGATTTGAATTTGAAATTTAAAATTAAGATAAGATAAGATAATGATTTGAAATTTAAAGAAAGATAAACCAAAGATAAGATAAAGATTTGAAAAAATTCTGAATTTTAAAATTTAAAAGAAAGATAAGATAAGAAAGAATCAAATTAAAAGAAAAGATTTGAAAAGATTTAAAAAGATAAGATTTGAAATTTGACTTTACTAACAAGAAAACACCAAACTTAAAAATTTTTAAATCAAAATAAAAAAGAAAGCAAGATTTTCGAAATTTTGAATAAAGATAGAAAGATATATTTTTTATTTTTTTCGAAATAATGAAGAAAGAGAAAAACAACTAAAAGACACAAAACTTAAAATTTTTAGATCAAAGGATAATAGCTTTTTCGAAAATTAAAAGGAAAAACACCAAAAGACACCAATCTTAAAAATTTTAAGATCAAAACAAGAAAAGAAACAAGAACAACTTGAATACTAAGAAGAACACTCAAGATCAGTTTCGAAAATTTTAAAGAAAATAAAGAACACACAAAGGACACCAAACTTAAGAACTGACACTAGACTCAAACAAAAGACAAAGAAAAGTTGGATTTTGTAAAAGAAAACAAAAGACTCAAATAAAAGTAAAAAGTAACTAATCTAAGCAATAAGATAATCCAGTAGTTTGTCAAACTCGAAGGATCCCCGGCAATGGCAAAAAAAAAACTTAGTGCGCAAAACTGGCTCCGCAATATTCGCACAGATAGACCAGCAAGTGCACTGGGTCGTCCACGTAATACCTCAGGTGAGTGAGGGTCTACCCACGGAGATTGTTGGTTTGAACAAGCAATGGTTATCTTGTAGATCTTAGTCAGGCGGATAGAAAAGATGATTGTGGTGGAAAAACGCATAAGACAGAATAAATAAATAAAACGTTACTAGATAGGTGTGAAATCAATGATATGAAAACGGTTGAGACTTCGTAGATGCTTCTTCCTTCTGGATCAACTTTTCTCACCATCTACTCCAACTTCTGATTGATTCATTCCATGGAAAGCTGTAAATGATTAACACCAGGTCAACGATCATATTAATCTCCTCTGCTTTAGATCTAACGCCGGGTCAGCGGTCATCCAATCTGAATGGGGGTGAAGCTCTAGCAGTCCATTCCCTTGGTGATCCTACTCAAAATGCCACTAACAAGGTCGGATCTTCCAGATCAGAGAACGCTGATCCTATGATTCTATCATATACCACAAAGGCCCTAATCACCCCGTACCTCGGCTGCACTGATGTCTCCAAGTACCCAACGAAGTCGTAGATTGGCCGTCTAAGAGATGTATAATCAAGCTTGTGGTTTATTACTATCCCATCAAGGACTCGCAAGAACCCATGTAAATAGGGATGACAGTCAAGTTACACTCCCAATCCATTAGGATGAAGAACGAAGATACATCTTAGAATGGAATCAAGCATAGATTGAAATTAAATAGTAATATTATTAATCCATAAGAATTATCAGAGCTCCTAACCTTAACCTAGGAGGTTAGTGACTCATACTGTACAGAAAATAATAGTGAAAGGTTCGAATGGAAAAAGATCTCTAACAAGGGTGATCTTTGTTCTATATATACTAGTCTAGCAACTAAGAATTACATAAAATAAGATAAACTAGTCTAGTAGTGCAAAAATCCGTTTTCTGGGCCCACTTAGTGAGTGTTTGGGCTGAGCTTGAGTGAAGCCACGAGTTGGTACTCTCTCTGGGGCGTTAGACGCTAGCTTTGGACTTCTAAATGGGCGTTGGATGCCATCTACCCCCTTTTGGGCATTAGACACTAGGAATGAGGCTTGTAGCTAGCGTTGAACGCCAGTTTTGGGCCTTCATTTCTAAAGCAAAGCATAGACTATGATATATTTCTGGAAAGCTCTCGATGTTAGCTTTCCATAGCTATTGAGAGCGTGCCATTTGGATTTCTATAGCTCTAGAAATGCTCTTTCAAGTGCATTGAGGTCAGAATCTGACAGCATCTGCAGTCCTTTCTCTATCTCTGAATCAGACTTCGCCAAACTCCTTAATTTCTGCCAGAAAATACCTAAAATCATTATAAAATACACAAAATCAAAGTAGAATCCAAAAATATAAATTTTTCACCAAAACCTATGAAAATATAATAAAACTTAAACAAAACATAATGAAAACTATATGAAAATAATGCCAAAAAGCGTATAAAATATCCGTTCATCAATGCCAAAATCTTTTTAGTATCATGTTATATAGTATATTCAAACTTTATTTTACAACTAACTTGATTCATAAATATGGCTTTGAATGTAATTTTGTATGTTTGTTTAAAGTTGAAACTCACCTACAATTCTTTTTATGTAAAATTGATGTTAAAAATCATTGGATTATGATTTGATATGTTTGCTCAAATTATTATTTGATAATTTTTAATTATTAATTTTTTAAGATAGTAAATTTTTAGAAACTAAATAATAAATTATTTTATGAGTGTTGTTATTTATTTAGAATTATATTTTCAAAAATTTTTATTGTAATTGAACAATTTTTTAATTATGATTTAAAGTTTTAGAAGTTAAAAAATAATAAGAATTTTATATGATTTTATTTAAATAATTGACATTTTAGAATTTAATACTTTAAGTTGTATAAACAAAAAAAATTATTATATTATCTTATATTTTAAATTAGAATACTTGATTGAAAGTCAATTAGTAAATTGATAAATAATAATTTTTTTAAAGTAACTTTAAGGATTAAATTAGGTTTTAAATTAATACCCTATTCTCTAATTTTAATAAAATTACACTACCCTAATTAATAAAAAAATTCACAAATTGAAACTCTAACCCTAATTTTATTTTAACACACACCCCACAATCTAACTCTAAACCTAGTTGCAACCAATCCCCCTTCTTAAAAACACACATACGTGTAGAAAAGAAAGGGAAGAGAGAAGGGTGAGAGCTGCTCGGAGAAGAGAAGGAAGGGAGGAGAAGGGAAGAAAGAGACGGCTGATGAGTGGAAATCTTATACGTTTTTTGGCATTACTTTCATATAGTTTTTACTATGTTTTATTTAAGTTTATTATATTTTCATAGGTTTTAGTGCAAAATTCACATTTTTGGATTCTACTTTGAGTTTATATGTTTTCATGCAATTTCAGGTATTTTCTGGCTGAAATTGAGGAGCTGGAGCAAAAGTTTGATTCAGAGGCAGAGAAAGCACTACAGATGTTGTTAGGATCTGACCTCCGTGCACTCGAAGGAGCTTTTCTAGAGCTACAGAAGTCCAAATGGTTCACTCTCAATGGATATAGAAAGCTTACAACCAGGGCTTTCCAGAAATATATAATTGCCATACTTTGTTTCAGAATTGAAGTCCCAAAACTAGCATTCAACGCCAGCCACCAGCCCCAGTCCTGGCGTCCAGCGCCCACAAGGGGGTGACCAGCGTCCAACGCCCAAAAAGGGACCCCTAGCCAGCGTTCAACGCCCTTAGGGAGTCTTAGCACATGGAGACACTCTTTGCTTTGCCCTTAATTTCCTAGGGAACAATCTGAGCCTGGAGTTAAACAGTAGGACCTTCTGTCCTACCTCAAAAACTCTAGATGATAGCCTTTTGTCATGCCATCTTTTTGCTTTCTCTTTATAAATTTTAGCATTTTTGAAAGCATTGAGTTTGAATTTCTCCAGCTCATTCAACTGGAGCAATCTTTTCTCTCCATCCACCTTAGCATCAAGGTTTAGGAACCTGGTTGCCCAGTAGGCTTTGTGTTCTAGCTCTACTGGCAGATGACAGGCTTTTCTGTAATACCCGGTCTAACGGAAATTAATTAAATAGTAAATTAAATAGGAGCGAATATGGTTGGAAGATTTGGCAATTGGAATTTGATCATTTAAATATGATATTTGGATTCAGTGAACTTTTCCGAGTCGGAAGACATAGTTTTTTGCGTAAAAACGCGCAGTGGAATTTTGACCGGCAGTACCGGCTGAGATATGTCTGGTACTGCAGTTGAGAAAATTGATTATAAGTAAATAAGGTTAATAAAGGAGGAATTTTAATTAGGGAAGGTAGAAATATTTAAAATGCGATTTGGAGCGCTAATCTTAAAGGTTTTGGCCCAAAATTGGGCTAACGGACAAAATTAAGTAAACCGGGCCTAAGTGGGCCCAAGACCCAATATATATAAACATTAGTTATGAGCATTTCAGCTCATTCTACCCTAAAAGGAAGGGTTGGGGCGCTGAATTGAGAAGAGAGGAGGGAAGAGAGAAAACCTAACTCTCTTTGATCTTCAAACCACCATAACTTGAGCTACGGAGCTCCGATTGACGAGCTGTTTGTGGCCACGCGTCACTCTTTCCATCCTCCACAATTCTATCTAAGTTTTGTGGTGAGTAATCCACTGTCCTCTGCCCAGTTTTCCTTTTCCTCTTCAAATTTGAATTTGGTTTGGGTTTTGAGGAAACCTTATGATTTTGGTTGTTTAGGAGTGCTCTAGTATGAGCCATGGGTGATATTCATCACAAACTTCAGTGGGTTAAGGTAAGAAACCCTCCAACCCTTGTGATTTATCATATTTATGAGCCCTAGGTTGATGTATGTATGTGATATTGGTTATGTTAGTGTACTTGGTGATTTTGATACACAATTGGGAGGTTGGTGTTGCTTGTGGAGCTTTGGTGAGGCTTGGAGCTAAGGGTTGGTGGAGACTTCCATAGAAGGGGCTCAATTGGTTTGGCTACAAGAGGTATGGTTTAAGTTTCATTTAAGTACCGTGTGGTGTGATGAGAATTCCTAGGCTAGATGCCCCTAGGATTAAGTTTGGATTGTGTAAATGGTTGGTGCTAATATGCATGGTTGGTATGTAATGTGAATTAATGATCGGGTTGAGAATTGTGTGGCCTTGTATGCTTGGTGTATTGAGAATTGTATGTATTGGGTAATGAGTATTGATTTTTGGTTTATACTTTTAAATTATGAATTGGGCCGGAGGCCGTGAATTTTGGGCCGGAAGCCGGAAAGAGGTAAGGAAGGTAAGTTGATGTGTGCATTGTATGATGACACAAGTGATTGGATGAATTTCAGATAATGAATATATGAATAATTGAGTTGGTTATTGAATAATAAGGTTTGAGGAGTTGAAGTGTGGAATTTGGTAATTTTGGGTGAAATTATGTAGATGAGGTATGTTTAGTTTTGGTTGAGATATATTATGTGGTCATATATGTGATTATGATTAATGATGCCTTGATGGTATGATGATGCATGAGAGATATGTATGTTGTGATATATACTTGAGGAATGATTAAGGTTGATTAGTGGGTGAAACCACGTGATAGTGAGTATGATATTGATTATGTATAATGAAGATTGATTGAAAATAATATTGTTGGAAATTAGGATGAGGAAGGATGTATGACATGTTAATGTGTTTGCAATTTATCCATTTGTTTGAAATGGGTAAAAACGATTATATGGCGGTTTTGTGAATTGTGGTAAAGTGTTAATGTATGAGTTGAGGAGGCTTGATGTTGGTTTTGGTATATTTTGATTGATTTCAAAAGGGGTTGAAACTGGCATGCTTTGGTTGATTTTGAAAAGGGTTGAAAATGGCTAGTTTTGAAATTGGCACTTTGTGGTCTTGTGTGAAGACATGGTTTTTGGGCAAACTTTGACGGGACATAACTTGGACAGCGGATTTTCATTTTGTGCCAAACTTGTTTAGAAGTGAAATTGGATCCAGGATGTCAATGCCGTTCGAAGAACGGGCGAAAAACGATTTAAAATGAGAAAGTTATGTCCGTCGGAAGATTGGGGGTTGAATCTGTGAATTCTGCAGCTTTTAACTTAGAAAATTTTTAGCAGAATAACCTTCCAAGAAAGTTACGTACGCGTCGTTTTTCAAGAAGGCACCATCCACGCGGTGGCGTGGTGCGCGCGTGCGCGTCGATGCGTTGCACCCAATGCCCAGCCATTATCCCGAGAGTTGTGCCAGAGTTGTGCCAGTTTTGTACCTGGGGCGCAAATGCACCCACGCGTACGCGTGGCTGACACGTACGCGTCGTCTGGCTGTGTTTCAATCCGCACGTTGATGAGCTTTGTGGCCATCCACGCGTGCGCGTGGAGGACGCGTATGCGTGGCCCTGTTTTCATGCTAAAGTTAATTTTTGAGTTTTAAAAGCCAAACCTCATACTTCTAAGCCTCCGATCTTACCCCTTATGTATTAAATCATTACGATATGCCTAGCAATGAGGAAGGAGCTAGGGGATGTGGTAACTTACGAATGAAGCAATGGAAAAAGTTATGATCAATGATGATCAAAGATGATTATATGAGATATGGAGGATGACGGTGGAAGTACCGTGTATGCCATGAGCCGAAGGGCTATATTTATTGATAAATGGCTGGTTCTTGATTGAACCATGAGCCGGGTGGCTGAGTTATTGCCGAATTCGGCGGAGCCATGTTGATAAATTGGCTAGTTCTAGATTGAACTGTGAACCGGATGGCTGAGTTATTGCCGGGTTACGGCAAAGCCATTATGGATTATGGCTAAGTATAAATGCATATATGATAAATGAACGAATATGATAAATGAATAATGATGGAAAATGTTGAATGTAAGTATGATTGTGTTTTCTCTCTGGTTGTAAGGGTGACAGGACACCGATACCCTCTAATGGCAACAGGGCGCAGATATCCTCTAATGGCGACAGGGCGCAGATACCCTCTAATGGTGACAGGGCACATATTCCCTCTAATGATATTATTGCGCAACAGAGAGACTGTGCCCGGGTTAGCTACCGGACACGTCGGGTTGGCTTGATAACCGACAGATGATATCATCAGCCATAGGGCAGGCACTCATCATTTGCATATGTTTGAATTGTTTGGGTTTGCCTATTTGTTTTGGATTTCTACATTATATATGCTATGTTACCTGATTATGTGCTACTTGTTCTACTTGTACCTTAATTGTGTATTACTTGCCTGTATTGCTTGTGTTTGTACAACTGAGAGACCCCTCATGTTGGTGTCGGTAGAGGTTGAGGGCTGTTCTTGATGAGATGAATTGATGATGCGATTGTATGATGATGATGACCATTGGATGAGAAGATTTGAGCTCCCTGGTAGACGCAGTGATGTGATTTCACTAGCTCCAGGTGAGGGTATGATGTATTGATATAGAATTGCTGAGATAGGACGACTGATGATGGTTTTGTTTATGATTCTGAATCCGATATGTGGGAGAGTCAGTGAGTTGGGAATCATATGAGATATGAACTAGTTTTAGTATCCCCTTACGACAGTTGCCTATTCATGGATTAGTGATAATCTAGGCTGGATACTTGGTGAAAAGGAGTTTAGGATGCTTAATGAGTTTTTATTGCAGTGCATTGTATTTATTTGGCACTTTTACCGTAATGAGAACCCATGGGCCCAGGGTTCTCATTCCGTATATATCTCTTGTTTTTCAGATACAGGTCCAGGTGCTTAGAAGTGAGTTGTGGGTCGTCTGAGAGACGGCGAAGATCTTTATTTTCTCTACTTTGTGTTTTGCTTAGAATCTCTCCACCTTTGTTTCGAAAAGATTATATTATGTATTGAACTCTTTTAAACTGGCCTATAGAGGCTCTCGTGTTTCCTTTGGGAGAGATTAGGATATACTGTTGTCAACTACTTTCATACTGTACCCTAGCCGGCCTAAACTTCACGGGTCGCGACTAGTGGCTATTTACTTATGTTATATATATCTATCTGTTATCTATCTCTTAATCTCCTTTATGCCTTGTTCGTATATCGCTTTCGGCTTCACTGTTTATTTTTTTGTTGTCGAAACGTGAGTGGTACGTCTTCGCGATTTTATTTCTACTCTTTTCAGGCTTCTCGATTAATATTCCTTTTGAAATTACCTATATATATATATATATATTAAAAATCCACCTGAGTGTCGTACCACCGTAGTATCATTGACTTATGACTCGAGCATAAGGATTTGCATATTAGGGTGTTACATTATGGTATCATAGCAGTTCGTCCTCGTGAGCCTGAGGGATGGAACTGCTTATGCTTAAATGCATACTCTGAGTCTGTGCCTGTGCTAGTTAGGGTGTCTAACTGATACATTTAGCATGTAGTCCATGAGTGTACCTTTGGTACTTTGAAGCACTATACTTCCGATATTGAGACTGATCAACTTGATATCGATTGTTTGGTGTGTATAGGAACCAGATGGCACCTCGTGGACCCGGTCGGGGACGTGAGAGAGATCGTACTAGTACTCAGGAACCGGAAATCAACCTGAATAACCCGGTAAACCTTATGGTGGCATTGGAGAATATGGCTGCTGCTATGTAGGCCACTGCGGAAGCTCTTGGGCAACAGATAAATAATAATGGCAATGGCGGAAGTGGAGCTCAGGGCCTGACAAACCCCAATTTGACGGTTTGTTTTGTATTGATTTTTGGGGATTTTATCACCTTTTACCCATATTTATTCAAGAAATAGCATGGTTTTGTATATTCTCCTTTAATTGTGCTTGAATGTGAAAACATGCTTTTTAGGACTCAAAATAGCTAAATTTAATTCACCTTGATTCTATTAGATGCCTTGATATGTTTGTTAAGTGATTTAAGGTTTAGGAGGCAAAGATTGGATCAAGGGAATGAAGAAAGAAAGCATGAAAAGTTGGAGAACTCATGAAGAAATAGAAGAACCGGAAAGCTGTCAAGCCGACCTCTTCGCACTTAATCGGCCATAACTTGAGCTATAGAGGTCCAAATGATGCGGTTCCAGGTCGGTTAGAAAGCTAACATCCGGGGCTTCGAAACGATATAAGATTTGCTATGGTTGAACCACGTATGGTGGCGCGCACACGCAAAGTATGCGCACGTGCCGTTGCTGCCACCTAGTTCACTTAAAGCAAAACGTGGCCAACGAATTCTAAAGCCTTGTGGGCCCAATCCAACTCATTTCTGATGCTATTTAACCCAAGGAATGAAGAGGGAAACGTGTTTTAGTTACCAATTAGTTTAGTTTAGCTTTGTAGTTAGTTTCTAGAGAGAGAAGCTCTCACTTCTCTCAAGAATTAGGATTAGGTTTAGTTCTTAGATCTAGATTTTAATTCATCTTCTTCTACTTCTATCTTCTCAATTCCTTGTTGTTACATTCATTCTTCTTCCATCCTTTTGTTGTAATTTCCTTTATGTTGTTCTTGCATTTTGTTGTAGATCTACTTTTGTTCCTTCCTTTCTCTTTCAATTCAATTCAAGGTAAATCATAATAATTGTGTTCATTTGATTTGTTGTTGTTTAATTCCTTGCAAATTGAGTAGTGTAGATTTACTTTTCTTGCAATTTTACTATGCCTTCCTTTTATGCCTTCCAAGTGTTTGATGAAATGCTTGGTTGGATTTTAGAGTAGAATTTTATGTTCTTGGCTTGGAAAGGTAACTTAGGAACTCTTGAGTTACTAATGTCCAAGTAATTGATGATTGGGATCCATTGACTCTAGTTCTTACTAATTGAATTAGTGGAGAGTTAGGACTTATGGACTAGGATTGACATAGCTCATTTGACTTTCCTTTACTACTAGTTAGAGGATGATTTAATGAGATTAATCCTTGCCAATTCTCATATTGTGGTTAGTGATTAGGATAGAGATCCTTGACCACCAACCCTTGCCAAGACCTTTTTAGGCCTTAGTTTACTTTCTTGCCATTTATCTTTCATGCCTCTTATCAAAACCCCAAAAATGATTCATAACCAATAACAAGACACTCTATTGTAATTCCTAGGGAGAACGACCCGAGGTTCCAATACTTCGGTTTATAAATTTAGGGGTTTGTTACTTGTGACAAACAATCTTTTGTATGAAAGGATTATTGCTTGGTTTAGAAACTATACTTGCAACGAGAATTCATTTGTGAATTCTAAACCATCAAAAATCTATTCGTCAAAATGGCGCCGTTGCCGGGGAATTGCAATGGTGTTATGTTATTGGTTATTGTATATATGTGAATATTGTGAATATGTTTGCCTTTTGCTTCTTTGTTAGTTCTTACTAGTTTTTAGGATTTAATTTTCTTGCTTCTTATTTGATTTTATTTTTATTTTCTCTTGCTATCATGAATTCTCACTTTGGCTATGAGTGTGATTACAACTATGTTGTAGGTAATGGGGGCTACAATGAAGATGTGTATCAAGAATGGGATAACCAAAGGTGGGAAGAGCCACATGCACATGATCAATCTTCATGGCAACAACCTCCACCAATACACTATGAAGAAGAGCCATTCTTCGATGCATATCAATCTAATGGCTATGGTGAACTCCCTTGTGACTTTCAAGAACCACCACCATATGCCTATGAGCCATACCCTCAACATAGCCCTCAACAACCATACTCACAAGCCCCTTCTTACCAACCATCTTTATATGACCCTAATCCATACCCACCACACCAACAATCATATGAACCATATGAGCCACACATAGAGCCACCACCATTCCAACATCAACATTTTCAAGAGCCACCCCCTCCATGTTATTACCAAGATGAACCACCTCCAATATATGAAAATTTCCAACCACAAGATGAATACTACTTTTCACCACAACCTCCCATGGAAGAATACTCATATCCATTGATCCAAGAGCCACATGATCCTAATCATATTATCCAAGAGGAACAAGAGTCAAGGGATCGTCTCAAGGAAGCATTGGATCAATTTCAAGCAACCATGGAGTGTGTTGTGCAACAAGTGGAAAGAGTGGAAATTATTGAACCACCACAACTCTACCAAGAAGAACCACCTTCCTACTATGAACCCTTCCCCCAAATTGATGAACCCTTCCATCCACCCCAACCTCCAATGGATGACATCCTTGATGTTCTTGTTCAAGGACAAGAGGAAATGAAAAGGGATGTGCAACAATTCACGGCCGCCTTGGATGAGGTGGTAAACCGGTTAGCATCCCAATGCTTGAACTCTCAAGGAACTCCCATGGCTACATGTGGGGAATCAAATGAAGAGCATAACATAAAAGAGAGATTGGTGGAGAATGAGAGAAGTTGCTTTGTATTGGAACAATTGGTGGAAGCTATGATTATTGAAGAAAGGGAAGAATTGGTTGAAGACTTAGGAGGTGCGGAGCCTCCATGGGAATCTAGAATTGAAGAAAACCCCTCCAAGATGATTGAAATTGATGCTAGGAAGGAAAGTGCACACCTTCCAAGACATATTCCATATGAAGATTTGGATGGGATAGAGCAAGAAGTGAGTTCCCTTGGTGATGAAGATCAAGCATCAAACCTTAGTGGTGAAGAATCCTTTGAGCATGAAGAACCTTCCCCCAACAAGATGGAAAGCAATGTGGAGGTAAATTTTTCTTACCCTCCCATTTATGACTTGAGTAGGAAAAATGGTTTATATAAAATTATTGAACAAAGGATTATAATTGAGAAGTCTTGTGAAGAGGTGGAAATCCTTAGAAAAAGGAGGATGGGAATTGAATACGCTTTATCAAAACTCTTGGAGTTGTCTTTGCCTAGGTTGCCATCTACTCCTTCATTTGAGTGGGTGAAATTTATTTCTATTAGCTTTACTATCCCACTTGAATATGGTTTGCTTGAAACGGATGGCCAACTTAGGGAGCTTTGTGGGATGAAGCGTAAACGAAAAAGGTTTTATGGTTGGCGTTGTAAATCAAGGCTCATTATGGTTGATGCATCAAACATGAGATATAAAGGTTGGAGTAGTGCTCAAATAGATGGGTCTAGGAGGATTGTTGGCCACTATATAGAGAATTCACCTCACTCACCACCCGGTTGGACTAATAATGATGATCAACTTCAAGACGGGTGTGAAAACAAAGTGTGGGATCCCGGATTACAAGAAGAGGATCAACTTTGGGAGCCCCAAGCTTGTGAAGAACTCCATCAAGACTTGGCTCAATCCATGAAGAATCTTGGGGCACAATGGAGAACCAAGCATTGGTGGGAGTTCCAAGATGAATACAAGCACAAGCCACCTTGATGAGGAGCTCCCCATAAGTCCAACTTAAGGACAATAAACAAAAGTGCTAGGTGGGAGACAACCTACCATGGTAAAATCCTTTCATTTTCTCTTTTGTATATATTGGTAGAATTAGCTTAATTTCATGTTTTGTTTAGTTAGTTGAGTATGTTTGGTAGTTTAAGTATGTTAAATAAGGTTTTATGGTGTTTTGGTAGCTGTTTGGAGGTTTGGAATGCTTGGATTGGTGCAAAAACATAGAAAAAAAATTTTTTTTTTTGAAAAACAGAGCACCATCCACGCGTACGCGTACATGGCGCGTACGCGCACATACAGCATTTCCGACCAACCACGCGCGCGCGCCATGCGTGCGTACGCGTGGATTGAGAAGTTCCAACCTCCATACATTTTCCAGAGAGTTGTGCCTGCGCCGCGCCAACGTTGTGCCTTTCGCACAAACCAACTCGCGCGTACGCGCACATGACGCGTACGCGTCACTCTCGAAATAAGCCATCCGCGCGCGCGCGGCATGCGCGCGTACGCGCGGATTTCTTTCCTTCACCACATTTCTTTTCTTCTCCTCTTTCTATTTCTTTCCTTCTCCTTTCTCCTACCCCTCATCCAACACTTCCAAACACCATTGACAACCATTTATTTTAGTTAACAAATTAGTTAGTTAGTTAGTTGATTAGTTAGTTTTAGTTTAGTTTTCATTTTATTTTCTCTCTTTTCATTATAAGTGTTGGAGTATTGACTTTGTTTACTATACATTGCTATATCCCTTATTGCCTAAATGCTATTTTAGCATGAATGTTTTTAGATAATCTTTGTTGGATTCTATGATTGAGGTTATATTTTGTTACTTGGTTTTGAGTTCTTCATGCTTACCTTTTGAAAAATACCAAGTGATGAGAATTGTCTTCGAGCTTATAACTCTTTTGAATTGCATGTTGTAGCTAGCCACCATGTGATTTGGATCCTTTTCCCTCGATTAGGCAACCTCTTGATGGATGATGTTGTGCATTTACCTTAATGCATTGTGTTCATGATTATATCCATCCATATGTTTGACTTGAATGCTTTCATGCTTCTCTAATGCTTGTCTTACCTTACAAGCTTACTTAAAGCATCTCAAGCACACTAGGATAAGTGAAGTGCATGCTTCTTTTGTGACATAGCTTTTATGCTAATGTGTATTCTAAACCGTGCAATTTAGAATTCACACACCTAATATTTCTTAATGTCACACTAATTCACTCACCTCATTCTAGTGATTTACCTCATTCCAACAATGTATGCTTCCTTGCTTTTATATCTTCTCATCTTATGGTGTTACATTTTTGTTTTTCATAACGAATGCACCACAAGCAACCATGGAAGTGGAAGAAAGAACACATAGCAATCCGGAGAGTCGCCGTACCCCCTTGCTCATCTTTGAGTGCACCGAGGACGGTGCAAACTTTTAAGTGTGGGGAGGTCTTCCGACCGGTCGGCGATTTTGGGTGACAAATTTCTAATCCCAACACTTTTGCATTTCATTTTAGGTTTTTTTTTGGATTTTTGTTACATTTTCTTATTTTTGCATATATATACACAATAAGCTTAGTCAAAATAATGAAATTTTCCAAGGATTTCTATCTATAGGGCATGTCAATTGATTTGAGTGAAAACTTTTCATAGAACTTGCTTGAATTATATATATTGTGGAACATGTTTTGAGCTAAGAACACAAGCTTGTGAGATTTGAGCCTAACGGTGTGGTTACATCTTACAACCACTTATTTTTCCTTCTTGTGTGCATTATTCTCTTTCTATGATTGTAATCTTTGATTTGTTTGATTCTTTATGTCCATTATTTTGTGTATTCATGCATTTATGTGATTGAGGCCATCATTTCATTAGCTCACTTACCCAAATGGCCTTACCTTTTATCTTCCTTTGTTAGCCAAATTTGAGCCTACGCTTAACCCATTTATTCTTTAATTTAGCACATTACTAGCCTTAAAGCGAAAAACAATAAATGTCCTTAATTTGGATCTTTGATTAGCTTAGGCTAGTGTGTGTGAGTATCATTCAAGTGTGGGAACCTTGGGACATTGGGTGAATAAAAGGGTAGTTTTGTAATGTTATTGGAAATATTGGGAATTGGGTACATACTCATGTATTGATCAAATGTAAAACCTTATGCATTGATGCTCTTGTATATAGAAAGAAAAAAAATGAATGAGAAAAACAAAAGAAAAAGAAAAGAAAAATAATATGGAAAAGAAAAAAAATAGAAAAAAAAAAGAAAGAAGAAAAAAATAATAAAAAAGGGACAAAATGCCCCAAGGCAAGGTCCAATAAAATCAATGCATAAGTGTTGTGAAATGAAAAAGAAAATGCATGAGTATGTGAAAAAGTGAGAAAATGGGTAGTTAGGTTAGAACTTAATTGTATAGGATGTCATAGGTTAGGTGGGAAGTTTAAGCTTATCAAAGATTCAAATTTCAAGCTCACTTGACCAAATATGCATCCTACCTTGACCCTAGCCCCATTACAACCAATGAAAAGACCTCATGATACTTGTATGCATGCATGAAATAAATGTTGATTGTTAGAAGAAAAACAAATCTTGGAAAGCATGAAATAGAGGAGAATTGAGTGAATCAACCCTAAACACTTGAGCGAATAGAGTGCAAACACATCCGGTGAGGGTTCGATGCTCAATTACATGTTTTCACCTATGATCATCATTCTTCATGCAAGTTTGTAAAAAAATATTTAATAACTCAATTCAATTGTGGATTAGACTTGCTAGTCCTTAGCCCTTGTGCATATATGTTTCTTGGGAATTGATTTATTTTGACCAAGCACTTGCATTCATTTAGATAGTTGCATATAGGTAGATTGCATTTAGTTAGTTCCCATTGAATAAATGCCATACCCTTACTTCATTCTTGGTTTAAGCATGAGGACATGCTTGGTTTAAGTGTGGGGAGGTTGACAAACCCCAATTTGACGGTTTGTTTTGTATTGATTTTTGGGGATTTTATCACCTTTTACCCATATTTATTCAAGAAATAGCATGGTTTTGTATATTCTCCTTTAATTGTGCTTGAATGTGAAAACATGCTTTTTAGGACTCAAAATAGCTAAATTTAATTCACCTTGATTCTATTAGATGCCTTGATATGTTTGTTAAGTGATTTAAGGTTTAGGAGGCAAAGATTGGATCAAGGGAATGAAGAAAGAAAGCATGAAAAGTTGGAGAACTCATGAAGAAATAGAAGAACCGGAAAGCTGTCAAGCCGACCTCTTCGCACTTAATCGGCCATAACTTGAGCTACAGAGGTCCAAATGATGCGGTTCCAGTTGGGTTGGAAAGCTAACATCCGGGGCTTCGAAATGATATAAGATTTGCTATGGTTGAACCACGTATGGTGGCGCGCACGCGCAAAGTACGCGCACGCGCCGTTGCTGCCACCTAGTTCACTTAAAGCAAAACGTGGCCAACGAATTCTAAAGCCTTGTGGGCCCAATCCAACTCATTTCTGATGTTATTTAACCCAAGGAATGAAGAGGGAAACGTGTTTTAGTTACCAATTAGTTTAGTTTAGCTTTGTAGTTAGTTTCTAGAGAGAGAAGCTCTCACTTCTCTCTAGAATTAGGATTAGGTTTAGTTCTTAGATCTAGATTTTAATTCATCTTCTTCTACTTCTATCTTCTCAATTCCTTGTTGTTACATTCATTCTTCTTCCATCCTTTTGTTGTAATTTCCTTTATGTTGTTCTTGCATTTTGTTGTAGATCTACTTTTGTTCCTTCCTTTCTCTTTCAATTCAATTCAAGGTAAATCATAATAATTGTGTTCATTTGATTTGTTGTTGTTTAATTCCTTGCAAATTGAGTAGTGTAGATTTACTTTTCTTGCAATTTTACTATGCCTTCCTTTTATGCCTTCCAAGTGTTTGATGAAATGCTTGGTTGGATTTTAGAGTAGAATTTTATGTTCTTGGCTTGGAAAGGTAACTTAGGAACTCTTGAGTTACTAATGTCCAAGTAATTGATGATTGGGATCCATTGACTCTAGTTCTTACTAATTGAATTAGTGGAGAGTTAGGACTTATGGACTAGGATTGACATAGCTCATTTGACTTTCCTTTACTACTAGTTAGAGGATGATTTAATGAGATTAATCCTTGCCAATTCTCATATTGTGGTTAGTGATTAGGATAGAGATCCTTGACCACCAACCCTTGCCAAGACCTTTTTAGGCCTTAGTTTACTTTCTTGCCATTTATCTTTCATGCCTCTTATCAAAACCCCAAAAATGATTCATAACCAATAACAAGACACTCTATTGTAATTCCTAGGGAGAACGACCCGAGGTTCCAATACTTCGGTTTATAAATTTAGGGGTTTGTTACTTGTGACAAACAATCTTTTGTATGAAAGGATTATTGCTTGGTTTAGAAACTATACTTGCAACGAGAATTCATTTGTGAATTCTAAACCATCAAAAATCTATTCGTCAGGGCCCGATGACACTGGCAACTTTCTTAAAGGTTAATCCACCTAAGTTCAAGGGAACCACCAATCCGACTGAAGCTGACACCTGGTTTCAGGCCATGGAGCGAGCACTGCAAGCGCAGTTGGTGCCTGAAGAGCAGTGTGTTGAATTTGCTACCTATCTGCTCACGGGGGAAGCATCACATTGGTGGCAAGGGGCTCGACGTCTCTTGCAGCAGAGGAATGATCCTATCACTTGGGGTGCCTTCTGAGTGGAATTTTATAAGAAGTACTTCCCGAATTCTGCTAGAATGGCCAAGGAACTTGAATTACTGCAGCTAAAGCAGGGTACAATGTCCGTATCTCAGTATACGGATAAATTTGAGGAGTTATTCAGGTTTTCTCGTATGTGTCAAGGAACCCCGGGAGACTTCGAGGAATGGAAGTGTATTAAGTATGAGGAAGGACTTCAAAGTGAAATCCTGAGCTCCGTTGGACCGATGGAGATTAGGGTCTTCTCTGGACTTGTGAACAAGAGCCGTATTGCTGAAGAATGTGTGAGGAAGGCTATTGAGGCGAAGAATGACCGTCGGGAGTCCCACCGCAGGGAGCACAATCAAGAATACCCAACAAGGGGTCAAGAGTTTAAGAGAAGAGGATACCCACAACGTTTTCCCCAAGGGCGAAATGACCTTGCGACGAATAAGAATTCCAAAGGAAAAGGTAGGAGAAAACAGATAGTGGCTGCTTCGGATGTTTTGAGCTGTCAGAGATGTGGAGGTCATCATCCAAATAGACCGTGTCATTATAGTTCGGGTTTGTGTTACAATTGCGGAAAGCTAGGACATTTGGTTAGAGATTGCCCACACCGAGAGGACCGGGAGACTGCTAGGTCCGATTCTCGTACCTAAGGTAATAAGAAAACTGATAACTTAATTCTTTACCACTTTAGACAATGCTGAAGGCTGGTATTCACTCATAATACATGGTCGAGATGGATTGGGACTTTACCATGGTTATAGAGGAGTTGGACACGTGTCCTGAAAACGTCCTAAGAAGGTCAACCGGAATACTACCAAGGGACAACAACAAGGTTGTGTCTTCACTAAAACAACGAGTGACACCGATAGATCTGACAGTTTGGAAATTGGTAAGCGAAAGATCGGTAACAACGTGTTAAAAGTACGATTAATTTGGTATGTAGTTTTGGCTATCATAGATAGAAATCTAGTGAATGCCAGTCATGCTAAGTTGTGGTTGAGTACTTGAGGAAGTAAGTGATAGAGCTAGTACTAGACGAGAGATCAGAATAAAGCAGCAGAAACTTACGGAAGCAGTAACACAGGATAGCTACGAATAGGAGCTGTAAAAGTTTACTATAATATCTTAAGTTTGAATACTAGAAGGGTTAACTGGGTTACTGCAAGTAATGATCCCCAAATAGTTGGAATTGATTGCGGCTGCGAGCTTTGATGGTTCTAAAGCGGATGAGAAAATTATCATTGATGCATAATTGGATTTAGATGATGAGAGGGTGCAAGTTGTCGTGTTTGAGAGATGAGTACTATGATGATTGGTCATAGTGACCTTGGATTTAGATTGAGGTTTATAATGGTTAGTTTTGAAAGACGAATGTGAAAAAACATTAAATTGAAATGTTGATGCGGTACTGAGATTGGTTTGAGGGAACCCGTGACAGGTGGTAAACTCCAATTTTTGGAGAGGTACTGTTGAAATTTTTTTTTCCAAGAATTTGAAAGAGTGTTGGTTATGGTTTTGAAGATGATTTTTGATATGAGTAACTCTAACAAAAGAGATGTGTCTCGAATGCTTTTATAAATTATTAAAGGAAAGCGGATTCTCATGATTTTGTTAAATTGTTATTTCAAACTCATTTGATTTCTAGAAATGAAAAGGGTTTTTGATTGACAAGTCAGAGACTTCATAACAGCAAGTCATGTAGAACTTCAAGGGTTTGAGAATAGAAAAGTAAGTTTGGAGGTTATGCTTGGAGTTGAACTGTGATTAGAGGAATTGGCTTTGCAGAGAGAGAGGATAGTGATGGAGTATGATTAAGGTGTGGTGATGATCTTTGATTGATTATAGTGATGTGGGATGATGGCTATGATTAACGATGATGGCAATCTTATTGATGACATGATTTGAGATTTAATAGGGTGTGAGTTGATGAGACGATAAAAGTAAGGAACGAGGCTGTTGGCTGGCGTTGAACGAATGAACGAGACCCTCGGAGATAGAGAAATCAGAGCGCGGCAACGGAAGCGCGCAGAGTAAAAGGACCTTGGAACTGTTATGCGTTAGATATAAAGGCAGACTATGCTCGCGTACTCGTAGTGATGGATGGAATTTTCGAGGGCGAAAATTTCTGTTAGGGGGGTAGAATCTAATACCCGGTCTAACGGAAATTAATTAAATAGTAAATTAAATAGGAGCGAATATGGTTGGAAGATTTGGCAATTGGAATTTGATCATTTAAATATGATATTTGGATTCAGTGAATTTTTCCGAGTCGGAAGACATAGTTTTCTGCGTAAAAACGCGCAGTGAAATTTTGATCGGCAGTACCGGCTGAGATCTGTCTGGTACTACAGTTGAGAAAATTGATTATAAGTAAATAAGGTTAAGAAAGGAGGAATTTTAATTAGGGAAGGTAGAAATATTTAAAATGCGATTTGGAGCGCTAATCTTAAAGGTTTTGGCCCAAAATTGGGCTAACGGACAAAAGTAAGTAAACCGGGCCTAAGTGGGCCCAAGACCCAATATATATAAACATTAGTTATGAGCATTTCAGCTCATTCTACCCTAAAAGGAAGGGTTGGGGCGCTGAATTGAGAAGAGAGGAGGGAAGAGAGAAAACCTAACTCTCTTTGATCTTTAAACCACCATAACTTGAGCTACAGAGCTCTGATTGACGAGCCGTTTGTGGCCACGCATCGCTCTTTTCATCTTCCACAATTCTCTTTTAGTTTTGTGGTGAGTAATCCACTGTCCTCTGCCCAGTTTTCATTTTCCTCTTCAAATTCAAATTTGGTTTGGGTTTTGAGGAAACCTTATGATTTTGGTTGTTTAGGAGTGCTCTAGTATGAGCCATGGGTGATATTCATCACAAACTTCAGTGGGTTAAGGTAAGAAACCCTCCAACCCTTGTGATTTATCATATTTATGAGCCCTAGGTTGATGTATGTATGTGATATTGGTTATGTTAGTGTACTTGGTGATTTTGATACACAATTGGGAGGTTGGTGTTACTTGTGGAGCTTTGGTGAGGCTTGGAGCTAAGGGTTGGTGGAGACTTCCATAGAAGGGGCTCAATTGGTTTGGCTACAAGAGGTACGGTTTATGTTTCATTTAAGTACCGTGTGGTGTGATGAGAATTCCTAGGCTAGATGCCCCTAGGATTAAGTTTAGATTGTGTAAATAGTTGGTGCTAATATGCATAGTTGGTATGTAATGTGAATTAATGATCGGATTGAGAATTGTGTGGCCTTGTATGCTTGGTGTATTGAGAATTGTATGTATTGGGTAATGAGTATTGATTTTTGGTTTATGCTTTTAAATTATGAATTGGGCCGAAGGCTGTGAACTTTGGGCCGGAGGCTGGAAAGAGGTAAGGAAGGTAAGTTGATGTGTGCATTGTATGATGACACAAGTGATTGGATGAATTTCAGATAATGAATATATGAATAATTGAGTTGGTTATTGAATAATAAGGTTTGAGGAGTTGAAGTGTGGAATTTGGTAATTTTGGGTGAAATTATGTAGATGAGGTATGTTTAGTTTTGGTTTAGATATATTATGTGGTCATATATGTGATTATGATTAATGATGCCTTGATGGTATGATGATGCATGAGAGATATGTATGTTGTGATATATACTTGAGGAATGATTAAGGTTGATTAGTGGGTGAAACCACGTGATAGTGAGTATGATATTGATTATGTATAATGAAGATTGATTGAAAATAATATTGTTGGAAATTAGGATGAGGAAGGATGTATGACATGTTAATGTGTTTGCAATTTATCCATTTGTTTGAAATGGGTAAAAACGGTTATATGGCGGTTTTGTGAATTGTGGTAAAGTGTTAATGTATGAGTTGAGGAGGCTTGATGTTGGTTTTGGTATATTTTGATTGATTTCAAAAGGGGTTGAAACTGGCATGCTTTGGTTGATTTTGAAAAGGGTTGAAAATGGCTTGTCTTGAAATTGGCACTTTGTGGTCTTGTGTGAAAATATGGTTTTTGGGCATACTTTGACGAGACATAACTTGGACTGTGGATTTTCATTTTGTGCCAAACTTGTTTATAAGTGAAATTGGATCCGGGATGTCCATGTCGTTCGAAGAACGGGCGAAAAACGATTTAAAATGAGAAAGTTATGTCCGTCGGAAGATTGGGGGTTGAATCTGTGAATTCTGCAGCTTTTAACTTAGAAAATTTTTAGCAGAATGACCCTCCACGCGTAGGCGCACTTGGCGCGTACGCGTCGTTCTTCAAGAAGGCACCATCCACGCTTGTGCATGGTGCGCGCGTGTGCGTCGATGCGTTGCACCCAATGCCCAGCCATTTTCCCGAGAGTTGTGCCAGAGTTGTGCCACTTTTGTACCTGGGGCGCAAATGCACCCACGCGTACGCATGGCTGACGCGTACGCGTCGTCTGGCTGTGTTTCAATCCGCGCGTCCGCGTGTATGACGCATACGCGTCGATGAGCTTTGTGGCCATCCACGCGTGCGCGTGGAGGACGCGTACGCGTGGCCCTGTTTTCATGCTAAAGTTAATTTTTGAGTTTTAAAAGCCAAACCTCATACTTCTAAGCCTCCGATCTTACCCTTTATGTATTAAATCATTACGATATGCCTAGCAATGAGGAAGGAGCTAGGGGATGTGGTAACTTGCGAATGAAGCAAGGGAAAAAGTTATGATCAACGATGATCAAAGATGGTTATATGAGATATGGAGGATGACGGTGGAAGTACCGTGTATGCCATGAGCCGAAGGGCTATATTTATTGATAAATGGCTGGTTCTTGATTGAACCATGAGCCGGGTGGCTGAGTTATTGCCAAATACATCTGAGCCATGTTGATAAATTGGCTAGTTCTGGATTGAACTGTGAACCGGATGGCTGAGTTATTGCCGGGTTACGGGAAAGCCATTATGGATTATGGCTGAGTATAAATGCATATATGATAAATGAACGAATATGATAAATGAATAATGATGGAAAATGTTGAATGTAAGTATGCTTGTGTTCTCTCTGGTTGTAAGGGTGACAGGGCACCGATACCCTCTAATGGCGACAGGGCGCAGATATCCTCTAATGGCGACAGGGCGCAGATACCCTCTAATGGTGACAGGGCACATATTCCCTCTAATGATATTATTGTGCAACAGAGAGACTGTGCCCGGGTTAGCTACCGGACACGTCGGGTTGGCTTGATAACCGACAGATGATATCATCAGCCATAGGGTAGGCACTCATCATTTGCATATGTTTGAATTGTTTGGGTTTGCCTATTTGTTTTGGATTTCTACATTATATATGCTATGTTACCTGATTATGTGCTACTTGTTCTACTTGTACCTTAATTGTGTATTACTTGCCTGTATTGCTTGTGTTTGTACAACTGAGAGACCCCTCATGTTGGTGTCGGTAGAGGTTGAGGGTTGTTCTTGATGAGATGAATTGATGATGCGATTGCATGATGATGATGACCATTGGATGAGAAGATTTGAGCTCCCTGGTAGACGCAGTGATGTGATTTCACTAGCTCCAGGTGAGGGTATGATGTATTGATATAGAATTGCTGAGATAGGACGACTGATGATGGTTTTGTTTATGATTCTGAATCCGATACGTGGGAGAGTCAGCGAGTTGGGAATCATATGAGATATGAACTAGTTTTAGTATCCCCTTACGACAATTGCCTATTCATGGATTAGTGATAATCTAGGCTGGATACTTGGTGAAAAGGAGTTTAGGATGCTTAATGAGTTTTTATTGCAGTGCATTGTATTTATTTGGCACTTTTACCGTAATGAGAACCCATGGGCCCAGGGTTCTCATTCCGTATATATCTCTTGTTTTTCAGATACAGGTCCAGGTGCTTAGAAGTGAGTTGTGGGTCGTCTGAGAGACGGCGAAGATCTTTATTTTCTCTACTTTGTGTTTTGCTTAGAATCTCTCCACCTTTGTTTCGAAAAGATTATATTATGTATTGAACTCTTTTAAACTGACCTATAGAGGCTCTCGTGTTTCCTTTGGGAGAGATTAGGATATACTGTTGTCAACTACTTTCATACTGTACCCTAGCCGGCCTAAACTTCACGGGTCGCGACTAGTGGCTATTTACTTATGTTATATATATCTATCTGTTATCTATCTCTTAATCTCCTTTATGCCTTGTTCGTATATCGCTTTCGGCTTCACTGTTTATCTTTTTGTTGTCGAAACGTGAGTGGTACGTCTTCGCGATTTTATTTCTACTCTTTTCAGGCTTCTCGATTAATATTCTTTTCGAAATTACCTATATCTATATATTAAAAATCCACCTGAGTGTCGTACCACCGTAGTATCATTGACTTATGACTCGAGCATAAGGATTTGCATATTAGGGTGTTACATTTTCCATACACAAGCTGGTATGGAGAGGTCCCTATAGGAGTTTTGAATGCTGTTCTGTATGCCCACAGACATCATCCAGACCTCTTGCCCAATCCTTTCTACGGGTACCTACAGTCCGTTCTAGGATTTCTTTTAGTTCTCTATTTGAGACTTCAGCCTGTCATTTGTCTGTGGATGATATGGATAGGCCACTTTATGGTTAATTCCATATCTGACCAGAGCAGAGTTAAGCTGTTTATGCAGAAATGAGTGCCTCCATCACTGATCAGTATCCTAGGGACACCGAACCTGCTGAAGATATGCTTTTGGAGGAACTCATCACTGTCTTAGTATCATTAGTGGGTGTTGTAATTGCTTCTACCCATTTAGATACATAGTCTACTACTACCAGAATATAAGTGTTTGAGTATGATGGTGGGAAAGGCTCCATGAAGTCAATACCCCATACATCAAACAACTCAATCTCTAAGATCCCTTGCTGAGGCATGGCATAACCGTGAGGCAGATTACCAGTTCTCTGGCAACTGTCACAGTTATGTACAAACTCTTGGGAGTCTCTATAGAGGGTAGGCCAGTAGAAACCACATTGGAGAACTTTGGTGGCTGTTCGCTCACCTCCGAAATGTCCTCCATATTATGATCCATGGCAATGCCAAAGGATCTTCTGTGCCTCTTCTCTAGGCACGCATCTACGGATCATTCTGTCTGCACACCTCTTAAAGAGATATGGTTCATCCCACAAGTAGTACTTTGCATCCGTAATTAATTTTTTCGTTTGCACTTTGCTATACTCTTTGGGTATGAATCTCACAGCTTTATAGTTTGCAATGTCAGCAAACCATGGTACTTCCTGAATGGCAAAGAGTTGCTCATCCGGGAAAGTTTCAGAGATCTCAGTAGGAGGGAGGGACGCTCCTGCTACTGGTTCTATCCGGGACAGGTGATCTGCTACTTGGTTCTCTATCCCTTTTCTGTCTCTAATTTCTATATCAAACTCTTGCAGAAGCAACACCCATCTTATGAGTTTGGGTTTTGAATCCTGCTTTGTGAGGAGATATTTTAGAGCAGCATGGTCAGTGTACACAATCACTTTTGATTCTACTAAATAAGATCTGAACTTGTCATTGGCATAAACCACTGCAAGCAACTCTTTTTCTGTGGTTGTGTAATTCTTCTGTGTGTCATTCAGAACACGGCTAGCATAGTAAATGACGTGCAGAAGCTTGTTATGCCTTTGTCCCAATACTGAACCAATGGCATGGTCACTGGCATCACATATTAGTTCAAATGGTAATGTCCAGTCTGGTGTAGAAATGACTGGTGCTGTGACCAGTTTAGCTTTCAAAGTTTCAAATGCCTACAGACACTTTGTGTCAAAGACAAATGGCGTGTCAGCAGCTAGCAAATTGCTCAGAGGTTTTGGAAATTTTGAAAAATCCTTTATAAACCTCCTATAGAATCCTGCATGCCCTAGAAAACTTCTTATTCCCTTAACATTGGCAGGAGGTGGTAATTTTTCAATTACCTCTACCTTAGCTTGATCCACCTCTATTCTCTTGTTCAAAATTTTATGCCCAAGGACAATTCCTTCAGTCACCATAAAGTGGCATTTCTCCCAGTTTAAAACCAGGTTAGTCTCTTGGCACCTTTTCAGAACAAGTGCTAGATGGTTGATGAGCGGATAATTTATACGCTTTTTGGCATTGTTTTTATATAGTTTTTAGTATGATTTAGTTAGTTTTTAGTATATTTTTATTAGTATTTAATTAAAAATCACATTTCTGGACTTACTATGAGTTTGTGTGTTTTTCTGTGATTTCAGGTAATTTCTGGCTGAAATTGAGGGACTTGAGCAAAAATCAGATTTAGAGGTTGAAGAATGACTGCAGATGCTGTTGGATTCTGACCTCCCTGCACTCAAAGTGGATTTTCTGGAGCTACAGAACTCTAAATGGAACGCTCTCAATTGCGTTGAAGTGGATTTTTGCATCATTTACTCTTTTCTGTAAACCCTAGTAACTAGTTTAGCATAAATAGGACTTTTTACTATTGTATTTACATCCTGAGTTTTATCTTAGGATCATCTTTGGATTATCTTTTGATCCTTTGATCATGTTTAGGGGGCTGGCCTCTCGGCCATGCCTGAACCTTCATCACTTATGTATTTTCAACGGTAGAGTTTCTACACACCATAGATTAAGGTGTGGAGCTCTGCTGTTCCTCGTGAATTAATACAAAGTACTATTATGTTTCTATTCAATTCAAGCTTATTCCGATTCTAAGATATTCATTCGCACCTCAATATGAATGTGATGATCGTGACAGTCATCATCATTCCCAACTATGAATGCGTGCCTGACAACCACTTCCGTTCTACCTTAGATTGAATGAGTATCTCTGGGATTCCTTAATCAGAATCTTCGTGGTATAAGTTAGAATCCATGGATGGCCATTCTTGAGATCCAGAAAGTCTAAACCTTGTCTGTGGTATTCCAAGTAGGATCTGGGAAGGGATGGCTGCGACGAGCTTCAAACTTGCGAGTGCTGGGCGTAGTGACAGACGCAAAAGGATCAATGGATCCTATTCCAATATGATCGAGAACCGACAGATGATTAGCCATGCAGTGACAGCGCATTGGACCATTTTCACTGAGAGGACAGGATGTAGCCATTGACAACGGTGATGCCTAACATACAGCTTGCCATAGAAAGGAGTATGAATGATTGGATGAAGATAATAGGAAAGCAGAGGTTCAGAAGGACAGAAGCATCTCCATTCGCTTATCTGAAATTCTCACCAATGAATTACATAAATATCTCTATCTTTAAATTTATGTTTTAATTATATTTTAATTATCAATTCACCATAACCAATTGAATCCGCCTGATTGAGATTTGCAAGATGACCATAGCTTGCTTCAAGCCGACAATCTCTGTGGGATCGACCCTTACTCACGTAAGGTTTATTACTTGGACGACCCAGTGCACTTGCTGGTTAGTTGTGTGAAGTTGTGACAAAGAACTAAGATTATAAACGTGCGTATTGAGTTTTTAGCGCCGTTACCAAAGAATGGAACCGTCACGATTTCTGCGCACCAAGTTTTTGGCGCCGTTGCCGGGGATTGTTCGAGTTTGGACAACTGACGGTTCATCTTGTTGCTCAGATTAGGTAATTTTATTTTAATTTTAAGTTTTTTGTTTTTATTATTCTTATTTTCGAAAAAAATAAAAATAAATATTTTCAAAAAAATATTTTTATTCAGAATTTTTAAGAATGAATTCTAGTGTTTCATGATGATTTGTTGAATGCTGGCTGGCTGTAAGCCATGTCTAATCTTTTGGACCGGGGTTTCAACTTATCATCACAAGAGCTTGTTGATCTTCACCCAATTGGCAGTTACACACATAGTTGTTGTATACATGGGAGGTATCAATATCTGCTGAAGCTTGGCTGGCCATTAGCCATGTCTAGTGTTTTGGACCGGAGCTTTCACTGAAAGCTTGGCTGGCTAGTAAGCCATGTCTAATTCCTGGACTAGAGTTTTAGACTAACATTGCAAGATTCCTGGAATTCTTATTAAAAATTTTGAAATCCTTATTTTTCCTTTTCCAATTAATTTTCAAAAATCCAAAATAATTATAAAATCATAAAATCAAAAATATTTTCGTGTTGCTTGTTTGAGTCTTGAGTCAATTTTTAAGTTTGGTGTCAATTGCATGTTTAAAAATTTGTGCATTTTTCGAAAACTCATGCATGTGTTCTTCATGATCTTCAAGTTGTTCTTGACAAGTCTTCTTGTTTGATCTTCATATTTTCTTGTTTCGTGTCTTTTCTTGTTTTTCATATGCATTTTCAATTTGTTAGTGTCTAAATATTAAAAATCTCTAAGTTTGGTGTCTTGCATATTTTTCTTTTCTTAAAAATTTTCAAAAATAAGTTCTTGGTGTTCATCTTGACATTCAAAGTGTTCTTGGTGTTCATCTTGAAATTCAAAGTGTTCTTGCATGCATTAGTTGTTTTGATTCATAATTTTTATGTTTTGTTTCAATTTAGTGTTTTTCTCTTTCTTCATAAAAAATTCAAAAAATCAAAAAAATATCTTTCCCTTTTTCACTCATAAATTTTCGAAAATTCGAGTTGACTTTTTCAAAACTTTTTAAAATTTAGTTGTTTCATAAGAGTCAAATCAAATTTTCAATTTAAAAATTCTATCTTTTTCAAATCTTTTTCAAAAATCAAATCTTTTTTAATTTTTCCTTCATATTTTCGAAAACTTTATGATTGATTTTCAAAATCTTTTTCTTATTTCTAATTCATATTTTCGAAATTAATGCTAACAATTAATGTGATTGATTCAAAATTTTTAAGTTTGTTACTTGCCTAGTAAGAAAGGTTCAATCTTTAAACTCTAGAATCATACCTTTTTAGTTTCTTGTTAGTCAAGTAATCAACTTTAATTTTCAAAATCAAATCTTTTTAAATTTCTTTTTCAAATCTTTTTCAAAATAAATTTCAATCACATCTTTTTCAAAATCAATTTCAAAATCTTTTCTAACTTTTTATCTTTTCAAAATTGATTTTCAAATCTTTTTCAACTAACCACTTAACTTTTTGATTGATTTTAAAAGTTTACTATTTCAATCATATCTTTTTCAAAACTATCTAACTAATTCTTTCTTTAATTTTCGAAAATCACCTTCATCTTTTTCAAAATTCCTTTTTAAATTAACTAATTATTTTAAATTAAATTTAATTTGATTTAATTTTTTCTTTCTTAATTTTCGAATTTTTTATTTTAATTCTAATTTAAAAACAAAAATACTTTTATTTTATTCTATGTAATTTTCGAAAATTCTTCTCCCTCACCTCCTTCTATTTATTTATTCATTTACTAACACTCCTCTTCATCCAAGAATTCGAACCTATTCCTCACCCTTGTGTTTGAATTCTCCTTTTTCTATTCATATTTTCTTCTATTCACATAAAGGAATCTCTATACTGTGACATAGAGGATTCCATATTTTCTGTTCTCTTCTTTTTCATATGAGCAAGAATAAGGACAAGAACATTCTTGTTGAAGCTGATCCTGAACCTGAAAGAACTCTAAAGAGGAAGCTAAGGGAAGCTAAAGCACAACTCTCTGGAGAAAATCTGACAGAAATTTTCGAAAAAGAAGGAAGCATGGCCGAAAATAATAACAATGCAAGGAAGATGCTTGGTGACTTTACTGCACCTAATTCCAATTTACATGGAAGAAGCATCTCAATCCCTGCCATTAGAGCAAACAATTTTGAGCTGAAACCTCAACTAGTTTCTCTGATGCAACAGAATTGCAAGTTTTATGGACTTCCATCCGAAGATCCCTTTCAGTTTTTAACTGAATTCTTGCAGATCTGTGATACTGTTAAGACCAATGGGGTTGATCCTGAGGTCTACAGGCTTATGCTTTTCCCATTTGCTGTAAGAGACAAAGCTAGAATATGGTTGGACTCTCAACCTAAAGACAGCCTGAACTCTTGGGATAAGCTGGTCACGGCTTTCTTAGCCAACTTCTTTCCTCCTCAAAAGCTTAGCAAGCTTAGAGTGGATGTTCAAACCTTCAAACAAAAAGAAGGTGAATCCCTCTATGAAGCTTGGGAGAGATACAAGGAACTGACCAAAAAGTGTCCTTCTGACATGCTTTAAGAATGGACCAACCTGGATATATTCTATGATGGTCTGTCTGAATTATCTAAAATGTCATTGGAGCATTCTGCAGGTGGATCCATTCACCTAAAGAAAACACCTACAGAAGCTTAGGAACTCATTGACATGGTTGCAAATAACTAGTTCATGTATACTTCTGAAAGGAATCCTGTGAATAATGGGACGCCTCAAAAGAAGGGAGTTCTTGAAATTGATATTCTGAATGCCATATTGGCTCAGCAAGTCAATATGATTTCTCAGAGTCTGAATGGATTGAAGGAATCATCCAACAGTACTAAAGAGGCATCTTCTGAAGAAGAAGCTTATGATCCTGAGAACCCTGCAATAGCCGAGGTGAATTACATGGGTGAACCCTATGGAAACACTTATAATCCCTCATGGAGAAATCATCCAAATTTCTCATGGAAGGATCAACAAAAGCCTCAACAAGGCTTTAATAATGGTGGAAGAAACAAGTTTAGCAATAGCAAGCCTTTTCCATCATCCACTCAACAACAGACAGAGAATTTTGAGCAGAATCCATCTAGCTTAGCAAATATAGTCTCTGATCTATCTAAGGCCACTGTAAGTTTCATGAATGAAACAAGGTCCTCCATTAGGAATTTGGAGGCACAAGTGGGCCAGCTGAGTAAAAGAGTCACCGAAACTCCTCCTAGTACTCTCCCAAGCAATACAGAAGAAAATCCAAAGAGAGAGTGCAAGGCCATTGATTTAACCATCATGGCCGAACCTACAAGGGAGGGGGAGGACGTGAATCCTAGTGAGGAAGACCTCCTGGGACGTCCAGTGACCAATAAGGAGTTTTCCTTTGAGAAACCAAAGGAATCTGAGGCTCAATTAGAGACCATAGAGATTCCATTGAACCTCCTTCTGCCCTTCATGAGCTCTAATGAGTATTCTTCCTCTGAAGAGGATGAAGAAATTACTGAAGAGCAAGTTGCTAAGGACCTTGGTGCAATCATGAAGCTGAATGCCAAATTATTTGGTAATGAGACTTGGGAAGATGAACCTCCCTTGCTCACCAATGAACTAAATGCATTGGATAGGAAGAAATTACCTCAAAAGAAACAGGATCCTGGCAAATTCTTAATACCCCGTACCATAGGCACCATGACCTTTGAGAAGGCTTGGTGTGACCTGGGGTCAGGAATAAACTTAATGCCACTCTCTGTAATGGAGAAACTTGGGATCTTTGAGGTGCAAGCTGCCCGAATCTCATTAGAGATGGCAGACAACTCAAGAAAACAGGCTTATGGACTAGTAGAGGACGTGTAGGTAAAGGTTGAAGGCCTTTACATCCCTGCTGATTTCATAATCCTAGACACTAGGAAGGAAGAGGATGAATCCATCATCCTTGGAAGACCTTTCCTAGCCATAGCAAGAGCTGTGATTGATGTGGACAGAGGAGAGTTGGTCCTTCAACTGAATGAGGACAACCTTGTGTTTAAGACTCAAGGATCTCCTTCTGTAACCATGGAGAGGAAGCATGAAAAGCTTCTCTCACTGCAGAGTCAACTAAAGCCCCCATAGTCAAACTCTAAGTTTGGTGTTGGGAGGCCACAACCAAGCTCTAAGTTTGGTGTTGAACCCCCACATTCAAACTCTAAGTTTGGTGTTGGGAGGTTCCAACCTTGCTCTGATTATCTGTGAGGCTCCATGAGAGCTCACTGTCAAGCTATTGACATTAAAGAAGCACTTGTTGGAAGGCAACTGGTGCACGAAATTGTGATGTCCAGGCTCGAACAATCCCTGGCAACGTGAGCAACTTGGTACGGGTAATCGTGATTATACTTTAATTATGTCAAATTCATAGCTCTTTCTTTCCCTGGCAATGGCGCCAAGAACATGGTGCCAATACCATAGTTCACAACTTCGATACAACTAACCAGCAAGTGCACTGGGTCGTCCAAGTAATACCTAACGTGAGTAAGGGTCAAATCTCACGGAGATTGTTGGTATGAAGCAAGCTATGGTCACCTTGCAAATCTCAGTTAGGCAGATATAATTTGATAATGGTGTTTTCGAATAATAAATAATAGAATAGGGATAGATGTACTTATGTAAATCATTGGTAGGAATTTCAGATAAGCGAATGGAGATGCTTTTCGTTCCTCTGAACCTCTGCTTTCCTGCTATCTTCATCCAATCAGTCTTACTCCTTTCCATGGCTGGCTTTATGCAAGGGCATCACCGTTGTCAGTGGCTACATCCCCTCCTCTCAGTGAAAAATATGCTCACATGCTCTGTCACAGCACGGCTAATCATTTGTCGGTTCTCGATCATGCTGGAATAGGATTCACCCTCCTTTTGCGTCTGTCACTAATGCCCAGCACTCACGAGTTTGAAGCTCGTCACAGTCATTCAATCATTGAATCCTACTCGGAATGCCACAGACAAGGTTTAGACTTTCCGGATTCTCTTGAATGCTGCCATCATTCTAGCTTACGCCATGAAGATTCTGGTTAGGAGATCTAAGAGATATTCATTCTAGCTTATTTCATGTAGAACGGAGGTATTTGTCAGGCACGTGTTCATAGGGGAGAATGGTGATGAGCGTCACACATAATCATCACCTTCATCACGTTCTTGGGTGCGAATGGATATCTTAGAAGCGAAATAAGATGAATTGAATAGAAAACATTAGTACTTTGCATTAATCTTTGAGTAACAGCAGAGCTCCACACCTTAATCTATGGAGTGTAGAAACTCTACCGTATGAAAATACATAAGTGAAGGTCCAGGCATGGCCGAGATGGCCAGCCCCCAAAACGTGATCACAGGATCAAAATACAATCCAGGATCCAGGATGTCTAATACAATAGTAAAAGGTCCTATTTATAATAAACTAGCTACTAGGGTTTACATGGGTAAGTAATTGATGCATAAATCCACTTCCTGGGCCCACTTGGTGTGTGTTTGGGCTGAGCTTGAGTGTTGCACGTGTAGAGGTCCTTCTTGGAGTTGAACGCCAGCTTTTGTGCCAGTTTGGGCGTTCAACTCTGGTTTTGGCTCCTTTTCTGGCGCTGGACGCCAGATTTGGGTAGAAAGCTGGCGTTGAACACCAGTTTACGTCGTCTATTCTTGGCCAAAGTATGGACTATTATATATTTCTGGAAAGCCCTGGATGTCTGCTTTCCAACTCAATTGGAAGCTCGCCATTTCGAGTTCTGTAGCTCCAGAAAATCCACTTTGAGTGCAGGGAGGTCAGAATCCAACAGCATCAGCAGTCCTTCTTCAACCTCTGAATCTGATTTTTGCTCAAGTCCCTCAATTTCAGCCAGAAAATACCTGAAATCACAGAAAAACACACAAACTCATAGTAAAGTCCAGAAATGTGAATTTAACATAAAAACTAATGAAAACATCCCTAAAAGTAACTAGATTCTACTAAAAACATACTAAAAACAATGCCAAATAGCGTATAAATTATCCGCTCATCACAACACCAAACTTAAATTGTTGCTTGTCCCCAAGCAACTGAAAATCAAATAGGATAAAAAGAAGAGAATATACTATAAATTCCAAACTATCAATGAAACATAGCTCCAACCAAATGAGCGGGACTTATAGCTTTTTGCCTCTTGAATAGTTTTGGCATCTCACTTTATCCATTGAGGTTCAGAATGATTGGTATCTATAGGAACTTAGAGTTCAGATAGTGTTATTGATTCTCCTAGTTCAGTATGATGATTCTTGAACACAGCTTCTTTATGAGTCTTGGCCGTGGCCCTAAGCACTTTGTTTTCCAGTATTACCACCGGATACATAAATGCCACAGACACATAATTGGGTGAACCTTTTCAGATTGTGACTCAGCTTTGCTAAAGTCCCCAATTAGAGGTGTCCAGGGTTCTTAAGCACACTCTTTTTTTTTTGCTTTAGACCTTGAATTTAACCGCTCAGTCTCAAGTTTTCACTTGACACCTTCACGCCACAAGCACATGGTTAGGGACAACTTGGTTTAGCCGCTTAGACCAGGATTTTATTCCTTTAGGCCCTCCTATCCACTGATGCTCAAAGCCTTGGGATCCTTTTTATTGCCCTTGCCTTTTGGTTTTAAGAGCTTTGGCTTTTTCTGCTTGCTTTTTCTTTTTTTTTCTATTTTTTTTTGCCTATTTTTTTTCTGCAAGCTTTGTTCTTTGCTGCTTTTTCTTGCTTCAAGAATCATTTTTATGATTTTTCAGATTATCAAATAACATGCCTCCTAGTCATCATTCTTTCAAGAGCCAACATATTTAACATTCTTAAGCAACAACTTCAAAAGACATATGCACTATTCAAGCATACATTCAAAAAACAAGAAGCATTGTCACCACATCAATATAATTAAGCTAAGTTCAAGGATAAATTCGAAACTCATGTACTTCTTGTTCTTTTGAATTAAAATATTTTTTTATTTAAGAGAGGTGATGGATTCATAGGACATTCATAACTTTAAGACATAATTACTACTACTAATGATCATGTAATGAAGACACAAACATAGATAAGCACATAACATAGAAAACGAAAAAACAGAAGAAAGAAGAACAAGGAATGAATCCACCTTAGTGATGGTGGCGTTTCCTTCTTGAGGAACCAATGATGTCCTTGAGCTCTTCTATGTCTCTTCCTTGTCTTTGTTGCTCCTCCCTCATTGCTTTTTGATCTTCTCTTATTTCATGAAGCATGATGGAGTGCTCTTGATGTTCCACCCTTAGTTGTCCCATATTGGAACTCAATTCTCCTAGGGAGGTGTTGATTTGCTCCCAATAGTTTTGTGGAGGAAAATGCATTTGAGGCATTTCCGGGATCTCATGGTGATGAGCTTCATACACCTCTTGAGCTCCATGAATGGGCTCTCTTGCTTGCTCCATCTTCTTCTTAGTGATGGGCTTGTCCTCTTTAATGAGGATATCTCCCTCTATGTCAATCCCAGCCGAATTGCATAGGTGGCAGATGAGGTGAGGAAAGGCTAACCTTGCCATAGTGGAGGACTTGTCAGCCACCTTGTAGAGTTCTTGAGGTATAATCTCATGAACTTCCACCTCTTCTCCAATCATGATGCTATGGATCATGATGGCCCGGTCTATTAGTAACTTCAGACCGGTTGCTAGTGGGAATGATTGAGCATTGAATGAACTCCAACCATCCTCTAGCTACAGGCTTGAGGTCCAATCTTCTTAGTTGAACCGGCTTGCCTTTGGAGTCAATCTTCCATTGAGCTCCTTCTACACATATGTCCATAAGGACTTGGTCCAACCTTTGATCAAAGTTGACTCTCCTTGTGTAGGGGCATGCGTTCTCTTCCATGTTTGGCAAGTTGAACGCCAACCTCACATTTTCTAGACTAAAATCTAAGTATTTCCCCCGAACCATTGTAACATAGTTCTTTGGATCCGGGTTCTTACTTTGATCATGGTTCTTGGTGATCCATGCATTGGCATAGAACTCTTGAACCATTAGGATGCCGACTTGTTGGATGGGATTTGTTAGAACTTCCCAACCTCTTCTTTGAATTTCATGTCGGATCTCCGGATACTCATTTCTTTTGAGTTTGAAAGGGACCTCGGGGATCACCTTCTTCTTGGCCACAACATCATAGAAGTGGTCTTGATGGGCTTTGGAGATGAACTTTTCTATCTCCCATGACTCGGAGGTTGAAGCTTTTATCTTCCCCTTCCCCTTTCTAGAGGATTCTCCGGTCTTAGGTGCCATCAATGGTAATGGAAAAACAAAAAGCTTATGCTTTTACCACACCAAACTTAGAATATTGCTCGCCCTCGAGCAATAAACAAAAGAATAGAAGAAGAAGAAGAAGAAATATGGAGAGGGAGAGGGAGATATGGTTTCGGCCAAGAGGAGTGTAGAGGGGTTTGTTGTGTGAATTTGATGAAGAATGGAGGTCTTTATATAGGGAAGTGAGGGGGGAAAGGTTTCGGCCATATGGGTGGGTTAGGGTGGGAAATTGGTTTTGAATTTTGAAGGTAGGTGGAGTTTATGAGGTAGGTTTATGGGGAAGAGTGGATGGATGTGAGTGGTGAAGAAGTGATGGAGAAGAGAGATTGAGGTGATTGGTGAAGGGTTTTTGGGGAAGAGTGTTTATGGGGTTGTGTGAAAGAGAGTGGTGAGAAGAAGTGAGTGGAGGTAGGTGGGGATCCTGTGGGGTCCACAGATCCTGAGTGGATCCTGTGGGGTCCACAGATCCTGAGGTGTTCAAGGATTTACATCCCTGCACCCATTAGGCATGTAAAAATGCCTTTGCACACAACTCTGGGCGTTCAGCGCCAGGTTGGTGCCCATTTTGGGCGTTCAACGCCCATTTGTGTGCCATTTCTGGCGTTGAACGCCAGAACCATGCCTGTTCTGGCGTTCAGCACCCAGAAGCTGCCCATTTTGGGCGTTCAGCGCCAGCACCATGCTCTGTTCTGGCGCTGAACGCCAGACAGATGCTCCTCCAGGGTGTGATTTTTCTTCTGCTGTTTTTTATTCCGTTTTCAATTTTTATATTTATTTTGTGACTCCACATGATCATGAACCTACAAAGACATATAACTAAGGAAAATATAGTTAGATAAATAAAAATTGGGTTGCCTCCCAACAAGCGCTTCTTTAATGTCAATAGCTTGACAGTGGGCTCTCATGGAGCCTCACAGATGTGCAGATCTTTGTTGAGACTCTCCAACACCAAACTTAGAGTTTGACTGTGGGGGCTCTGGTTGACTCTGCTTTGAGAGAAGCCTTTTCTGCTTCCTCTCCATGGTTGCAGAGGGAGATCCTTGAGTTTTAAACACAAGGGAGTTCTCATTCCATTGAAGGACTATTTCACCTATGTCAACATCAATCACAGCTCTTGCTGTGGCCAGGAAAGGTCTTCCTAGGATGATGGATTCATCCTCTTCCTTTCCAGTATCCAGGACTATGAAGTCAGCAGGGATGTAAAGGCCTTCAACCTTTACCAACACGTCCTCTACTTGTCCAGAAGCCTATTTTCTTGAATTATCTGCCATCTCTAATGAGATTCTAGCAGCTTGCACCCTATAGATTCCCAGTTTCTCTATTACAGAGAGGGGCATGAGGTTTATTCCTGAACCAAGGTCACATAGAGCCTTAAAGATCATGGTGCCTATGGTACAGGGTATTATGAACTTTCCAGGATCCTGTCTCTTCTGAGGCAATGTCAGTTGATCCAGATCACTTAGTTCATTGATGAACAAGGGAGGTTCAACTTCCCAAGTATCAATGCCAAATAATTTGGCATTTAGCTTCATGATTGCACCAAGAAACTTGGCAGTTTGCTCTTCAGTAACATCCTCATTCTCTTCAGAAGAGGAATACTCATCAGAGCTCATGAAGGGCATAAGGAGGCTTAATGGAATCTCTATGGTCCCTAGATGAGCCTCAGAGTCCTTTGGTTCCTCAGAGGGAAGCTCCTTATTGATCACTGGACGTCCCAGGAGGTCTTCCTCATTGGGATTCACGTCCTCTCCTCTCCTCATAGGTTCGGCCATGATGCTTATGTCAATGGCCTTACACTCTCCTTTTGGATTCTCTTCTATATTGCTAGGGAGAGTACTGGGAGGGATTTCAGTGATCCTTTTACTCAGCTGGCCCACTTGTGCTTCCAAATTTCTAATGGAAGACCTTGTTTCATTCATGAAACTCACAGTGGCCTTGGACAGATCAGAGACTAAGTTTGCCAAATTAGAAGTATTTTGTTCAGAGTTCTCTGTCTGTTGCTGAGTGGATGATGGAAAAGGTTTATTATTGTTAAACCTGTTTCTTCCACCATTATTAAAGCCTTGTTGAGGCTTTTGATCATTCCATGAGAAATTTGGATGATTTCTCCATGATGAGTTATAGGTGTTTCCATAAGGTTCACCTAAGTAATTCACCTCTGCTATTGCAGGGTTCTCAGGATCATAAGCTTCTTCTTCATAAGAAGCCTCTTGAGTACTATTGGATGCAGCTTGCATTCCATGTAGACTCTGAGAGATCATATTGACTTGCTGAGTTAATATTTTATTCTGAGCCAATATGGCATTCAGAGTATCAACTTCAAGAACTCCCTTCTTCAGAGGCATCCCATTGCTCACAGGATTCCTTTCAGAAGTGTACATGAACTGGTTATTAGCAACCATGTCAATGAGTTCTTGAGCTTCTGCAGGCGTTTTCTTTAGGTGAATGGATCCTCCTGCAGAAGTGTCCAGTGACATCTTTGATAGCTCAGATAAACCATCATAGAATATATCCAGGATGGTCCATTCTGAAAGCATGTCAGAAGGACACTTTTTGGTCAGCTGTTTGTATCTTTCCCAAGCTTCATAGAGGGATTCACCTTCTTTCTGTCTGAAGGTTTGAACATCAGCTCTAAGCTTGCTCAGCTTTTGAGGAGGAAAGTACTTGGCTAAGAAAGCCGTGACTAGCTTATCCCAAGAGTTCAGGCTGTCTTTGGGTTGAGAATCCAACCATAATCTAGCTCTGTCTCTTACAGCAAAAGGGAAAAGCATGAGCCTGTAGACTTCAGGATCTACTCCATTAGTCTTAACAGTATCACATATCTGCAAGAATTCAGTTAAGAACTAAAAAGGATCTTCAGATGGAAGTCCATGAAACTTGCAGTTCTGCTGCATCAGAGAAACTAATTGAGGTTTCAGCTCAAAATTGTTTGCTCCAATGGCAGGAATGGAGATGCTTCTTCCATGTAAATTGGAATTAGGTGTAGTGAAGTCACCAAGCATCTTCCTTACATTATTATTATTTTCGGCTGCCATCTCCTCTTCCTGTTCGAAAATTTCTGAAAGGTTATTTCTGGATTGTTGTAATTTAGCTTCTCTTAATTTTTTTCTTCAGAGTCCTTTCAGGTTCTGGATCTGCTTCCACAAGAATGTTCTTATCCTTGCTCCTGCTCATATGACAAAGAAGAGGGCACAGAAAAATAATAATAATAATAGAGATCCTTTATACCACAGTATAGGGATCCCTGTGTGAGTGGAAGAAAAGAGGGAGATAAAGAATATAATGTAATGGAAGAAACACAACTGTGAGGAGGGTTGAGATGTGAGATGAGATGTTAGTAAATGAATAAATAAATAGAATAAGATGAGAGAGAAGGAATTTTCGAAAATAAATTTTGAAAAAGAGTTAGTGATTTTTGAAAAAAGTTTTTTTGAAAAAGGTTAGTATTTTTTTTTCGAAAAAAATTTTTAAAATCAAAAATAAAAATAATTAGCTAATAAAACAGAATTTTTTTGAAAAAGAGGGAAGATATTTTCGAAAATTAGAGAGAGAAAGTTAGTTAGGTAGTTTTGAAAAAGTTAAGAAACAAACAAAAAGTTAGTTAGTTAGTTGAAACAAATTTGAAAATCAACTTTGAAAAGATAAGAAGTTAGGAAGTTAGAGAAGATATTTTGAAATCAAATTTTTGAAAAAGATAAGAAGATATTTTTGAAAAGATATGATAGAAATTAGTTTTTGAAAAAGATTTGATTTTTAAAATCTCAATTAATGACTTGATTCACAAGAAATCACAAAATATGATTCTAGAACTTAAAGTTTGAATCTTTCTTAACAAGCAAGTAACAAACTTCAAATTTTTGAATCAAAACATTAATTGATTATGTTATTTTCGAAAATTTGGTATAAAAATAAGAAAAAGATTTTTGAAAAATATTTTTGGAATTTTCGAAAATAACTAAGAGTTTTGAAAAAGATTTTGAAAAAGATAAGATTTTCAAATTGAAAATTTGATTTGACTCATGAGAAACAATTTGATTTTAAAAATTTTTGAAAAAGTCAATCCAAATTTTCGAATTTGATGAGAGAAAAAGGGAAAGATATTTTTTTGATTTTTTTGATTTTTTTTATGATGAGAGAGAAAAACAACAAAAAGACTCAATGCATGAAAATTTTGAATCAAAACGATGAATGCATGCATGAATGATATGAGTGTCAAGAGAAACACCAAGAACACTTTGAATGTCAAGATGAACATCAAGAACATATTTTTGAAAAATTTTTTATGCAAAGAAAACATGTAAGACACCAAACTTAGAAATCTTTCATGTTTAGACTCTAAGAAACGAGAAATGCACATGTAAAACAAGAAAAGACACAAAACATGAAAACATCAAGATCAAACAAGAAGACTTACCAAGAACAACTTGAAGATCATGAAGAACACTATGAATGCATGAATTTTCGAAAAATGCAAGATGCATATGTAATTGACACCAAACTTATGATATGACTCAAGACTCAAACAAGAAACAGAAAAATATTTTTGATTTTTATGATTTTCTAATTTTTTTTGTATTTTTTTCGAAAATTATATGAAAAAGAAAAAATAAGGATTCCAAAATTTTTAAGATGAATTCCAGGAATCTTGCATTCTTAGTCTAAAGCTTCAGTCAAGGAATTAGACATGGCTCACTAGCCAGCCAAGCTTCAGCATGTAAATCAGACATGACACGCCTGACATACTCATTCCCAAAGGAATTAGACATGGCTTTACAGCCAGCCAGGCTTCAACATGCTTCATGAAACACTAGAATTCATTCTTTAAAAATTTTGAATAAAAATATATTTTTGAAAATATTTTTATTTTTAAAATTTTTTTCGAAAACACAAGAAAAATTTTTGAAAGATTTTTGAAAAATTTTTGAAAACAAAACAAAAAGAAAATTACCTAATCTGAGAAATAGGATGAACCGTCAGTTGTCCAAACTCAAACAATCCCCGGCAACGGCGCCAAAAACTTGGTGCACGAAATTATGATGTCCAGGCTCGAACAATCCCTGGCAATGTGAGCAACTTGGTACGCGTAATCGTGATTACACTTTAATTATGTCAAATTCATAGCTCTTTCTTTCCCTGGCAATGGCACCAAGAACATGGTGCCAATACCATAGTTCACAACTTCGATACAACTAACCAGCAAGTGCATTGGGTCGTCCAAGTAATACCTTACGTGAGTAAGGGTCGAATCCCACGGAAATTGTTGGTATGAAGGAAGCTATGGTCACCTTGCAAATCTCAGTTAGGCAGATATAATTTGATAATGGTGTTTTCGAATAATAAATAATAGAATAGGGATAGAGGTACTTATGTAAATCATTGGTAGGAATTTCAGATAAGCGAATGGAGATGCTTTTCGTTCCTCTGAACCTCTGCTTTCCTGCTATCTTCATCCAATCAGTCTTACTCCTTTCCATGGCTGGATTTATGCAAGGGCATCACCGTTGTCAGTGGCTACATCCCCTCCTCTCAGTGAAAAATAAGCTCACATGCTCTGTCACAGCACGGCTAATCATCTGTTGGTTCTCGATCATGCTGGAATAGGATTCACCCTCCTTTTGCGTCTGTCACTAACGCCCAGCACTCGCGAGTTTGAAGCTCATCACAGTCATTCAATCATTGAATCCTACTCGGAATACCACAGACAAGGTTTAGACTTTCCGGATTCTCTTGAATGCCGCCATCATTCTAGCTTACGCCACGAAGATTCTGGTTAGGAGATCTAAGAGATATTCATTCTAGCTTATTTCATGTAGAACGGAGGTGTTTGTCAGGCACGTGTTCATAGGGGAGAATGGTGATGAGCGTCACACATAATCATCACCTTCATCACGTTCTTGGGTGCGAATGGATATCTTAGAAGCGAAATAAAATGAATTGAATAGAAAACAGTAGTACTTTGTATTAATCTTTGAGGAACAGCAGAGCTCCACACCTTAATCTATGGAGTGTAGAAACTCTACCGTATGAAAATACATAAGTGAAGGTCCAGGCATGGCCGAGATGGCCAGCCCCCAAAACGTGATCACAGGATCAAAATACAATCCAGGATCCAGGATGTCTAATACAATAGTAAAATGTCCTATTTATAATAAACTAGCTACTAGGGTCCACTTCCTGGGCCCACTTGGTATGTGTTTGGGCTGAGCTTGAGTGTTGCACGTGTAGAGGTCCTTCTTGGAGTTGAACGCCAGCTTTTGTGCCAGTTTGGGCGTTCAACTCTGGTTTTGGCTCCTTTTCTGGCGCTGGACGCCAGATTTGGGTAGAAAGCTGGCGTTGAACGCCAGTTTACGTCATCTATTCTTGGCCAAAGTATGGCTATTATATATTGCTAGAAAGCCCTGGATGTCTAATTTCCAACGAAATTAGAAGCGCGCCATTTCGAGTTCTGTAGCTCCAGAAAATCCACTTTGAGTACAGGGAGGTCAGAATCCAACAGCATCAGCAGTCCTTCTTCAACCTCTGAATCTGATTTTTGCTCAAGTTCCTCAATTTCAGCCAGAAAATACCTGAAATCACAGAAAAACACACAAACTCATAGTAAAGTCCAGAAATGTGAATTTAACATAAAAAATAATGAAAACATCCCTAAAAGTAACTAGATTCTACTAAAAACATACTAAAAACAATGCCAAAAAGCGTATAAATTATCCGCTCATCAGCAACCCAATGTTATTTAATCATATCTATTTTATTTTCTTTTTGTTATTCCGTGTTTTATTAGGTTGATGATCATGTGAAGTCACAAAAACTACTGAAAAATCAAAAACAGAATGAAAAATAGCATTGAAAATAGCACACCCTGGAGGAGAGCAGTCTGGCATTTAAACGCCAGAAACAAGCATCTGTCTGGCGTTCAACGCCAGAAACAGGCACCAAGCTGGCGTTTAACGCCAGAAACAAGTATCTGCCTGGCGTTAAACGCCAGAAACAAGCTACATTTGAGCATTTAACGCCAGAAACAGGCAGCAGTCTGGCGTTAAACGCCAGGATTGCACAGCAAGGGCGTTTTACACGCCTAATTGGAGCAGGGATGATAAGTCCTTGACCCCACTTGGTCTGTGGACCCCACAGGATCCCCTCAGGATCTGTGGACCCGACAGGATCCCCACTTTTTCTTCTCTCCTCTTCACACCTTTTCATAACTCTCTTCCCCAAATACCCTTTACCAATCACCTCAATCACTCTTTCCCATCACCTCTTCACCACTCACATCCACCCTCTCTTCCCCATAAACCCCACCTACCTTCAAAATTCAAACCAATTTCCCTCCCAAACCCAACCCTAATGGCCGAACTATACACCCCCTCACTCCTATATAAACTCCTTACTCCTTCTTCATTTTCACACAACACAACCCTCTCTCCTTCTCCTTGGCCGAATACATCTTCTTCCCCCATCTCCTCCATTTTCTTCTTCTTCTACTACTTTCTTTCTTCTTTTGCTCGGAGACGAGCAAACATTTTAAGTTTGGTGTGGTAAAAGCATAGCTTTTTGTTTTTTCATAACCATTAATGGCACCTAAGGCCAGAGAAACCTCTAGAAAGAGGAAAGGGAAGGCAATTACTTCCACCTCTGAGTCATGGGAGATGGAGAGATTCATCTCAAAGGTCCATCAAGACCACTTCTATGAAGTTGTGGCCAAGAAGAAAGTAATCCCTGAGGTTCCTTTCAAGCTCAAAAAGAATGAGTATCCGGAGATCCGACTTGAGATCCAAAGAAGAGGTTGGGAAGTTCTCACCAACCCCATTCAACAAGTTGGGATCCTAATGGTTCAAGAGTTCTATGCAAACGCATGGATCACTAGGAACCATGATCAAAGTGTGAACCCGAATCCAAAGCATTGGATTACCATGGTTCAGGGGAAATACTTAGACTTCAATCCGGAAAATGTAAGGCTGGCGTTCAACTTGCCAATGATGGAAGAGAACGCACGCCCCTACACAAGAAGGGTCAATTTTGATCAAAGGTTAGACCAAGTCCTCATAGACATATGTGAGGAAGGAGCTCAATGGAAAATTGACTCAAGAGGCAAGCCGGTTCAATTAAGAAGGCATGACCTCAAACCAGTGGCTAGGGGATGGCTAGAGTTCATTCAACGCTCAATCATTCCTACTAGTAACCGGTCTGAAGTTACTATAGACCGGGCCATCATGATCCATAGTATCATGATTGGAGAGAAGGTGGAAGTTCATGAGATTATACCTCAAGAACTTTACAAGTGGCTGACAAGTCCTCCACTTGGGCAAGGTTAGCCTTTCCTCACCTCATATGCCACCTCTGCGATTCGACTGGAATTGACATAGAGGGAGACATCCTTATTGAAGAGGACAAGCCCATCACTAAGAAAAGGATGGAGCAAACAAGAGATCATGGACCTCAGCAAGAGCATGAGGAAATTCTCCACCATGAAATCCCTGAGATGCTTCAGGGGATGCACTTTCCTCCATAAAACTATTGGTAGCAAATCAAGACTTCCCTAGGAGAATTAAGTTCCAACATGGGACAACTAAGGGTGGAGCACTAAGAGCACTCCATCACCTCCATGAGATTAGAGAAGATCAAAGAGCCATGAGGGAGGAGCAACAAAGGCAAGGAAGAGACATAGAGGAGCTCAAAAGCACCATTGGTTCTTCAAGAAGAGGAAGACATCACCCTCACTAAGGTGGACTCATTCCTTAATCTCCTTGTCTATTTATTTTACTGTTTTTTGATTTTTAAGCTTTATGTTTTATTTATGTTTGTGTCTTTACTATATGATCATTAGTGTTTAAGTGTCTATGTCTTAAAGCTATGAATGTCCTATGAATCCATAACCTCTCTTGAATGAAAAATGTTTTAATTACAAAAGAACAAGAAGTACAGGGTTTCGAATTCACCCTTGAAATTAGTTTAATTATTTTGATGTGGTGACAATACTTTTTGTTTTCTGAATGAATGCTTGAACAGTGCATATGTCTTTTGAAGTTGTTGTTTATGAATGTTAAATATGTTGGCTCTTGAAAGAATGATGAAAAGGAGACATGTTATTTGATAATCTAAAAATCATAAAAATGATTCTTGAAGCAAGAAAAAGCAGCGAAAAAAAAGCGAAAAAAAAAGAAAGAAAGAAAAAGAAAAAGCAAGCAGAAAAAGCCAAAAGCTCTTTAAACCAAAAGGCAAGAGCAAAAAGCCAATAGCCCTTAAAACCAAAAGGCAAGGGTAAATAAAAAGGATCCAAGGCTTTGAGCATCAGTGGATAAGAGGGCCTAAAGGAATAAAATCCTGGCCTAAGCGGCTAAACCAAGCTGTCCCTAACCATGTGCTTGTGGCGTGAAGGTGTCAAGTGAAAACTTGAGACTGAGCGGTTAAAGTCGAGGTCCAAATCAAAAAGAAGAGTGTGCTTAAGAACCCTGGACACCTCTAATTGGGGACTCTAGCAAAGCTGAGTCACAATCTAAAAAGGTTCACCCAGTTATGTGTCTGTGGCATTTATGTATCCGGTGGTAATACTGGAAAACAAAGTGCTTAGGGCCACGACCAAGACTCATAAAGTAGCTGTGTTCAAGAATCAACATACTGAACTAGGAGAATCAATAACACTATCTGAACTCTGAGTTCCTATAGATGCCAATCATTTTGAACTTCAATGGATAAAGTGAGATGCCAAAACTATTTAAGAGGCAAAAAGCTACAAGTCTCGCTCATCTGATTGGAGCTAAGTTTCATTGATATTTTGGAATTTATATTATATTCTCTTCTTTTTATCCTATTTGATTTTTAGTTGCTTGGGGACAAGCAACAAATTAAGTTTGGTGTTGTGATGAGTGGACAATTTATACGCTTTTTGGCATTGTTTTTATATAGTTTTTAGTATGATTTAGTTAGTTTTTAGTTATATTTTTATTAGTTTTTAATTAAAAATCACATTTCTAGACTTTACTATGAGTTTGTGTATTTTTCTGTGATTTCAGATAATTTCTGGCTGAAATTGAGGGACTTGAACAAAAATCAGATTTAGAGGTTGAAGAAGGACTGCAGATGTTGTTGGATTCTGACCTCCCTGCACTCAAAGTGAATTTGCTGGAGCTACAAAACTCCAAATGGCGCGCTCTCAATTGCGTTGGAAAGTAGACATCCGGAGCTTTCCAGCAATATATAATAGTTGATACTTTTTCCGAGTTTAGATGACGCAAATCGGTGTTCAACACCAGTTCCATGCTGCATTCTGGAGTTAAACGCCAGAAACAGGTTGCAAAGTGGAGTTAAACGCCAGAAACAGGTTACAAACTGGCATTCAACTCCAAGAGAAGCCTCTACACGTGTAAAGCTCAATGTTCAGCCCAAGCACACACCAAGTGGGCCCCAAAAGTAGATTTCTGCATCATTTACTCATTTCTGTAAACCCTAGTAACTAGTTTAGCATAAATAGGACTTTTTACTATTGTATTTACATCCTGAGTTTTATCTTGGGATCATCTTTGGATTATCTTTTGATCCTTTGATCATGTTTAGGGGGCTGGCCTCTCGGCCATGCCTGAACCTTCATCACTTATGTATTTTCAACGGTAGAGTTTCTACACACCATAGATTAAGGTGTGGAGCTCTGCTGTTCCTCATGAATTAATACAAAGTACTATTGTGTTTCTATTCAATTCAAACTTATTCCGATTCTAAGATATTCATTCGCACCTCAATATGAATGTGATGATCGTGACAGTCATCATCATTCCCAACTATGAACGCGTGCCTGACAACCACTTCCGTTCTACCTTAGATTGAATGAGTATATCTGGGATTCCTTAATCAGAATCTTCGTGGTATAAGTTAGAATCCATGGACGGTTGATAAACCCATATTTCATGAGTTATTTTGTGCTTAGTTTGAGTGATTTATTCAATCCTTCACCCACTTATTCATATTAATTGTATGGTTTTACTTTCCCTTCCTTATTATGTGATGTATGTGAAAAACATGTCTCCTAAGCTTTAAAATTAATTATTTTAATTACCTTTGCTTCCATTCGATGCCGTGATTAGTGTGTTGAGTAGTTTCAGATTTTCTAAGGCAGAATGACTTAAAGGATGAAAAAGGAAACGTACAAAAATGGAAGGAAAGTGCGAAATGGAGTTTTGAAGAAACTGGCATCCACGCGATCGTGTGCCAGGAGCGAAGAAGCAGCGACGCGGCCGCATGACTGACGCGGCCGCGCGACTTAAGTAGAATGCATACGACGCGGACACGTGACTGACGCGACCGCGTGGCAAGGAAAACTCTAGATGACGCGACCGCGTGACCCACGCGGACGCGTGACAGAGGCCACGTATCAGAATTTACAGAATACGCCCCCAGCGATTTCTGAAGCCTTTTTGGCCCAAATCCAGGTGCAGAACACACAGACTAGAGGCTATAAAGTGGGGGAATACATCCATTCAAGGGGGAGCTCGCATTTTTTGTTACTTCCCATGATTTAGATTTAGTCTTGAGAGAGGTTCTCTCCTCTCTCTCTTAGGATTTAGGACTTCTCTTAGTTTGTAAGAGTGACTCTCGATCCAGGTTTTATGTTTCTTTGTTTTAAGCTTCCCTTTTCACTTCTATTTATTTATTCTAGCACTTGAGTTGATTATTTACTTTTATAATTTAATTTATGAATTATTCCATATTACAGATTGTTATTTGAATTAATGATATTTGATGTATTCCAGTTTATGATTGCTCTCTTTAATTCATTGGCTTCCATCTAAGGACATTTTTATTCCAGCAATTTTACTTTTTCCCCTTTTGGTCTTGGTTAAGAAATCAGTAACTCAACATTATCAAACTCAACATAACTGATAATCGCTATCTTGCTAATTGAACTGAACTTCAATAATCCCAACTTTTTCTTAGGAAATAAATAGGATTCGAAGGTCAAACTAATTAGTCCCTTGACTTTCTCTTACCTTGCCAGAAGTTTGCTTTACAATATTTATTTATTTTAATTGCCATTCACTTTACTTGTCATTCAAATCACTTGCTTCTCACCTTCTAAACCCCGATTACAACCTTTATAGCCAATAATAAGAACATACTTCCTTGCAGTTCCTTGAGAAGACGACCCGAGGTTTGAATACTCGGTTAACAATTTTTAAAAGGGGTTTGTTACTTGTGACACCCAAAATGTTTGTACGAAGGGATTTCTGTTGGTTTAGAGACTATATCTACAACGCGACTGTTTTTATGAACTTCTTTACTGGCAAAAATCCTAACGTCAAAATGGCGCCGTTGCCGGGGAACTGCTAACGTGTGCCTTTTTATTGGTTATTGTAAATATTTTTCTTTTGCTTGTTTATTTATTTTTGTTTTTCCTTTTTATCTTTATTTGCTACCATGAACTCTCACCCCTCTCGCTTTGATTTCGGTTCTAACTTTGTTGAAGGAAATAGAAGTTACAGCAGGAATTTGCATCAAGGTCAGACCAATCAAAGATGGATGGAGCCAAGAGGATCTAATCAACCCTTCAGGCAGCAACACCCTCCGAGATATCCTGCACAAAGACCATTCTACCGTGCATACCCAGCTGAAAGATGTGGTGGACAACCTTGTAACTACCAACAAGTCCCACCCCGTGCATATAAACCATCCTTTCAACATAATCTCGAACCACCACACTCACAAGCTTCTCTTCACCATTCGCCACCATATGATCCTTCCTTACCCTAGTACCAATCCAATCAATCCCAATCACCGCCACTTTCCTATGTATCATGTCCAAGTCCGGCAACCCGAGAAGCAGAGGTTCGCCTAAAGAAAACAGTAAATAAACTTCAAACAACCATTCGACAACTGGAGCAAACAATAATTCAATGGGTTTCTAGGCGCTCAAATACACTAGGATTAGCCACAGCCCCATGTGAACAGTCTAACGAAGAGCGTAGCATGAAGGAGATACCAGAAACTCCAGTAGACAAGACAGAGAATGAATTCGTACTAGAACAAGTAGAAGAAGCTATCATTGTTCAAGAAGAAGAGTTGGTTGAAGATCTAGGAGATGCTGAACCTCCATGGGAATCCAGAACTGAGGAGAACTCCGTCAAGGACGCTACAGTTGATGCTAAGGAGGATATTGTACAATCTCCAAGGCAAGTTGTTTATGAAGAATCAGACGGAATAACCCAGGACACAAATTCCCTTGATGATGATAGTCACAAGTCTAGCTCTCTTAGTAATGAACTTGCATCCGCAAGTGGAGTCTCTGAGATTGAAGAATCTTCCCCAGATGAATACGAAGATGATGCAGAGGTAGATTTCTCTCAACCTCCAATCTATGACTCGAGTGATGAGGAAGACATAGAAGACTTTGACCAGGGTGATACTACATTTGAAGACTCTTGCAAGGAAGTGGAGAAATTCACAGAAGAACCCAAGGGAGAAGAACTTACAGAACCACCAGAAACACCTACTCCAAGGCCATTGCCACCCAATACAAGCTTCAAGTGGGTACAATCCTTAACCTATAACTTTACTTATTCATTTGAATATGGTTTCCTTGAAACAGATGGCCAGCTTAGAGCTCTTTGCAGCTTTAAGAGTAAGAGGGAAATGGCTCGTACTCAGAGCTGGTGCACAAGGTTCAATAAGGTTCCACGCTTCACCTCGAAGTACATGGATTGGTATCATGCTCAATTGCATGGATCACGGAGAACGTTTGGTCACCATGGTGAGATTCTACTCTTTAAACCGCCCAGATGGAAACATGTAGATCAAGACGGAGGCGGATTTAAAAGCAAGGCTTGGGATCCTGGAGTTTATTCTGACATTTGTCACCCCGGGAGCCTAAAAATTTGTCTGAAGCTGCTCAGAAGCTTTACATGCCTAGTATGGGACCCCGAAGGCTATTGGCATTCCAAGCACTGGTGGAGATTTTTGGACGAATTTAAAGATAAGCCGCCATAGCAGGAAACTCCTCCAATGTCCAACTTAAGGACTTTAACTAAAAGTGCTAGGTGGGAGACAACCCACCATGGTATGGTCGCTTCTTTTTCAATTTAATTCTTGTTAATTGCTTTCATTTTTATTTTCTTTTCATTTTACTTTATTGAACCTGGAATCATGCATAGCATTCATGTTAATCATTGCATTCTGCATTTATCATACAGTTAAAAAAAAAAAGGATGCACGACGCGACCGCATGCCCCATGCGATCGCGTCATATTGCGAAAACACTATCCACGCGACCGCATCATCCACGCGATCGCGTGACCTGGAGATCGGCGTAAATATCCAACGTCCAGAAAGTTAGGCTGGAATCGTGTGGCCCTTGTGCGTTTTGCACAAATTAGCCCACGCGGTCGCATGCCCCATGCGATCGCGTCACTTGCACAATACCAATCCCACGCGACCGCATGAGCGACGTGATCGCGTCGCATGGATTGCACATCACCCCAGAAGGAGACAGAGAGTTGTGCTGAAACGGTGCTGGAGTCGTGCGTTTAGCACAAATTCCAGCGACGCGATCGCGCGACTCACGCGATCGCGTCATCCTCTCTTCCACCCCTTTCATGCGATCGCGCGACCCACGCGATCGCGTCACCCCATTATCACCCCCACCACGCGACCGCGTCCCCCACGCGATCGCGTGGATTCGAAAATATAACCCCCCCAGCCACGCGAACCCTATCAATCGCGTAGCCGCAACCCCCAACCCGCAACCCCCAACCCGCAACCCGCAACCCTCTTCCCCCTCTCTTCTTCTTCTACTCTCAACCACCACCCAGCCTCCATTGCCGCCGCCCCGACCACCGCTGCACCAACCACCGCCAGAAACCACCGACCAACCACCGCCGCCGTCCACCCCCAACCGCACCCAACCCCCTCTTCTTTCTTCCTCTTTCTTCTTCCTCCCTCCTCCTCCGCCACTGCCCCCCTCCGCGAACCACCACCCACCACCGCCACCCGTACCCCCCACTCCCACCATCACCCGCGACCCCCAACCCTCTCCCCTATTTCCCCCATTACCCTTCCCAAAGCCCCTACCCCCTAGCCGCAGCAACCACTGTGCCCACCGCCACCACCCGCCGTGCCGGACGTCATCGCCACCACCCCAGCCACCTCTGTACCCCAACCTCCTCTTTCGCCTTCCAGGTTCCGTAACACGCAATCCCTTTTATCCGTTCGTAGTTTATTCCGTTTTTTGTTCATGTTGGGTTAGTTAGATATGCATGTTGTAGTGGATTTTAGGTTGTTAGGTAGCCTAGGATGTGGTTAGTGGCTCTAGGTCTGTTTATTTGCATTATTCTTGCTTCTGTTTTATCATATTTGCAAATCTGTTGTTGCTGTAATCTTGTTCATATGCTGTATTTCTTGTATATTGCTGCTCTTTACATTGAATTTTCATGTTTATATTATATATATGTACCTGCAGCTTGACTTTTTAATTCATATGAACTGCCTTGTTTGCTGTTTATTTTCCGGGACAATCCAATTTTAGCCGGAATGCTGCCCAAATTTTTTGTAAATTGTTTTCATTCATGTTTTGGTTTGGCAATTTGAACTCTGTTGTCCTCTGCTTTAACCAAACCGTTTCATGAATGCTATGGCAGACTTTCTTATCCTCTTTGATTTTCTGGTTTATAAACTGCATCTGTGATATTCTGATTCCAATTCTTGCTTTCTTTATATCTCTTTGAATCAACATCACCCTGTTTTCCTTGTTCGGTTATGAGTTATTTCTAGTCATAATTGTGAATCCTTGTTACATGGACTATTTTCTTTATGCCACTTACTTTAACCCGCATTTTACTGACTCACTAATTTTAATTTACTAACTTCTTTTTCAAATTCTAACCATACTACCCTTTTAAAATCTCTCTTCTGATTTTTTACTTTCCTCTAACTTTCTAACCATGGAATACTGACAATTTTCCTATTTAACTTGAATTCTGATACATTTTGGATTGTAAATTCTTCCTTTCAACTTTTAAACTACTATACAATCCTTAATACACCATCACTTAACTCATTTACCTACTTTCCATTCTCCTTTGCCGCTTTGAGTTTTCTTTGTTTAATTGCCTACTTGCTTCCCTATTTTTATCCATATCCTGGTTTCCCATTTTTCAGGATGTCTGCCTCGCAGAGGAAAGGAAAAGGCAAGGCTACTGGCAAGCGCAAGAGAGGAGATTCCTCCCAGTCCATCATTGACCTAATGCATGATTCCTCATGGCGAGAGAAGAACTTTACACAGCAGGAAAAAGCTGACCAGCTGCTCCCTACAAATGATCCAATAAAATTTGCAAACTGGTACTGTGAGCTGAAGTATCCAGTATTTGCAAACTCCAGGAATCTATACCTGGAGAGAACTCTGAGGATTCCAGAAGCACTCCAGTAATACACCACTGAGCAAATCAAGCAAAGAGGCTGGTTCTTTCTAGAGAGAGCACTGACAGAGGTCAATGCATCTTGGGTCAGGGAATTCTACTGCAACTACTACATCACCACCCTCGATGCAGTGAACCTGACAGGAAAGCAGATTCTAGTCACTGAGGAGGCCATAGAGGACATTCTCCGGCTCCCAGCCAAGTCCGATCAGCCTGATGGTTATTCAAAGGCTGAGGAGGACATGCGCCTGATGCAGTTTGATTGGGATGCTGTGAAGGCACGGATAGCTCTCGACCCGACTTTTCCTTGGGAGATGGGTCAAGACACCACCATGCCTTGAGGGATCAAGAGGGCGTACTTAAATGATGAGGCTCGGTTATGGCACCAGATCTTGAGCAATTATGTGATGCCGAGTACTCATGAGACGGAGATCGCGGCTGCTATGATCACCCTCCTATGGTGTGTGCTGGAGGGTAAGGACCTTTATCTGCCACGCTTTATCCGGTATTATATGGCCAGGGTCCACGTCCGAGGCACCCTCCCTTTTCCGTATCTGGTTACACAGTTAGGCCGTCGAGCTGACGTGCCATGGGAGGATGCCAATGAGAGACCACCAGCGGCGGACTGCAGGAAGATCATTCCTCACAGCAGGAACTTCCTAGCCTTGGGATCCAGACCACCACCCTTCACTGCTACTGATGAGACAGCCTCACCGTCTGCTGGACCCTCTTCATCCACGGCTGCCCCTGCTGCCACCACTGCACCTCCACCTGCCTCTGAGCCCGTATACCGCCTCGTGCACCGCCTATTCTGACACCTTGATCAGATGGAACGCCGTAACCGGCGCCGGTATGAGAGATTGGAGCGTCGCAGCCAGCGACGCTATTCGCATCTGAAGCTGATGATCCGACAGGGTGGTGACATCCCCTCCGAGCCCGACACACCATCAGAGCCATCAGAGGAGGAGGAGGATGAGCACGAGGAGGCGACTCACTTCCAGGAGGAGACCCATCCGCAGGTAGGCACAGAGCAGGCTGCACCACATCAGGAGGTTACGCATCAGATCGAGGCTGCAGATTCGGAGATCCCGATCCAGTCAGCACCACCTCTACAGCAGCTAGACCCTCAACCCACCACCACCACAGAGCCTCCAGCTACCATCCCTACCAGTGATGACACCCCTTCACACCCGGCTTGACTGAGCATCAGGGACGATGCTTCATTTTAAGTGTGGAGAGGTCGCTATCTCTGGCGTTTTATTTTGGTGAACCACTACATCTCTTTTTTCTTTTATTTTGGATATTTTTTTGTATTTTTCTTTTTACTGTTATTTTCTGAGTACTTATACATTGCTGCTTTTATGTATTTTTACTCTATTTCTGCATTTTGCATTTTTAGTTCATATTTTTAGTTAATTAGTTTAGTTTGCAATTCTGATTTATTAGTGGATTAATTAGTATAGTTTACCCTTTTTAGCATAAGATAGCATAGTTTAAATTGAAAAATATAAAAAGGAAGTAAGCTAGGAAATTGAACATAACAGATTTAAATCCATAAACCTTGTATATATAGCATTACATCATATAGTTAAGTTGACAACATTTCATCAAGGAGAAACATTAAAACTTTAAAGGCTACCCTAAATAATTTTTTTATGAAAATAATGGGAATTTTTAACTAAACCTGCATAACATATATGAATGATATATGATGCTTGCGTTAGAGAACACACAGCTTGTGAGTCTTGAGCTTAATTGTATGGTTGCATTCAAACCATAATTTCATTCCTGTGTGTTTCGCTTCTTTTTATTCTGATGTTCTTTACTTTGCTTTAATCTATATGTCCAATTATAGAATATAGAATATAGATACATACCAAAAGAATGATTGAGGCCATCATTTGATTTTAGCTCACTTACCCCAAAATAACCTACCTTTCACATCACCCTTGTTAGCCCCCTTGAGCCTTAAAAATTCCTTTTATTCTATTTAGCCACACTACTAGCCTTAAGCAGAAAAACAAAATAAAATCCCAAGTTGAATCCTTGATTAGCTTAAGATAGAAAATTATGAATAGATTAAAATGTGGGAAACCTATTGGGAACATGGATGATAGAAACAAAAGGTAGAAGAGTTAAAAGAAATAGAATAAAATTTGGGAAGCATGCTCATGAGAAATCAAAGTGATTCAATTACCATGTGCATCAAAAAAAAAAGAAGAAGTTATTTTCAGCATTTAATAAAAGGAGATACAAAAGAACTCCTCAATGCAAAATAAAAGCAATGCACATGGGATACAAATAAAATTGAAACATGAGCATGTAACAACAAGTGGGATAATATGGGAAAATTGGTAAAGAAGCTTGTTCTACTAAATATGTATGTTAGGTGAGATCTTTGTCTAATTAAGGATTCACTTATTAGCTCACTTAGCCTTATACATATATCCTTACCTTTACCTTGGCCCCATTACAACATTAATTAAAGACCTCATGACTTTTGGTATGACTGTACTCTATAATTGTTGATTGAGTAGATGAAGAGCAAAGTTATAGAAAGTAAGAATAAAAAGAAAAGTAGAGTGAATAAACCCAATGAACACTGAGTGACTAGAGGGTAAACACAAAATCCAGTGAGGGTTCAATAACTCATCAACATATATCTGTGCTTAATTTAATAATTGTTTTGCAAGTTTGTACAATATTTTTATTTTCCATCTCATTTGCTAAAATGCTTTATTATTTAAGGGTTGGCTATATATATATATATATGACTCCTTGAGAATGTGAATTAAATTGACTATGTGTAAGCTTTATATATGAGTGGATAAATTGGAATTGCATGACTCATTTAGGTAGAGGCATTTAGAATAGGTTGCATTGCATAACATTCCACCACTTTAATCTTACCTTATTCTTTACCTTGGATTTAGCATGAGGACATGCTAGTGTTTAAGTGTGGGGAGGTCGATAAACCCATATTTCATGAGTTATCTTGTGCTTAGTCTGAGTGATTTATTCAATCCTTTACCCACTTATTCATATTAATTGCATAGTTTTACTTTCCCTTCCTTATTATGTGATGTATGTGAAAAACATGTCTCCTAAGCTTTAAAATTAATTATTTTAATTACCTTTGCTTCCATTCGATGCCGTGATTAGTGTGTTGAGTAGTTTCAGATTTTCTAAGGCAGAATGACTTAAAGGATGAAAAAGGAAACGTACAAAAATGGAAGGAAAGTGCGAAACGGAGTTTTGAAGAAACTGGCATCCACACGATCGCATGGACGACGCGATCGCGTGCCAGGAGCGAAAAAGCAGCGACGCGGCCGCATGACTGATGCAGCCGCGCGACTTAAGTAGAACGCTTACGACGCAGACGCGTGACTGACGCGACCGCGTGGCAAGGAAAACTCCAGATGACACGACCGCGTGACCCACGCGGACGCGTGACAGAGGCCACGTATCAGAATTTTCAGAATACGCCCCCAGTGATTTCTGAAGCCCTTTTGGCCCAAATCCAGGTGCAGAACACACATACTAGAGGCTATAAAGTGGGGGAATGCATCCATTCAAGGGGGAGCTCGCATTTTTTGTTACTTCCCATGATTTAGATTTAGTCTTGAGAGAGGTTATCTCCTCTCTCTTTTAGGATTTAGGACTTCTCTTAGTTTGTAAGAGTGACTCTCGATCCAGGTTTTATGTTTCTTTGTTTTAAGCTTCCCTTTTCACTTCTATTTATTTATTCCAGCACTTGAGTTGATTATTTACTTTTATAATTTAATTTATGAATTATTCCATATTACAGATTGTTATTTGAATTAATGATATTTGAGGTATTCCAGTTTATGATTGCTCTCTTTAATTCATTGGCTTCCATCTAAGGACATTTTTATTCCAGCAATTTTACTTTTTCCCCTTTTGGTCTTGGTTAAGAAATCAGTAACTCAACATTATCAAACTCAACATAACTGATAATCGCTATCTTGCTAATTGAACTGAACTTCAATAATCCCAACTTTTTCTTAGGAAATAAATAGGATTCGAAGGTCAAACTAATTAGTCCCTTGACTTTCCTTTGTTTTAGCAAAGGTTAACTAAGTGGAATTTAGATTCAACTTTCATTATTGTTGAGAGAGATAACTAAGTTGGACTTCCAATTTCTCTTACCTTGCCAAAAGTTTGCTTTACAGTATTTATTTATTTTAATTGCCATTCACTTTACTTGTCATTCAAATCACTTGCTTCTCACCTTCTAAACCCCGATTACAACCTTTATAGCCAATAATAAGAACATACTTCCTTGCAGTTCCTTGAGAAGACGACCCGAGATTTGAATACTCGGTTAACAATTTTTAAAAGGGGTTTGTTACTTGTGAGACCCAAAACGTTTGTACGAAGGGATTTCTGTTGGTTTAGAGACTATATCTACAACGCGACTGTTTTTATGAACTTCTTTACTGGCAAAAATCCTAACGTCAAAATGGCGCCGTTGCCGGGGAACTACTAACGTGTGCCTTATTATTGGTTATTGTAAATATTTTTCAATGAGCTCTTGAGCCTCTTCAATTGTCTTTCTCATGTGTAGATCCACCAGCTGAGTGGTTTAGAGATACCTGGGCTTTTTCTATAAGCCCGTAGTAGAAGATGTCTAATTGTACCCACTTTGAAAAGATTTCAGAGGGGCATTTCTTTAGCATCCCTCTGTACCTCTCCCAGGCATTATAAAAGGATTCATCATCCTCTTGTTTAAAGCCTTGAATGTCCAGCCTTAGCTGTGTCATCCTTTTTGGAGGGAAATATTGATTCAAAAATTTGTCTGATAACTGTTTCCATGTTTTTATGCTTGCTGTGGGTTGGTTATTTAACCACCGCTTAGCATGATCTTTTATAGCAAATGGAAACAGTAGTAATCTGTAGACATCCTGATCTACTTCCTTGTCACGTACTGTGTCAGCAATTTGCAAGAACTGTGCCAGAAACTCAGTAGGTTCTTCCTGTGGAAGACCGGAATACTGGGAATTTTGCTGCACCATGACAATGAGCTGAGGATTTAGCTCAAAACTACTTGCTTTGATGGAAGGTATACAGATACTACTTCCGTATGCAGCAGTACTGGGGTTAGCATATGACCCCAGAGTCCTTCTGGATTGTTCACTTCCACTTAGGTCGATAATGGAGAAAAGGGAATTGATATGAATTTCAAATAAATTATATTTTTATTTTTATTTTATTTAAATAAAAACAACCGAATAAATAAATAAAAAAATAAGATGAAATAAAGTAATTGGAAAACAAAATATAAGTTTCAAAAACTAAATTAATTAATTAATTAAGAAAATTCGAAAAACTTTGGATATGATTTTTGAATTTTGAAATTTTAAAACTAAGATAAGATAAAGTAAAAATTTTAAAATAAAAATCTGAAATTTTTTTTGAAATTTTTGAAAATTCAATTAAATAGATAGAGAAAAATATTTTTGAATTTAATGAGGAAAGAGAAAAACAATAAAGTGACACCAAACTTAGAATTTTTAGATCAAAGCAAAGAAAAAAAACAGGAAAACTTTGAATATCAAGATGAACACTAAAAGCGACTTTTGAAAAAAATTTTAAGAAAACAAAAACACAAAGGACACCAAACTTAAAAATTTTTATACTTTGAACACTAATAATTCGAAAAAAAATGAAAGAAAAATAAACTCATGCAATTGACACCAAACTTAAAATATGAAACTAAACTCAAACAGAAGACTAACTTATGAAGTTATTGGTTTTGAAAATTTTCGAAAATAATTTAGCACGATAAAATAAGGATTTTAGAATTTTAACCAAAAACAAAAATAGAAGACTCAATTTTAGTGACTCTAAACACAAAAAGAAAAATTTTTCCTAATCTAAGCAACAAAATAAACCGTCAGTTGTCCAAACTCGAACAATCCTCGGCAACGGCGCCAAAAACTTGGTGCACGAAATTGTAATTCACGCTTTCACAACTCCGCACAACTAACCAGCAAGTGCACTGGGTCGTCCAAGTAATACCTTACATGAGTAAGGGTCGATCCCACAGAGATTGTCGGCATAAAGCAGCTATGGTTATTTTGTAATTTTTAGTCAGGAGATTAAAGATAAGAGTGATTGTATTTATGAAAATTAAATAGCATAAAATAATTGGTACTTGTGATTCAGTAATGAGAAATAGGCTAAGGTTCTGGAGATGCTCTGTCATCCGAATCTCTGCTTTCCTACTATCTTCTTATCCAAACACGCATAGCTTCCTTCAATGGCAGGTTGTATGATCCTCTCGGATGAAAACAAATCCATATGCGCTGTCACCGCATGGCTAATCATCTGTCGGTTCCCGCTAGCGTCGAAATAGGACCATTGTCCTTTTGCACACTGTCACTGCGCCCAACATTCGCAAGTTTGAAGCTCGTCACAGTCATTCCTTCTCAGATCTTACTCAGAATACCACAGACAAGGTTTAGACTTTTCGGATCCCAGGAATGCTGCCAATGGTTCTAGCCTATACCACGAAGGTTCTAACCTCCGGACTCGGTCCGTGGATCAGAAACCCAAGAGATACGCACTCAAGCTATCGTCCAATGACTACGTTGAGCTCAAATAGAATGGAATGATTGTCAGGCACGCATTCATAGATGTGAGGATAATGATGAGTGTCACGGATCATCATCTTTTCCGGTTGAAGTACGAGTGAATATCTTAGAATAGAATCAAGCGTGATTAAATAAAAAATAGTAGTAATTGCATTAATCCATTGAAACACAGCAGAGCTCCTCACCCCCACCTATGGGGTTTAGAGACTCATGCCGTCAAAAATCAATATGAAGTGTAAAAATGTCATAAGGTGTCAAATGAATCTCTGAAAGTCGTTTTTATACTAGACTAGTAACCTAGGTTTACAGAAAATGAGTAACTAAGTGCAGATAGTGCAAAATTCACTTCTGGGGCCCACTTGGTGTGTGCTTGGGCTGAGGTTTGGAGCTTTTTCGTGCATAGGCTGTTCCTGGAGTTAAACGCCAGCTTTGGTGCCAGTTTGGGCGTTTAACTCCAATTCTGGTGCCAGTTTGGGCGTTTTACGCCAGAATTTTTAGGCTGACTTTCAATGCCATTTTGGGCCATAAAATCTCGAGCAAAGTATGAACTATTATATATTGCTGAAAAGCCCAGAATGTCTACTTTTCAACGCAATTGAGATCGCGCCAATTGGGCTTCTGTAGCTCGAGAAAATCCATTTTGAATGCAACAGGGTCAGAATCCAACAGCATCTGTAGTCCTTTTTCATCCTCTGAATCAGATTCTTGCTCAGGTCGCTCAATTTCAGCCAGAAAATACCTGAAATCACAAAAAAACACACAAACTTATAGTAAAGTCCAGACATGTGATTTTTGAATAAAAACTAATAAAAACATTATAAAAACTAACTAAAATATACTAAAAACTATGTAAAAACAATGCCAAAAAGGGTATAAATTATCCGCTCATCACTTGACGCCAACCTTGATTAGTAAATTTAGTATGAATAATTTAATATCTGCATAGTATTGAACCTATGGGGTTACACACTAATGAGTGTTCTGATCTTTTTTGTAGAATTATTTAATTATTATTTTGATTTGATCAAATAAATAATTATATTAATTCAAATGAAATATTATTGTATTCTTTGCTAGCACTAAGAATATAATAATAATATGATAATTGAGAATATTAAATGAGATTTGAGAATAATTAGTTATTCTATTTCTGAATTTTAATTATAAATTTGGATGAGATCCAAATCGATTATGTTTTAAATTGTTATGATATGATTCATAAAATTTGAAGGATTCAGATTTGGAATTTTGTTACTGATTTTAAATTTGATTCAAATTGTTGGGAATAAGTAGTATGACCACAATCCAATCAATCACGTGTCAAATAATTTGTTATTGTTATTATATTAAAATGTTAATATAATAACATCCTTGATTAAATTTAGAGATTTATCATTGTGATAGTGATCACAATATTGAGAGATGAATCTTTTATAATTTAATCTAAATTGTTCTTGGTCATAGGATTATTAAAAAAAGGACATTAATAATCCGGAAAGATCAATATATATATATAATGGTCTTCATTGGATAAAGATTAATAGATCTCATTTATTAAATTATATATATAGATGGTGCATATAGAGATATGACCATTGAACTGACTCACTATGAGAATTTCTAATGGTTATAATTACCGCATATTTGTCAATAGGATATTTTCAAGATGAACATAGTAATAGAGTTTCCATTGACCTGCGACTGTCATAGCAATTAACAACGTATTTATTATACTTTGATTCCGAACACCTAATACACTAGGGTGCTAGTTGAATGGATATTGGGTATGATTTAAATACTTGTAGAATTAATGATTAGTCAATAAGGAATCCATCAACTCTCGGTAAAGAGTTTGAGCTCTATGATTATAATGACTGAGATGAATAAAACCTTGGCTAAGGGGATTGAATGAATGAAGAAATGAGTTTGTTAGGTCATTCATAGTTCATTGTAATAATGGTAACAAGTTAGAGTTTGACAATTAAACCATACTCTAAAGGTTAACCAAGAGCTGGAAAGATGGAAAGAATTATACTTTATTCTTCTGAGGTTCTTAGTAAAAATAGATTACTTCAAACTATCGGGTCGTTGAGGAGTGTTGCTAGACGCCAACCTTGATTAGTAAATTTAGTATGACTAATTTACTACCCGCTTAGTATTGAACCTATGGGGTCATACACTAACGAGTGTTCTGATCTTTGCTGTAGAATTATTTAATATTATTTTGATTTGATCAAATAAACAATTATATTAATTCAAATGGAATATTATTGTATTCTTAGCTAGCACTTAGCTAGCACTAAGAATATAATAATAATATGATAATTGAGAATATTAAATGAGATTTGAGAATAATTAGTTATTCTATTTCTGAATTTTAATTATAAATTTGGATGAGATCCAAATCGATTATGTTTTAAATTGTTATGATATGATTCATAAAATTTGAAGGATTCAGATTTGGAATTTTGAGATACGATTTAAATTTGAATTGAGAATCAAATTTAAAATCAGTAACAAATCTCATACTATATATATGTATGCCAAGAGTAGAGGAAAGTGACACAGATGAGAATAAAACATAAGAGTTTTATTCCTTTACCTCTACACACATAAACGTATGTGAGCCTTATTCTTGGAGAAGAATTTTATGGCATGCAAAGAGTTGCAAGAGGTTTCTCAATTTAGATCTGATGTCCATTGGTCAAGGAGTTGACAGCAAAGGTTGGTCTCGGTGTGGATACGCATAGCGCCTTCGTACCATCGAAGGACAAAAGATTTTTATTAGCGTAATCAGGTATTTAGATCTGATCTATATTATATATTATTTATTGGAATAAATTTTAAGCACAAAATAGATCTTTAGGATTACTTTTTTTTCTTCCGCTGTGTGTTATGAACACATGGTAATCCTTAAGTGGTATCAGAGCTTTGGCTTTTTGTGTTTAAATTTTTATTCCTATTATCTTAAAGTTTGTGAATTAATAGGATTAATTCAAATTATTTTTAAACATGTGATGTATTTATTTCCATTGAGATGGTTTTCTAATAAATTAATAGTTAATTTATTTTAATTAGTTAATTGTGATTAAATTATCATTCTTTTAATATAAAAGTTATATTTATAATCAAATATTTTGTTTGATTTTACTTATTTATTAAATTTTATTGTGATTTTGATCACAATAAAAGGAATAAGATGCAAAATATCTTTTGTTTATTTCTTATATATATATAAGTGTATATATAAAGGTCAAATTTGATTTGATAATTTTTAAGGCTAAACGTTAGTAATGAAAAATCAAATTTTGATTTGATTGATGTATTTTAAACATTATAATTTTAGAAATTAGTTTTTCTAATGTTCTTGATTATAAAGAGCGGCCTGACAACCAGGAGTTTTATTTTCAAGATAATAATCAGTATATACATTTGATGTATTGAGGATTTAATTTTATATTTTTACCTAGACAACCTGGGAGTATAAAATTTAATCCATCAATACTGGTAGAAATTCTCTAACAATTGAGATAAATCCTAAAAGTTAGGAGATTGTCAAAAAAAAATAAATTTATCTCTTGTTTACAAGGAACAACCTGACAACCTGGAGACTTGTACTCAAAGATGGAATTTGTAAGAACCACAACTAATCTACCAGTTAATTAAGTGATTAATTGTCCTAATTAGATTCCGAAAATTAGATAGGGAATTTGAGGATTTAAAGGTGATTTTTGGACTTAGTGGGTCTTTCTGAGTCAGAAAATGTGCTTTCTGCGAAAAACCGTGAAAAATCGCGAATCGGCAGTTGAACCGGTTGAACCGGTTCAAGTCTACCCGGTACCGCACAAGAAAAAGTGAAAATCGTCAAAAACCTTAGAAAAACATTAGAAATAGAAAATTGGGCATTAATTTTAAAGGTTTGGCCCGAAGTTGGGCCAAACAGGCTAAAAATGCTTACAAGTTGGGCCGGGCCCAAGTTGGGCCCAAGCCCAACATATAAAAGGGTCCATTAGTGAACCCAATCACTCATAACCCTCAAACACACCCACACATTGCTGAAGAGAAGAAGAAGAAAAGAAAACCCAAGAGCACTATTCACCCATCTCTTCTCTTTGCGATATCTCGAGCTACAGTGCTCCGATTTGCGTGCCGTCAGTGGCTACGCGTTCCTCGTAACGAGCTCTACGAAACCCATGTAAGAAACTGGTAAGGTAAGATCGAAATTCTCTCAGTTTCTCTCCTCAAAATTTTGGGTATATAGGGTTTTTGGTTAAATGAGTTTTTGTGATTTTGGATGTTTAGGTTCGCTTTAATCCTTGCTTAGCATTGGGTTTTGACATCCAAATCTGTAGGAGAAGGTAAGAGCCACTAAACCCTTGTGAATTTGTGCTTAATTGGAACCCTAGGTTGACTTGAGGTGATTTGTATGTATATAGTTTGATTATTGTAGCTTTGGGAGCTTTTGGAACTTATTTGTGCTTATTGGAGTGGATTTGAAAGCTTGGATTGCGGTTGGAAGCTTGTTTGTGCTAAGTTGAATTTTGGGTGCATAAAGAAAATCGGCCAAAGTATGGTTTTGGTTTCCTCTATGTAGTATATAATATTCATGGACACTTAGGCTAGTGACCTATAGGATAGGTATGGATAATAATGGTTGATGAATTGTGAATATTGATGTATGATGATTTATTGTGAATTAGTGATGATATGATGATGATGATTGATTGTATGAATTTGATAAGTGAATTGTGATAAAATGTGTGATGTTGGAATGGATGAATTGGTAAAGTGGGTGCAAAATGTGAGAAAAGATTGACTAGAATGTGTATTATGTGATAAATTGATGTTGAGAAGGAGAAGGATGATTATGTGAAGGAAAGTGTAGTAATGTTGGTATATTATGGCACAACAAGTTAGTTTTGATGAAAGATGGGTGTGTGAAATGGTTTGGTATGATTTGGAATGTGTATGGTAATAATTTGTGTATATGGTGAAGTTTGGTAAATTGGAATTTTGATAAACTTTGATCGATCATAACTTCTGCCTCGGTTTTCGAAATTAATTGAAACTGGTTTAGAATTAAAGGTCTTTGAAAACCCTTTAAATCGATATAAAGTTTGTGAAAATTCGAATTCTGTAGAGGGAGTCATGATCGTTCAAAGTTGGTGTTAAAAATCTGAAATTCTGCAAAGTTACAGAATTTCATGTTTTCTGATATGTGCGGGCGCACACTCTCGTGCGGATGCACACCCTGCAAGAATTTTGACCTGTGCAGACGCACGCATATCTGTGCACACACACAGGCAGGGAAGTGCGCTCTGTTTGCAGCGCTAACACAGCTTGTGTGCGCACATATCTAAGGAAGAATGCCAACCTTTGCGGACGCACAGGCCTGTGCGGACGCACACGTTGGGAAAGTCAGTCTGTTGGGGGTGCTGGCACGGGTCGTGCAAGTGAGCAGACCAATTTGAGTTTTGACACCTGTGCGTACGCACACTCTTAAAAATTTCCTGCTCACACACCCTTGTGCGGCCGCACACGTCCTGTTTCTCAAATTTTGCTTGTTTTTCAACTATTCCACCTTCCCAACAAGGTTGTGAGTTTCTAAAATACCATTTTAAGATTTTTGGGCCTAGTTTTGAGTATTAGAAGGTGGGATCTAACTTAAGGGTTCTAGAACTTGGTTTTATGATAATTTAGAAAACGGAGGCCTAGATTTCTGGTGTGTTGATAAGGGGTTTGACGTTAGGTGAAGGATGAATGATATATGGGATGAGAAATGATGAATTGTTGATATTTGGATACTGAGTTATGAATGGACAGTGGTTGAGATGAGTCGGGGACTCGGATTGAAGTGATGGATCTCTGTACACTGAAAATATTTTTGAAAACCACTGAGATAATATTTTTATATGATATTATAAGACGCTATGCGCCCGGGTAGGGGCTGTGTAACAGCCCAGACCACCCGCTAGCACGATATTGTCCACTTTGGCACACAAGGCCTCACGGTTTTGCCTTTGACGATAGGGATGATAGCCGAAGCCCCCACACTCACTCGTCAAAACGCGTCATGCTAGGGAGAGGTATCCACACCCTTATAAGGCATGCTTCGTTCCCCTCTCCAACCGATGTGGGCCTTACAATCCACCCCCTAAGGGAGCCCAGCGCCCTCGCTAGCACATCGATCCGGGTTCTAGCTCTGATACCATCTGTAACAGCCCAGGCCACCCGCTAGCACGATATTGTCCGCTTTGGCACACAAGGCCTCACGGTTTTGCCTTTGACGATAGGGATGATAGCCGAAGCCCCCCACACTCACTCGTCAAAACGCATCATGCTAGGGAGAGGTATCCACACCCTTATAAGGCATGCTTCGTTCCCCTCTCCAACCGATGTGGGCCTTACAGGCTGAGGTTGGATCCCGCCTGTTCGAGGTAGCGGCGGCGGCGTAAGGGCGGTGGTTCGTCCCGCTTGCGCTTAAATGTGAGGTCGGTGGCAATAGATCCCGCTCGCATCCCTTTGGATCTATAGGGTGTGTAGGCGCCGGTACCTAGACAGTGATCCGGGCATTATATCTCAGGGGTTTCCATATGAGAAATCTGAAGGGCGACGTCTCCATGGAGATGTGTCGGGTTGGCAGTTGAACCGACAATGTGATATCACAGCCAGTAGGGCAGGCATTCATCATATGCATTTTCTATCTGTTTGTATGCTTTGCTTACTTGTAATGGTTTGCCAAATTGATTAACATGCCTAATTTCTATCTGAATTATTTGCTTTATATGCTTCTACTTGTGAGTTACTTGCCTTGTATATTACCTGTGTTTTCTACTAGGATTGAGGAGGTTCGGAAGGCGGTGGCGATGGGATCGCATGGAGGATAGGTTGGTGAAGGCTGTGGGATAGCGGTGTTTGTTTAGAATAGAAATCCCCTAAGATAGTGGTATGCGAAATTGTTACTCGGGTTGTGAATTATTGTTCGAAATTGATTCCCTGGCGATGGCACCAAAAACGGATGCACAGAACCATGGTCTAAATATATCTTCACAACTTCGCATAACTAACCAGCAAGTGCACTGGGTCGTCCAAGTAATACCTTACGTGAGTAAGGGTCGAATCCCACGGAGATTGTTGGTATGAAGCAAGCTATGGTCACCTTGTAAATCTCAGTCAGGCGGATATAAAATGGTTATGGAGTTTTCGAAATTAATAATAAAATAAGGATAGAAGTACTTATGTAGATCATTGGTGAGAATTTCAGATAAGCGCATAGAGATGCTTTCGTTCCTCTGAACCTCCTGCTTTCCTGCTGTCTTCATCCAATCAGTCTTACTCCTTTCTATGGCTGGCTTTATGCAAGGGCATCACCGTTGTCAGTGGCTACATCCCCTCCTCTTGTGAAAATGGTCCAAGATGCCCTGTCACGGCACGGCTAATCATCTGAGGTTCCCGATCATGCTGGAATAGGATTCACCCTCCTTTTGTGTCTGTCACTACACCCAGCACTCGCGAGTTTGAAGCTCGTCACAGTCATTCAATCATTGAATCCTACTCGGAATACCACAGACAAGGTTTAGACTTTCCGGATTCTCTTGAATGCCGCCATCATTCTAGCTTACACCACGAAGATTCTGATTAAGAGATCTAAGAGATACTCATTAAATCTAATGTAGAACGGAAGTGGTTGTCAGGCACGCGTTCATAGGGAATGATGATGATTGTCACGTTCATCACATTCAGGTTGAAGTACGAATGAATATCTTAGAAACGAAATAAGATGAATTGAATAGAAAACAGTAGTACTTTGCATTAATCTTTGAGGAACAGCAGAGCTCCACACCTTAATCTATGGAGTGCAGAAACTCTACCGTTAAAAATACATAAGTGAAAGGTCCAGGCATGGCCGAATGGCCAGCCCCCAAATGTGATCAATAGATCAAAAGATAATCCAAAGATGTCTAATACAATAGTAAAAAGTCCTATTTATAATAAACTAGCTACTAGGGTTTACAGAAGTAAGTAATTGATGCATAAATCCACTTTCGGGGCCCACTTGGTGTGTGCTTGGGCTGAGCTTGAATGTTACACGTGCAGAGGCTCTTTCTGGAGTTGAACGCCAGCTTTTGTGCCAGTTTGGGCGTTGAACTCCACTTTGCAACTTGTTTCTGGCGCTGGACGCCAGAATTGGGCAGAGAGCTGGCGTTGAACGCCAGTTTGCGTCGTCTAAACTCGGGAAAAGTATGGACTATTATATATTGCTGGAAAGCCCTGGATGTCTACTTTCCAACGCAATTAGAAGCGCGCCATTTCGAGTTCTGTAGCTCCAGAAAATCCATTTTGAGTGCAGGGAGGTCAGAATCCAACAGCATCAGCAGTCCTTCTTCAACCTATGAATCTGATTTTTGCTCAAGTCCCTCAATTTCAGCCAGAAAATACCTGAAATCACAGAAAAACATACAAACTCATAGTAAAGTCCAAAAATGTGAATTTAACATAAAAACTAATGAAAACATCCCTAAAAGTAACTAGATTCTACTAAAAACATACTAAAAACAATGCCAAAAAGCGTATAAATTATCCGCTCATCACAACACCAAACTTAAATTGTTGCTTGTCCCCAAGCAACTGAAAATAAAATAGGATAAAAAGAAGAGAATATACTGTAAATTCCAAACTATCAATGAAACATAGCTCCAATTAGATAAGCGGGACTTGTAGCTTTTTGCCTCTTGAATAGTTTTGGCATCTCACTTCATCCATTGAAGTTCAGAATGATTGGCTTCTATAGGAACTCAGAGTTCAGATAGTGTTATTGACTCTCCTAGTTCAGTATGATGATTCTTGAACACAGCTATTTTATGAGTCTTGGCCGTGGCCCTAAGCACTTTGTTTTCCAGTATTACCACCGGATACATAAATGCCACAGACACATAATTGGGTGAACCTTTTCAGATTGTGACTCAGCTTTGCTAAAGTCCCCAATTAGAGGTGTCCAGGGTTCTTAAGCACGCTCTTTTTTTTTTTTTTTGCTTTGGACCTTGACTTTAACCGCTCAGTCTCAAGTTTTCACTTGACACCTTCACGCCACAAGCACATGGTTAGGGACAGCTTGATTTAGCCGCTTAGGCCAGGATTTTATTCCTTTAGGCCCTCCTATCCACTGATGCTCAAAGCCTTGTGATCCTTTTTATTTACCCTTGCCTTTTGGTTTTAAGGGTTATTGGCTTTTTGCTCTTGCCTCTTGGTTTTAAGAGCTTTTGGCTTTTTCTGCTTGCTTTTTTTTCTTTCTATTTTTTTTCGCCTATTTTATTTTATTTTATTTTTTATTTTTTGCAAGCTTTGTTCTTTGCTGCTTTTTCTTGCTTCAAGAATCATTTTTTTGATTTTTCAGATTATCAAATAACATGTCTCCTAGTCATCATTCTTTCAAGAGCCAACATATTTAACATTCTTAAACAACAACTTCAAAAGACATATGCACTGTTCAAGCATACATTCAGAAAACAAGAAGCATTGTCACCACATCAATATAATTAAACTATGTTCAAGGATAAATTCAAAACTCATGTACTTCTTGTTCTTTTGAATTAAAACATTTTTCATTTAAGAGAGGTTATGGATTCATAGGACATTCATAACTTTAAGACAAAGTTACTAACTACTAATGATCATGTAATGAAGACACAAACATAGATAAGCACTTAACATAGAGAAAACAAAAAACAGAGAAAGTAAGAACAAGGAATGAGTCCACCTTAGTGATGGTGGCGTTTCCTTCTTGAGGAACCAATGATGTCCTTGAGCTCTTCTATGTCCTTTCCTTGTCTTTGTTGCTCCTCCCTCATTGCTTTTTGATCTTCTCTAATTTCATGAAGGATGATGGAGTGCTCTTGATGTTCCACCCTTAGTTGTCCCATGTTGGAACTTAATTCTCCTAGGGAGGTGTTGATTTGCTCCCAATAGTTTTGTGGAGGAAAATGCATATGAGGCATCTCCGGGATCTCATAGTGATGAGCTTCCTACGCCTCTTGAGCTCCATGAATGGGCTCTCTTGCTTGCTCCATCTTTTTCTTAGTGATGGGCTTCTCTTCCTCAATGTGAATGTCTCCTTCTATGGAAGCTCCAGCTGAGTAACATAGATGGCAGATAAGATGAGGAAAAGCTATTTTGTAGAGTTCAAGGGAGATGACTTCATGAACTTCTACTTCCTCTCCAATCATGATGCTATGGATCATGATGGCCCGATCCACAGTAACTTCAGATCGGTTGCTAGTGGGGATGATGGAGCGTTGGATGAACTCCAACCATCCTCTAGCCACAGGCTTGAGGTCCAGTCTTCTTAATTGAACCGGCTTGCCTTTGGAGTCAATCTTCCATTGGGCTCCTTCCACACATATGTCCATGAGGACTTGGTCTAACCTTTGATTAAAGTTGACCCTTCTAGTGTAGGGGCGCTCATCTCCTTGCATCATAGGCAAGTTAAACGCCAACCTCACATTCTCCGGACTAAAATCTAGGTATTTCCCCCGAACCATTGTAACATAATTCTTTGGATTCGGGTTCTTACTTTGATCATGGTTCCTAGTGATCCATGCATTGGCATAGAACTCTTGAACCATTAGGATACCGACTTGTTGGATGGGGTTTGTTAGAACTTCCCAACCTCTTCTTTGGATTTCATGTCGGATCTCTGGATACTCATTCTTCTTGAGCTTGAAAGGGACCTCGGGGATCACCTTCTTCTTGGCCACAACATCATAGAAGTGGTCTTGATGAGCTTTGGAGATGAATCTTTCCATCTCCCATGACTCGGAGGTGGAAGCTTTTGTCTTCCCTTTTCCTTTTCTAGAGGATTCTCTGGTCTTAGGTGCCATCAATGGTAATGGAAAAACAAAAAGCTTATGCTTTTACCACACCAAACTTAGAATTTTGCTCGCCCTCGAGCAAAAGAAGAAAGAATAGAAGGAGAAGAAGAAGATATGGAGGAGAGGGAGAGGGGTTGTGTTTCGGCCAAGAAGAGAAAAGAGGGTTGTGTTGTGTGAAAATGAAGAATAATGGAGGGCTATATATAGTGGGGGGAGAGGGTGTTAGGTTCGGCCATTTAGGGTGGGAAATTGATTTTGAATTTTGAAGGTAGGTGGAGTTTATGAGGTAGGTTTATGGGGAAGAGTGGATGGATGTGAGTGGTGAAGTGGTGATAGGGAAGAGAGATTGAGGTGATTGGTGAAGGGTTTTGGGGAAGAGTGTTTATGGGATTGTGTGAAAGAGGGGTGAGAAGAAGTGAGTGGAGGTAGGTGGGGATCCTGTGGGGTCCACAGATCCTGAGGTGTTCAAGGATTTACAACCTTGCACCAAATTAGGCATGTAAAATGCCCTTGCACACAACTCTGGGCGTTCAGCGCCAGGTTGGTGCCCATTTTGGGCGTTCAACGCCCATTTGTTGCCCATTTCTGGGCGTTCAGCGCCAGCTCTTCTCCAGGGTGCAATTCTGGCGTTCAGCGCCCAGATGCTGCCCATTTTGGGCGTTCAGCGCCAGAACCATGCTCTGTTCTGGCGTTGAACACCAGACAGGTGCTTCCTCCAGGGTGTGATTTTTCTTCCGCTGTTTTTGATTCTGTTTCTAAATTTTTCATTTTTTGTGTGACTCCACATGATCATGAACCTAATAAAACATGAAAAATAATGAAAATTAGATAAATAAACATTGGGTTGCCTCCCAACAAGCGCTTCTTTAATGTCAATAGCTTGACAGTGGGCTCTCATGGAGCCTCACAGATGTGCAGAGCTTTGTTGAAACCTCCCAACACCAAACTTAGAGTTTGGATATGGGGGTTTGACACCAAACTTAGAGTTTGGTTGTGGCCTCCCAACACCAAACTTAGAGTTTGACTGTGGGGGCTTTGTTTGATTCTGCTTTGAGAGAAGCTTTTTATGCTTCCTCTCCATGGATGCAGAGAGATATCCTTGAGTTGTAAACACAAGGTTATCCTCATTTATTTGAAGGATCAATTCTCCTCTGTCCACATCAATCACAGCTCTTGCTGTGGCTAGGAAAAGCCTTCCTAGGATGATGGATTCATCCTTTTCCTTTCCAGTGTCTAGGACTATGAAATCAGCAGGGATGTAAAGGCCTTCAACCTTTACTAACACGTCCTCTACTTTTCCATAAGCCTATTTTCTTGAATTGTCTGCCATCTCTAATGAGATTTTAGCAGATTGCACCCCATAGATTCCCAATTTCTCTATTACAGAGAGGGGCATGAGTTTTATCCCTGAACCAAGGTCACACATAGCCTTAAAGATCATGGTGCCTATGGTACAAGGTATTATGAACTTTCCAGGATCCTGTCTCTTCTGAGGCAATGTCAGTTGATCTAGATCACTTAGTTCATTGGTGAACAAGGGAGGTTCATCTTCCCAAGTTTCAATGCCAAATAATTTGGCATTCAGCTTCATGATTGCACCAAGGAACTTGGCAGCTTGCTCTTCAGTAACATCCTCATTCTCTTCAGAAGAGGAGTACTCATCAGAGCTCATGAATGGCATAAGGAGGTTCAATGGAATCTCTATGGTCTCTAGATGAGTCTCAGATTCCTTAGGTTCCTCAGAGGGAAACTCCTTATTGATCACTGGACATCCCAGGGGGTCTTCCTCCTTGGGATTCACGTCCTCTCCTACCTTCATAGGTTCGGCCACGGTGATTAGTTCAATGGCCTTGCACTCTCCTTTTGGATTTTCTTCTGTATTGCTTGGGAGAGTACTAGGAGGGATTTCAGTGATCCTTTTACTCAGCTGGCCCACTTGTGCTTCCAAATTTCTAATGGAAGACCTTGTTTCATTCATGAAACTTACAGTGGCCTTGGATAGATCAGAGACTAAGTTTGCTAAATTAGAGGTATTTTGTTCAGAGTTCTCTGTCTGTTGCTGAGTGGATGATGAAAAAGGTTTATTATTGTTAAACCTGTTTCTTCCACCATTATTAAAGCCTTGTTAAGGCCTTTGGTCCTTCCATGAGAGATTTGGATGATTTCTCTATGATGGATTATATGTGTTTCCATAAGGTTCACCCATATAATTTACCTCTGCTAATGCAGGGTTTTCAGGATCATAAGCTTCTTCTTCAGAAGATGCCTCTTGAGTACTGTTGGGTGCAGCTTGCATTCCATTCAGACTCTGAGAAATCATATTGACTTTCTGAGTCAATATTTTATTCTGAGCCAATATGGCATTCAGAGTATCAATTTCAAGAACTCCCTTCTTCTGAGGCGTCCCATTACTCACAGGATTCCTCTCAGAAGTGTACATGAACTGGTTATTAGCAACCATGTCAATGAGTTCTTGAGCTTCTGCAGGCATTTTCTTTAGGTGAATGGATCCACCTGCAGAGGTATCCAATGACATTTTAACTAATTCAGACAGACCATCATAGAATATATCCAGGATGGTCCATTCTGAAAGCATGTCAGAAGGACACTTTTTGGTCAGTTGCTTGTATCTTTCCCAAGCTTCATAGAGGGATTCACCTTCTTTCTGTCTGAAGGTTTGAACATCCACTCTAAGCTTGCTCAGCTTTTGAGGAGGAAAGAACTTGGCTAAGAAAGCCGTGACCAGCTTGTCCCAAGAGTTCAGGCTATCTCTGGGTTGAGAGTCCAACCACACTCTAGCTCTGTCTCTTACAGCAAAAGGAAAAAGCATGAGCCTGTAGACTTCAGAATCTACTCCATTAGTCTTAACAGTATCACATATCTGCAAGAATTCAGTTAAGAACTGAAAAGGATCTTTAGATGGAAGTCCATGAAACTTGCAGTTTTGCTGCATCAGAGAAACTAATTGAGGTTTCAGCTCAAAGTTGTTTGCTTCAATGGCAGGAATGTAGATGCTTCTTCCATGTAAATTAGAATTAGGTGCAGTAAAGTCACCAAGCATTCTCCTTGCATTATTGTTGTTGGGTTCAGCTGCCATCTCCTTTACTTGTTCGAAATTTTCAATAAGGTTGTCTTTGGATTGTTGTAATTTAGCTTCTCTTAGTTTCCTCTTCAGAGTCCTTTCAGGTTCTGGATCAGCTTCAACAAGAATGCCTTTTTCCTTGTTCCTGCTCATAAGAAAGAGAAGAGAACAAGAAAAGAAGAGGAATCCTCTATGTCACAGTAAAGAGGTTCCTTATTGTTAGTAGAAGAAGAGAAGAAGAAAAAAAAATTCGAACACAGATAGAAGAGGGGGTTCGAATTTGGTGAGTGATGTGAGGAAGAGAAGTGTTAGTAGATGAATAAATAATTAGAAGGAGATGAGGGAGAAGGATTTTCGAAAATTATTTTTGAAAAAGGGTTAGTGATTTTCGAAAATGGTTTTTGAAAAAGGTTAGTAATTTTCGAAAATTTTTAAAATCAAAGATTAAAATAATTAGTTAATTAAAAAGAATTTTTTTGAAAAAGAGGGAGATATTTTCGAAAATTAGAGAGAGAGAGTTAGTTAGGTGGTTTTGAAAAAGATAAGAAACAAACAAAAAGTTAGTTAGTTAGTTGAAACAAATTTTGAAAATCAATTTTGAAAAGATAAGAAGATAAGAGGTTAGAAAAGATATTTTGAAATCAAATTTTTGAAAAGGATAAGATAAGAAGATATTTTTGAAAAGATATGATAGAAATTAGTTTTTTGAAAGAGATTTGATTTTTAAAATCACAATTAATGACTTGATTCACAAGAAATCATAAGATATGATTCTAGAACTTAAAGTTTGAATCTTTCTTAAGAAGCAAGTAACAAACTTGAAATTTTTGAATCAAAACATTAATTGGTGATGTTATTTTCGAAAATTATGTGATAAAGATAAGAAAAAGATTTTTGAAAAACATTTTTATAATTTTCGAAAATAACTAAGAAAAATGAAAAAGATTTGATTTTTGAAAAAGATTTTGAAAAAGATGAGATTTTTAAATTGAAAATTTGATTTGACTCATAAGAAACAACTAGATTTTAAAAATTTTTGAAAAAGTCAAATCTAATTTTCGAAATTTTAAGAGAGAAAACGGGAAAGATATTTTTTTGATTTTTGAATTTTTAATGATGAGAGAGAAAAACATGAAAATTATGCAATGCATGAAGATTTTTAGATCAAAACAATGAATGCATGCAAAAATGCTATGAATGTCAAGATGAACACCAAGAACACTTTGAATGTCAAGATGAACACCAAGAACATATTTTTGAAAAATTTTTAATGCAAAGAAAATATGCAAGGCACCAAACTTAGAAATCTTTAATGCTTAGGCACTAAGAATTCAAGAATGCATATGAAAAACACCATACAACACAAAACAAGAAAACATCAAGATCAAACAAGAAGACTTACCAAGAACAACTTGAAGATCATGAAGAACACTATGAATGCATGAATTTTCGAAAAATGCAAGATGCACATGCAACTGACACCAAACTTAAAATCTGACTCAAGACTCAAACAAGAAACACAAAATATTTTTTATTTTTATGATTTTATGAATTTTTTTTTGTATTTTCTTTTAATTTTTTCGAAAAAACATTTTTGAAAAAGAAAAATAAGGATTCTAAAATTTTTAATATGAATTCTAGGAATCTTGCCATGTTAGTCTAAAGCTCCAATCAAAGGGTCAGGCATGGCTTAATAGCCAGCCAAGCTTTAGTCAAAATATGAGTGTAATTCATTCAATTTTAAGCCAAAACTTCAGTCCAAAGAATTTAGACATGGCTTTACAGCCAGCCAGGCTTCAACATGCTTCATGAAACACTAGAATTCATTCTTAAAAATTCTAAAGAAAAATATATTTTTGAAAACATTTTTATTTTAAGATTTTTTTTCGAAAACAAAGGAGAAATTTTTGAAAAATTTTTGAAAAATTTTTGACAAGAAAACAAAAAGAAATTTACCTAATCTGAGCAACAGGATGAACCGTCAGTTGTCCAAACTCAAACAATCCCCGGCAACGGCGCCAAAAACTTGGTATGCGAAATTGTTACTCAGGTTGTGAATTATTGTTCGAAATTGATTCCCTGGCGATGGCACCAAAAACGGATGCACAGAACCATGGTCTAAACATATCTTCACAACTTCGCATAACTAACCAGCAAGTGCACTGGGTCGTCCAAGTAATACCTTACGTGAGTAAGGGTCGAATCCCACGGAGATTGTTGGTATGAAGCAAGCTATGGTCACCTTGTAAATCTCAGTCAGGCGGATATAAAATGGTTATGGAGTTTTTGAAATTAATAATAAAATAAGGATAGAAGTACTTATGTAGATCATTGGTGAGAATTTCAGATAAGCGCATAGAGATGCTTTCGTTCCTCTGAACCTCTGCTTTCCTGCTATCTTCATCCAATCAGTCTTACTCCTTTCCATGGCTGGCTTTATGCAAGGGCATCACCGTTGTCAGTGGCTACATCCCCTCCTCTTGTGAAAATGGTCCAAGATGCCCTGTCATGGCACGGCTAATCATCTGAGGTTCCCGATCATGCTGGAATAGGATTCACCCTCCTTTTGCGTCTGTCACTACGCCCAGCACTCGCGAGTTTGAAGCTCGTCACAGTCATTCAATCATTGAATCCTACTCGGAATACCACATACAAGGTTTAGACTTTCCGGATTCTCTTGAATGCCGCTATCATTCTAGCTTACACCACGAAGATTCTGATTAAGAGATCTAAGAGATACTCATTCAATCTAATGTAGAACGGAAGTGGTTGTCAGGCACGCGTTCATAGGGGATGATGATGATTGTCACGTTCATCACATTCAGGTTGAAGTGCGAATGAATATCTTAGAAGCAAAATAAGATGAATTGAATAGAAAACAGTAGTACTTTGCATTAATCTTTGAGGAATAGCAGAGCTCCACACCTTAATCTATGGAGTGCAGAAACTCTACCGTTGAAAATACATAAGTGAAAGGTCCAGGCATGGCCGAATGGCCAGCCCCCAAACGTGATCAATAGATCAAAAGATAATCCAAAGATGTCTAATACAATAGTAAAAAGTCCTATTTATAATAAACTAGCTACTAAGATTTACAGAAGTAAGTAATTGATACATAAATCCACTTCCGGGGCCCACTTGGTGTGTGCTTGGGCTGAGCTTGAATGTTACACGTACAGAGGCTCTTTCTAGAGTTGAACGCCAGCTTTTGTACCAGTTTGGGCGTTGAACTCCACTTTGCAACTTGTTTCTGGCGCTGGACGCCAGAATTGGGCAGAGAGCTGGCGTTGAATGCCAGTTTGCGTCATCTAAACTCGGGAAAAGTATGGACTATTATATATTTCTGGAAAGCCCTAGATGTCTACTTTCCAACGCAATTGGAAGCGCACCATTTCGAGTTCTGTAGCTCCATAAAATCCATTTTGAGTGTAGGGAGGTCAGAATCCAACAACATCAGCAATCCTTCTTCAACCTCTGAATCTGATTTTTGCTCAAGTCCCTCAATTTCAGCCAGAAAATACCTGAAATCACAGAAAAACACACAAACTCATAGTAAAGTCCCGAAATGTGAATTTAACATAAAAACTAATGAAAACATCCCTAAAAGTAACTAGATTCTACTAAAAACATACTAAAAACAATGCCAAAAAGCGTATAAATTATCCGCTCATCAGATAGATAACCCTATTTATTTATGTTAAGGTAGGAATAATTATGATTATTTGTTTTAGAATGCTTTTAAGTTGAATCTTGTGAAGGATATGGGGCTTAGGATTGCCTTTGGCGTCCCGGGGTCTTATATCCTACATCACTGGGCACTGTTACCATACTGAGAACCTCCGGTTCTCATACCATATCTTTGTTGTGTTTTTTAGATGCAGGTCGTAACCCACCTCAGTGAGTTGCTTTGGATGGTGTCAGAAGCGGAGGATTTTGGATTCTTTTGGAGTCTTTTTATTTTACCTTGTTTATACATCTCTCTTTTGTATTTTGTTTAGCCTAGAAGCTTGTATATGACCGAACAAACTTGTATAAGCTGTTTTTTTAACTGTCAGGATTCTGTATGGTTCTGTATACCTGTATATGGCTAGCCGGCTTAAACTCTGCGAGTCGAGGCTAGTTTCCTATGATATTATATACTTATATTTTGTTGTATCTCGTCTATTTCTTGTGCCTTAAGATAGTACGCTTTGCGCTTTTGAAATCCTGTCTTTAAGCTATATCCTTCATCGGGCTTCTAGATTATATTATCCCTTCTATATGTTATACGTATGAGCTTTAGAACTGTCATAATCTCTGATTAATCTTTGTCTTATGGCGCGAGGTAAGGCTTAGGGTAATTAGGGTGTTACAAAATTTATTTATGCATATGATGATGTATAAGGAGAATTAATTTTATACTTGAACCTAGACAACCTAGGGGTATAAAATATAATTCAGTTGAATAATTGTCTGACAACCAGATAATTATTCGGGATTATAATTATATGGGATATAATTTAATCATGTTTATTTAGAATAGGTATGAGTAACAACTTGACAACCAAGGTACTTATTCACGATTCTAAATAATTTTGCCAGAAATATAAATTTCTTGATTTACTCTTAAATTTTTTTAAATATGTCCATCTTTCATATGGCATACTTGAAAGTAATAAATTGGCTATACATTGAGAATTGTTCTTATGTATGAAAGGGTTATCATGGATATGATAATCCTATTGAAATAATATTGTCTAATAAAATTGGTGATAGAATAGTAAATACTTGTGAAGTATCTAAAATATTATTTTACTATAATATGGGTTGTTTTGACAACTATGAGTTCTAATTTCAAAAGCATATACCCACTATTTATTACTAAACATCTTGAGAAGATGTATGGTGCCCAAAGTAAAATAGTATGACTATCAAAGATTTTGTTTAAACTAGTGGGAATATTGGACGATATATTTTGAATTAAACAACTTTAGAAGTTAGAATACCATTAGAAAAATGGCTTTAGCGAGAATTATTCTTGCAACCATCTTTTGGAGATTTATTTTGTTACAAACAATTTATAATTAGCCTTAATATGATTAATGTTTGTGATCTTTTTAGAAAAAATCAATATGAGTATTGAGGATACGAATCAAACTTGTTCTTAAGGGTTGGTTTGACCAATAATAAAGATATTGAATATTTTTATTATAAGAGCTTAAAGTAAAATCTCTAACATCTAATTGATATTCTATTGAATAGAGAATGAGATTCTCTCAACGCACAAATACTAGTACTCTATGTACTCCATCATGTTTAAAGAAACATGGATTTTGATTTAGCTGAGGATCACTGTTTATTAAATACTAGCGGCTCAACAAGCACTAACGTGCCTGTTCAGCCACTTTTTTATTGTTTTTAGGAAATTAATTTTATTTTTTTGTTAATATATTATTTACTTTTCAAATTTATTAGATAAGTATTTTTTTATTTTAATATTGATGTGATCTTATTTATATCATATTTTGTTGAAATTAAAATTACTATAAAACAATTTAAAATGTTAAATTATAAAATCACACAATAAAGAGGTAATATAAAATGGTCATAGTTTAAAGTTCTAGGTAATATATGAGGTGAAATATTCGATAGAGTAAATTTTTATTCTCAACTATGCTAAAATATATAAAAAGTATTTTCAGAATGATAATGCTTCTATTGTATTTCTTTAAAAATTTTGAATGTCGTCTATTAATTTATAATATTTTTAATTTAATTTTTTAAATTTATTATGACAAAATAACGATATGATGAGGATTTTGTCCGCTAAAATTGCGAAAATATTTTTAAAAATTAGTTTATTCATTGTACTTTATTTTGTTTTTTTTGGGTGTTTATGTTATATTTCATACATTATTAAATTTTAATTTGATAAGTTTTTTTATCATCAAGGACTTATTATCTAGTTACTGTAATTTAATTAAGATTTATTTTTCATCACTAAATGATATTATATGTATTACGGTTATTGCCATTAAATAATATTTGTAGTAGCATTTGTTTAGTTTGTACTTAAATTAGTTATTCAATAAAAATTTGTCCGGTAACTCATAAAAATATATACAATATTATCTATGTTTTTAATTTGAGAATTTTTAATTTAGTTACCTATTGACTTGTAATATTTAATATAGTATTTAGATATTTTTTAAGAAATTAGAACACATTTTGTCATGACCAAATTTTACTATCTATTAAATTTTTAATTGGATAAAGATTTTATAATAAAAAAGATCCATATAATTTGTACAATACATTAATAAATACATGAGATAAAATAAAACATATTTTTGTACTATTTTTCAATAGTTGTTGTTTTGTGTTTAAGGTAGATCTTTTCTAATTTTACTATTTAATTTTAAAAGATATATGTTGTTACCAAAATTTTATTACAAAGTTATTGTTATTATTAGTCTTATGAATGTATTGCCTATTTAAAATTTATAGTATTTGTTAATTATTTGTTTTATTTTTTTATTATAGAATTCATAATTTTGTTTGACATTAGGCATTTTATATAGTAGTGTACAATATCAAACCTCTTAATTTATTCAATACAAAAAATATTTTAAATGAATATTATACGATGAAGATAAAATATTAAAAATATAAGTAGAGTAAGTAAGTACTAACTATTCATATTTGCATGGCTTTTAACATTTTTTGTAACTGGTTCATTATAAGAGATTGATTGAGGCATTGAATTAGTAGCAGTGGTGTCTCGACCTACACTTATACCAAAAATATACAAACTTAATATGTTGTAGATTATCTTAAAAAATTAAAAATTAGTTCTTAGAAAACAAATCAAATAGTGTAAATTAAGTTAATTAATTTTGTTAATCTTCTATATTAAGATTTAATGTATAGGCAAAATGATTTAAAATGACGTTATTACATGTTTTAAATATATAGGGTACTAACCAGTTAGGACATCACTACATCTTTTACTTGAACAGCTTCATTATAATGTGATTCCAGACCTATATATTTAAAGAGCAATATAGATAATCTATACCAATATATAATGGGGATACAGAAGTTTGGTATCCAATTCTTTCTTCCTATTTTATCCATGTTTTCTTTTTATTAAAAACTGGCTTTATCCCACGACAGAACATAAAAACTGATTTCAATAAAAAAAACTACTACTAGGCATGGTTCTGAAAACCAAACCGGACCGGCCGGTTCAACCGGAATAACTGGGAACCGGTCACCTAGCCGGTCCGGGTAAGGTCAGAAACCGTCTAGCAAAAAACCGGTGAAAAAATCGGTCGAACCGGCAGTTAACCAGTGAACCGGGACAACCATTCGATTTTTTAGCGGTTTTTTGGTTTAGTTACTCCCTCCAAAACGGTGCCGTTTTGAGCCCTTTAGAAAAAAAAACACCTAAATAGCTACCCGATGCCCAGTCCCCCTAGCCCCCAGTCCCACTCATCTCTTCTCACTGAAAATTCAAAGAAAGACAAAGAAAAGAACCCTAGCAGCGTAGCCCCCCAGCCCCGGAACCCGCAGCCACCGTAACCTCCACAGCCACCGCATCCTCCACAGCCACTGCATCCCTGCAGCCTCGCAGCCACCACAGCCCCGCAGGCCCCATAGCCACCGCATCTCCTCTCTTCTGTTCGAGCTCTTTCTCTGTATTCGCTGATGTCACCGTCTCTTCTGTCGCCGCCGTCACTCCCCTTCCTCTTTGTCGCCGGTAAGCACTACCCTTCCTCTTGTTCATAATTTTCTGTGGAGTCTGTTGATTTTATTGTGGAGTTTGCTGATTTTAGTTTTACCGTGAAGTTTACTGAGTTAATTTGTTCATAATTTTGCTGTGAAGTTTCCTGATTTTATTGTGGAGTTTGCTGATTTTAGTTTTATGGTGGAGTTTGTTGATTATTTTGCTGATTTTAGTTTTTTTTTTGTTGTACATTGAAGATGGAGCAATCACAAAGAGTTAATTATATGAATTAATTAGTCTGTATTCTTGATTTGAATTCTGAATTATATGAATTAATCATTCTAAAGGTTGGATTTTGGATTTTGGATTTTGTATGTAATTTGTAATTTGGATTTCAGAATTTTGGATTCGGATCAGCTTCTTTAGCCATGACAAATTTCTCACCCAATTCAATCAATCATGGCATTGTGGAATATGATTGTACATGCTCACACACGTTCTGTCTCAAAGAGATTGTTTTCTAGAATGGTCACATTATATGATCATCATCATTTTCCAGAAAAGATGATTGAGGTATATTTTTATTGTACTATCAATCTTACTATACCTTGATGCAAGCTGTTCAGCAATTATAAGGTTAATTCTTCTATGCTTTGACATGGAGCTATCATGTTTGTAAGTTAGATATTTTGCAGACATGGAGGAGTTGCAGGTAAAACCTGATGAAGATACGGTCAGACGAGTGGCAAATGCCTTTAGAAAACCTGGCCAAGAAGAAAAGAGTAAATTTGTTACAAAATGATATGGTCTCAAGTGGAAATATATTCACTTTATTGGTGAACGGGTTAGTGTTAGAACAGAAGCTTGGGAAGAAGAAGGTCCATCTAGAAGTTGAAATTGGTGTATTCCAAATTGTCAATAAGGACACCAGTACACCACCACTTTCTATTACCTGGGATCTGCTGTTGTTGCCGATTATATTGTTACATTCCTAAAGCTGCTGTATTAGAGGTTCACTAGTTTGGTTTCTTAACATGTTTAGAGCTTAGCAGCTAACCAATCAGGGGAGGAAAAATTATTAGTGCTTCTGGTTTCATTGTAGAAAAAAAATTATATTATGCATTAAGAACAAATTGTATCCACCGTGATTATCTCTCTAATTTTTGGTTCATTGTTATGAGTTCTTATAATTGTGCAATTGTAATTTTATCCGTGTTTAACTAGTATACACTAGTCAACCAAACCTTATTAATAAATTTTTTTAAGAAAATTACTAATATCAAATTTTGAGGTATAATACTTTTTAGTCTCATGTTGAAGTATAACTCTAAAATTATTTTCATATTAAAATTTTTTGACTTAGAAATTATTGAATTTAAATATTTAAAATTATATATTAAATTTTTAATAATTATTTAATATTTAATTAAACCGATTGAACTCCGGTTGAACCCCGGTCGAACTATTGAACCAGTGAACCAGTTGTCTCACCGGTTCATTGACCGGTTTTGTTTTCGCAACCTTGCTACTAGGTACTCAATTCTTTTTATTTTATTTTATTTTTTCAAAAACTGGCTTTACCCCACGATAGATTTAAAACTGATTCACTTTTAACCCACGACAGAGTTTAAAGCTGATTCACTTTCAATAAAAAAAAACTATTACGTATTCAATTTAAATGCCGATTCACTTTCAGTAAAAAAAGCTTCTGCCCCTTCAATCGTACCTTATCCAAGAGAGTTAAATATCTTATTCACTTTCAATCGTGCTCTTGCAATCGTTTTTCTTCTTTGCGTTTTGCTACCTTACGTTCTGACAAATATAATTAGAAAATTCAACGAATCAGCAATCACATTATATCAACTAATATAATTCTTATTCCAAATCCATTGCCAAGTACAGGATTAACTACAATTAGAAAAATGGTCAGAGCCACCCATCATCATCGTCATCATTTTGTTTCAGGTAACATAAAACTTAACATGTATTATGATAATTTAATTTTTTTGGGCTATAAATTCAATTTTTGCTTAATATCTGTATTCTACTCTTTGAAAAATCTAGGATTGAAAGCGCATGATAATGGAGTTGGTCCAAATAACAAACGTCATAGTAACATAATTGGTTGGTATTCTATAAAAAAATTAATTAAATTAATATACACTATTTATACTAGCGGCTCAACAGGCACTAACGTGCCTATTCAGCCGCTTTTCTATTATTTTGAAGAAATTAATTTTATTTTTAAAATATATTATTCGTTCTTTAAATTTATTAGATTATCTTTTTTTAATTTTAATATTGACGTAATCTTATTTATATTATATTTTAGTGTTGGTGTTAATATATCATTTATCCTTTAAATTTGTCAAATAAGTATTTTTTTCATTATTTTAAAATTAATGTAGCCTTATTTATATGAAATTTTGTTGAGAGTAAAATTACTATAGAAAATCTTTAAAATGCTAAATTATAAAAGCACACAATAAAGATATATGTATATACTATCAGAAAAGGTATAGTTCAAGAAATAAGGTTCAAAATGTTATCCTAATTTAAAAAGAGTATATCTATAAACCCAAATGCACGTTAGTTATTTACGAAAGATTAATTTTGCCTGAATATCATGGATATTCATGTTTGTCTTCTTCTTTTTTAAGTGGTAGGCCAAAATATGATTCTGATTCTGAAGAGGCCTTCATTTTCCTACAAATAGTGGAAGGACAGAAGAAATGAACATGCTTATAAATTTCGTTTTTAAATATCAAACTATAAGAGTATTAACGAAAAAATTAGGAGAATACAAAGATAGTGTACCTGGAAAAAATCCTTCGTAATTCATCATACATCTCCTTGTCAATAACTTCTTGCATCTTGAAAAACTGTCAGATTTTATTTACCATAAAAATAACCATATAAATGCTTCAGGTTTATTCAATTAAATTGATTGCTTATTATAGGGAAAAATTCAAGTAAAACCTGTAGAATTGTGATATCTTATTTTGCATTGAACTTTTTGAAAGGACAAAAGAAATGACATTAATCCTTGTTTATCATTGACAAAATATAAATTAAATGGTATTACATCTTTTTTTGTTAGAAATTTTTTTTCTTAATAACAATTACCTGCAATGATATTGTTTTGTATCGAAATGAGTTAGTTATGTTCTTTTAAGTTCATGGCTGAAAAAAAAGGGTTAAAAGTTTAACATAATTGGTATATAGGACGAAATAGACGGAAATATTTATTATGTAATAAAAGTTTATTGCATTACCTTTTTTTTATCCAATATTTCTCTTTTTACCATCTTCCATAATTGAGTTTTGTCTGCTTTAACTATACCTCCCCAACCAATAGAATAAATTTTGATTGGATGAACCTGAGTCAATTTCACGTTTGATCAATAACACTAAAACAAAAATATGTATCATCAATGTAGTTGTCCTGTCATTAATGCTGTAATCCTTACTTTATTGTCGATTGGTCTCATTGATGCAATTGATTGCTCATCCTTCCATGTACTCCATAATAATTGGAATCCTGTTTCCTGTAATTTATTGCATATATGTACCACAATATGTTTCAATAGTGTTTTATATATTACTTTAGGATTAAGTAATGATACATCCCAAATAAGACATACGTCTACCTTTTATTGGTTTTAAAATTTTAATTTTTATAATTTTATTGCTAAAATTATAAAATTGATAGCAACATTTAAAGAAATTAAATTTCGAATTTTTTTCAAAGTAAATATAAACATTGCAAACTATAATTTCTTAAAAAACCAATAATGATATATTTTAAGGATGTATGTTTATTAATTTTTATAATTTATGTGAATCGTAGTTGGTGCATACCTGTTGGGTAAAGTAGAGGTTCCAGTTCCTTTCGCTTATCTCTTTGAATATGCTGATGAGCTCTCTTGATATTAATTTATCTGTTAAAAATCTTAGTCATTAGTTATTGAAATTAATAAACAAAACTATCTACTCCAATGTTGATATTGTAATGATAAAATTACCTAATACACGGATTATACTTATAAAAAGGCTCATGTATTTGCCAAGCACATAAATTACCTGAGGTGCAGGTAACAAAATTTCTTTGAACACCACATTCTTTGTGAAATGTCCCCTTTTTCCGTCTACTGTTCCTTCTTTGACTAAGATTTTTGTGGTTGACTGAGAAACACTTCGAGATAGAGCAACGTATAATTGACCATGGCTGAACACATGTTTAGGGAGATAGATCCCTACTTTAGGGATAGTTTTTCCTTGTGATTTATTTATCGTTAAGGCAAAACTCAACCTTACAGGAAATTGCTTTCTAATAAGCACAAAGGGTAATCCTGAGTTCTCAGTTGTTTTGTGTTTTATCTGAGGCAGAAAAGCTCTTTTCAGAGTGATGGCCTATTAAGATTTCCACGTCTAACATGTTTTGAAAAGTTCCTCGACACAGTAGCCTTGTGCCATTGCATAAGCCTGCCTTAGGATCTATGTTTCTTAGTAACATCAGAGGAGCACCTTTTTTTACCTTCAACATATGAGGTGGCAATCTACCCGTGGAGATCGAGTTAAGATATTCATGTTGATACAAATTATGTGTATCTCCTTCTACTTCATCAAAGGATGCTAAAATTCGTTCGTCTCCCGAAAATTGGTTAATGACTATATAATTAAGCTGTTGCACATCATGATTCTTGGGTGTCAATATCGCTCTCTCCACCATATAAGATGCATCCCACCCATGAGATTGCAAATTTGGAAAGGTTTCATTTATTAATTTGTGTAATGATGCCTCACCTTCCCATGGTATTGCCATGTGTGCTTCTATTTGTACCAAGTCTTTACATATGGTAGGCTCAATTCCATCCCCTATGCACATAAGATACTCCCCAAAATCACGATCATTAAGAGATCGCATATTTTGTTGCAATTGGAGAATTTTGGTGAATGGCCACAAATGTGATTTAACAATAGAAGCTGAAATCATTTGCGACTTACTTCCTTTCGGCACAACAGGTAGTACTTGGCGAAAATCCCCTCTCATAACCATCACCTTCCCTCCAAATGGATTATTGTTTTCTAAGATGTATCCCAATGTGCGGTCCAATGATTCCATTGTCTCTTTATTAGCCATTGGCGCTTCATCCCAAATTATCGCTGCCATCTGCCTAATCAATTTTGCAAGATCAGATTGTTTACTTATATTGCACGTGGAGGATGGCTCTGCATTGATTGGGATCTTAAATCTAGAATGAGCTGTTCGACCACCAGGTAGTAAAGTTGCAGCTATTCCTAAGGACGCAGTTACCAAGACAATATGCCCTTTACTTCTTAAGTCTGCAATTATACCTCTGTAAAGAAATGTCTTAACTGCTCCTCCTGGTCCATCAACAAAGAACACTCCACTTTCTCTTCGATCAACTGTATTCATAATGCACCTGAAAGCTGCAGACTGGTCATGATTCAATCTTTCTATAGAACACAGGTCTTCTTGAGGAACTTCGATGGACATTTCTTCTTGAATAATTCTAGGCATGAAGTTGTCATTGTCGTTGTCCGAGGTTAGAGCTGGTAAATTGTATTGTGCAATATGTTTTCCATGCTGTAGGAGGATGTCATTTAAATCCCTAAGCAAACGATTTGTCAACCCATTGCAGGTTGTAGTGCTTGTTGATGCATAATCATCCACCATACATGAAAGAAACTCGTCCCACAGACTTCTTACATCTGTTGGCTCACAAAAAATTAAAATGGTGGCAAACAACCTTCTTAAAGCACATGGAATTCTTAAAATGGATGCCTCAACCAAACATGATCTTATACTACTATCACTCTCCAACAGTCCTCGATGCTGAGCGGATTGCTTGAAGGACGAATATTGGACACCATCGACTGTTAGCAAATCATCCCAACCAGTTGGACCTCTTACATTTGACAACAGAATACGCAAATAGAAATTTTCACCTTCTGTTGGTGAAACGATATAGATCCGACCGATAGCTCTCTTTTGTGACCTACGTCGATGCAATTCTTTTTTCTTGCTGTGCCAACTGTAATATTCTGGGATTTTCCTGTACAAAAGATGCCTAGATTATTGATCATCGGCCCGATTAAGTGCAAAGAATTCAGTGAGCATTGTTCTTGAGAAATAGTCATTATTAACTATTTCAGAATTAGTTTGGTGCTCATAAAAGCTCACTTGATGTTGATTTGGCAAATGAACTTGCAACCTCTCAACTGATGGGTACATTCGGTAAAGGTTGAATTGAAATATCCTCCAGCATGCTCTGGAGCGACAATCCATCTTGCATCAATAAACTGTTGCACCTCATCATAATGAGAACTTCTGTGAACCTCCATTGCCACACGATCTGGTCCCTTATAGCAATACTTGTATAGATATTTTATGCTCTTGATACTACTACATATCTCTACATTGATATGGCAATCATACTCCAGTAGTAGCCAAGGGTTGTACGGAACCATCCATCTATTGTCAATTGTGACATTTTGGTTGATAGGGATTGGAGTATCAAATCGCCTCCTATATTGAGGATATGAGTAATCACCTCGTCGTGTCTCTGGTACGAACTCTTTTGGGTAGTTGTATTTACATTGACCATTCTTCATGCACGGTGAAGATTGATTTAGTGTTCCGCATGGACCATGGACCATATGCCTTAGCACTGCCTCATGTAAGTGTGGTTCTGTTTCTTTACATGGTATTTTCGCTCGGACCAAACTATCATATTGGTCAGGATCAATCAACTTGTTATTGTTTTCTAAGATTAGTAACATATGTACGTGTGGCAATCCTCTTTTCTGAAACTCGGTGACATAAATATAACTTTTCACCTTTCTCAATACACCTTTGGCAATAACATCCTACTTTAATTGTTTGAACTTGGCTCTGAAAATCCTAGTTGTCAAATCCGGACGATCTTGTGGAGTTTGAGTAGGACTGAGTTCTGAAGTTATTTCTGACCATGATGGATTGCATGTCATAGTTAAAAAGATATCTGGTTTTCCTTCTTTAAGAACAATAGCCATTCCATCCTCGTACCGTTGAGTCATGTCTCGACGACTGCCCACGAACGACGATGGTAATATCATTCTTCTGCCAACATTTTCTAAAACTAATTTTAGAGAAAAGTATTATTAGTTTTAAAGTTTAAATTCAGGAACACATAATGATCAATCGTGTGGCCATTAAATTGAATAATTACCTGCATTATTCTCTCTTGTGTGCAAAGCATCTTGTAAGCCTTGATACAGTTCAGCTCGAAGTTCCTTTTGTCTTTGTCGAACCCATCTTAACTTGCCTGTTTTCATTTTCACATAGTTGTCAACAACATATTGTTGAAGAAGTCACCTTGCTTGCAAAACTGTTGAGTGATCATTGGGGCAGATCTACAAATATCGAGGATTATAAAAAATTGTTAGAAATTATGAAATGATGTATTGGTACAAACTATCATCTACAGAAGTTTATAAATGATATAGCAAATATAGAAGTTTGTACCTGAAGCATATAGCTATAATATGTCCGGCATGATACTTTGTTTCAACGTTGAGTTCGAGTATTTATATCCCATCCATGGGTTCCAAATGGAAAAAGAAGAGGATATTGTAATGGATCATAATACCCAACAAACTCCTGAATCCTTCTGAGGTTACCAGCATGAGTTTGAACCTTGATATCTCATCCGCGCACCATTGTTTCAATGTCATCACCAACTATTATGGCTGCTACTTGTGAAGCAGTTGGGAGACTGTATTGTGGTTGATTAGCAGGTCGCTCTCTGATCACCAAACTACACTCTTGCACATCTAGTCGTTGTGCAAGCTGGCGGAATACATGGATAAAAGGATTATATCGGTGCAACAATTGTTGTAGCTTCAAAACCAAACTTTCATGCAGTTGGGTGTTCTCCAGCATCCTATTTTGTAACTCGTGCTCAGTATCATATATATATATATATATATAGTTGCAAGAAGCGTGGCCACGCCCCTTGATCTGGATGAAATCCTCCTATACTGTGGTACATTGATCCTTGAGCACGGAATGTATATATACTATGACTTGCTGTAGCTAATTGTTCGTCTATGTGTACACCAGACGAAGTAAATGAAAAAACATGATTGTAACCACGAATGTGTTTCCTGAAATGGTTCCCTTCCGCAGAAGGGCCTAAGAAGATTTCAAGTAATTTCCGAGGAGCATTTACTTGGGGTAAAGAGACTTTTCCTCCATTGCAACACATGTCAAATGTTTCATGGTGAAACAGACGTGCATTACAGTGTGTACATGTCCTTATAGGAGGTAGTGTAGTTTGAAGCACTATTGTATTCTCTTGAAAATTTCGAGCACAGTTGTGGAATATTCTGACATGGTGTTTAATTTCTGCACTCGCATAGGAATATTAAAATATTATGTTATAGATGTCTTTTCCTACATGTGCCAATAATTGTTGGTTAGGTACTCGGGTAGAATTTATTAATTATTTCATATTATTTTGGATAGTGAAATCAAGAGTGAACAAAGAATATGTATACAACTTCTCAATTGAGGTTTTTTTTTGAAAAATAAACGTAATTTTTAAAGATGTAGTGTCTTTTTCTAGATTTTTCTGTTGCCTAAACTCATATAAGATTGTCAAGGTTTGTAGTTCTAGGTAATATATGAGATTAAATATATATTTAATAGAGCAAATTTTTATACTGAAATATACAAAGAATATTTTTAAAATGATATGATTCTATTGTGTTTTTGTTTGCTTTTCAATTTTATGAAAGTTTTGAATGTTGCCCAGTAATTTGTAATAATTTTAATTATATTTTTTAAAATTATTATGATAAATTAACGATACAGTAAAAATTTTGTCCATTCAAATTGCATAAATATTTTTTATGGTCAACATGTATGGTGTACTTTTATTTTGTTATTTTTGTTGGTGTTTATGTTAATAATATTTTCTATATTATTAAATTTTAATTTAATAATCTTCTTATCATCAAGGGTTTATTCCTAGTTACGGTAATGATCTTAAAATTTATTTTCCATCACTAAATGATATTATGTGTCTCATAATTTTTGCTATTGTATAACAGTTGTAGTAGCATTGTTTTTTAGTTAGTACTTAAATTAGTGATTCATTAAAAATTTTTCTTGTAGGTCATAAGAATGTAAACACCGTTATCTATGTTTTTAATTTGAGGTCTACATTATTTAGTTACTTATTAACTTGTAACTTTTAATATAACTTTTAATATAATATTTAGTTTTTTATTTTAAGAAATCAGATATATTGTGCCATTAGTAAATTTCACCATTTATTAAATGCTTAATTTGTTAATAACCTTATAATAAAAAGGACCCATATAATTTGTACAGTTTATTTTTAAATACATGAGATAGGACATCAATATTTTTGTAGTATCTGTTAATTGTTGTTTTTGTGTTTAATTATTTTTTTGTTCAATTTTTTTCTTTAATTTTGAAAGATATATGCTGTTACGAAGATTTTATTATAAAGTTTAATAAATGCTTCAAATATTTTACATGTTTTATTTGTTAAGTATTTATTTTAAATTTTTTTATTAAATTCAAAATTTTGTTTACAATATATAGTAAGCATAATTTAAAGAGCAATACAGATAATTATAATTACAAAAATTCATTTGTTATTATGATAACTAATAAGCATAATAATACAATAAGTTTAACTAAACACATTTTATATAGTAATGTATATTAAATGTTATATTTAGTCAATATAATAAATGTTTTAAATGATTATTATATGATGATGATAAAATATTAAAAATATAAATAGAGTACTCACCATTTATATTTGCATGGCTTCTAGTATTATTTGTAGTTGGTTCATAAGAAGCAATTGGTTGAGGAATTGAATTAGTAATGGTGTCTCGACGTATACCTATATTTATAAAATTTGCAAATTTTATATGTTATATACTTTTTTGAAAAAATAAAAAATTAGTGCTTAGCAATAAAATAAATCATGTTAATTAAGTTGGTTAATTTTGTTAATATTCTACGTTAAGAAGATTTAATCTGCAGACAAAATAACTTATATCGACGTATTTACATGTTTAAAGTATATAAAAATACTAAGCAGGTGATCTATTATTTGGACCAATTCCGTTACCATGTATTTTGTAGCGACCCTCATTTTTAAAAAATATAAATATAAATAAGTTATAATTTATTTTATAAATTGGAGTTTTTTATACTTAAAAATTATTTTATTATCGAGTTCGATATCTGCCGATATGAGTAAATATTGGTATTTTTTACTGAGCTTAGCTTTGCTAATGTTTCACCAAATACTTTTCACCCTTAAATTACTAATGTTATTTAGATTAGTAACCCATATATTATTAATTTTATATATAAATTATTATTATTATTATTATTATTATTATTATTATTATTATTATTATTTGACTTCCCTATTTCCGATTACTTAGTCTACGCTTTCGTTTATATATATATATATATATATATATATATATATATATATATTCACTAAAGTTCGTTCCTGTATTATTATTATTATTCACTATTTAACCTAATACTTCAATCATTATATATATATCCACTAAAGTTTATCATTATCGTTATGTATATATATACATATAATATTAGGTTTTGTAATATAATATTATGTTATTATGATTCATTCTTTCTTCTAGTATAAGTATAATCTATTATTAATAATAAAGAAAGCCAAGGCGGCTTGCTTTTATATATATATATATGAATGCCGTAAGAAAGAAAAAAAAAAGAGAGAATAGCATAACGAAGAGAAAAAGAAAGAACGTAAATTCCTTCAAACTTCCGGCTTTGATTTCTTGCAATTCGTAACTCCAACCAAAAATCTAATCCGGTAAAAGTATTTGTATCTTCCTCCTCTACACGTTGGCACCACTTTTGGTCGGTGAAAGTTGACGGTGACGTAGCTCTTTTATCTCTTGGGTTTGGCCAACGGGAATTTTAGGAGGCACAGACGATTCTGGACGTCTTCTTCTTCGATAGATCGGTCAAAAAGCTTCTCCAGAGTTTTGAATATTTTGATTCCGTACGAAGGTATGGTTTTGTTTTCTCGTAGTTAATGTTTAATGTCACGTGAAAACTTAGGCTAAAAGACCTTAAGATAGGAATGAACTGAACATATAATTGATGGATTGTGTATATGGAATAAAATGAGGGGTTTAGCTGTTGTTAATAATTTGATATTGAAGTTGGTTGGTTTGGAAAAAGATTTAATATTGGTATTAGTCTGATTTTGAAATAATTTGTTACTGAAAATGATTTGAATGACTGAGAGGTGTTGGGTATGATAGTTGGGACCCTTGAAAGGTGGCAGAAATTCGAGTTTTAGAGGAGATACTGCCAAAGTTTCTATAAGAATTGAAGTTTTGATTTGAGGTGCTGTTTTTAAAAGGAAAGAGATTATTATGTGGTTTGTATATTTGAGACTATTTATTGACCCTCGGGCACTTTAACTCCCCGGATTCCCCCATGGGCATGCATATATATATATATGAATATTGAATATTATATTTGAGTTTGGAGTTTAACTCCATGGAATACTATATTATTGAGCTTGGAGTTTAACTCCATGGAATACTATATTATTGAGCTTGGAGTGTGACTCCATGGAATATTATATTTGAGCTTGGAGTTTGACTCCATGGAATATTATTGAACTTGGGGATGCACGCACAGTGGGACTGTCCAATGGTTAACTACCAGGACATGTCGGGTTGGCTGTATAACCGACAGATGAGACTCATCAGCCATAGGACAGGCATACATCATATGCATTTGTTTGCTTTGTTTGAGTATGCATTGTTTTAGTTTGCTTAGCTGTTTAATTCTGCTTAACTGCTACTTGTTCTACTTACTATAAACGCTTCTCTATCTGTATTTTCCTTGCTTGAATTGTATGTGTATGTTTTCTGAGAAACCCCTCTTGGCAGAGGAGTGGAGGGGGTTGTTCCACCAGTGATTCAGAGGATTTGAGGAGACAGAATGTGAAGTATTCGGTTAAAGTTAGATTCAGGACTTGAATACCTTAGACAACTTACCTAATTTCTGGTTTAGTTGAATTCTTAAGCTGAAATCTAAGTGTCGAAGTTCTAGGAATGCCTCTGGCTCTCCCGAGACCTTTTATATTAACTATGCGGGCACTTTTACCATACTGAGAACCTCCGGTTCTCATTCCATACTATGTTGTTGTTTTTCAGATGCAGGTCGAAAGGTATCTCATTAGGCGTCTGGACACCTGAAGCGAAGTGGTTACTGTGTTATTTTGTTGTGCAGTGATGTATATACACATACTTAGCTTCCTCTCCACATAACTTATTCTTTTTGATCCTCTTAGAGGTTTATGGAGAGGCAGGATTTTGTTTATGTACGTCTTGGGTTTTGGATATGTATATATATACATATGTAAATATTCTCCAGCCAGCCTTGACTTCGCGGACTGAGTTAGGAGCTTGTTATTTTGTACCTTTGACTTTCTAATCCTACTTTTATTACCTTACGTTGATAGTTATAGTTTTCCTCATACGCAAGTTGTTCCGTTTTCGGAGCGTGGCGCTTTTCATTTTGCGATTTTGTTTTACCCATTTTTCAAGACTCCTAGTCTATTATATTCTTTCTACTATTATAAGTATGTATTTTAATTTTTAGAAGTCGTAATACCTCGCCACCTCTATTTTACGACTTAAGCGTAAAGTTTTGGGTAGTAGGGTGTTACATATTTCTGTACCTATATTTTTAAAGAGCAATATAGAAAAATAAACATAAATTAAACTAATAAGAGAAAAATTAGTTATAATATATTATATTAGTTAGTTTTGATTTCATGAAACAAAATATTGTTAACTTTAAATATTTTAGAATTAATAAAAAATTAGTGCTTAGCAATAAAATAAAGCGTGTTAATTAAGTTGGTTAATTTTGTTAATATTCTACGTTAAGAAGATTTAATGTGCAGATAAAATAACTTATATCAATGTATTTACATGTTTAAAGCATATAAAGATACTAACCAGAGGATCTATTACTTGGACCAGCTCCGTTACCATGTATTTTCATACCTATATTTTTAAAGAGCAATATAGAAAATAAGCATAAATTAAACTCATAAGAGAATAATTAGTTATCATAATATTAGTTAACTTTGATTGCGTGAAACAAAATATTGGTAACTTTAATTATTTTAGAATTGATCTATATTTCTTTATTATAATACAAATAATTTTTTCTATGCTTCTATTATATTTTTTTATGGTGTTTTTTTCAAAGGTTTGAATCTCGTCCATTAATGTTTGAGATATTTTAATTTTTTTTTAATTTGTTACCATAAATTGATGATATGATGAGTATTTTATCAATTAAGACAATTAAGAATACAAAGTTTAAAAAATAATTTATTTGTTATACTGTAATGTATTGTTGTTTTTTTTTTTTGTGTGTTTACGTTGATAAGAAAAGGAATTAATCTTTATAATAAAAGGAATTAATCTTTATTTATGTAGTGCTTTTTAAATCTAAGGGGATAAAAAATAATAGCTCTTGTAATTTTTTTAACTATTATGTATAGTTCATTATATTATATATTGGTACAGATTTGATTAATGAGTACACTTTTATATATAATTTTAAAAAAAAATAAATATTGGACATAAAAAAAATGTAAACCATGTGTTGTAGATTTAATTATTCCAATGGCTTTAGTTAATAATAATTTATTTTTCTTTATAATTTAAATACTATTGTCCCATTGAAATAACTATTAATAAAATAATTATATTTTATATACTATCAGTTATTGTACTATAATGATATATTGATCACTTGTATACTATTGTATTATGAGCTATTATGTATGAAAAATATTAATAATAAATAATAAATAATTAATATTTTGTTGACGTAATTTTATTTACATCATTATTATGATTATAGTATAATGTTATTTATATTAATTATTTATATTTTAATAATTTTTTAAAAATATCATGAAAAATTAAAGATAAAAATATAATTAATAGATTTAATTTTAAAATATCATGTATCCGGAGTACGTAGTGTCAGTTTTTTTTATTAGAAGTGGTTCAGTTTTAAATTCTGTCGTTGGTAAACCCATTTTTTTAATAAAAAAGAAACAGAGACAAAAGAGGAAAAAAGAATTGGATACTAAACCTGTGTATCCCCATTATATATTAGTATTTGTTGACATAATTTTATTTATATGATTATTATGATTATAGTATAATGTTATTTATATTAATTATTTATTTTTTAATAATTTTAAAAAAATATTATGAAAAATTAAAGAAAAAAATATAATTAATAGATTTAATTTTAAAATATCATGTATCGTGAGTACGCAGTGTCAGTTTTCTTTATTGAAAGTGATTCAGTTTTTAAATTTTGTCGTGAGTAAACCCATTTTTTAATAAAAAAAAAACGGGGACAAAAGAGAAAAAAGAATAGGTTACTAAACATGTGTATTCCTATTATATATTGGTATAGATAGCTCTTGTAATTTTTTTAATCGTTATATTTGTATGTAAGTAAGATATATCCTAATTTTATTTTTAATTTTTTAGAAATATATATCATTACCAAAGCTCTAAAATATGAGAACATAAAGAATTTAAAAAAATTAAATTAAAGTGTTGTTAAAAAATTTAATGTTATATTGATTCATTACTTTAATATATAAATTTTATTTTTTATTATAAAATCATTATCATAAACTTTAATATAAGAGTATCTTTGGTCATTAGTCTTACATGACATTATTTTTTATTCTTTTTTAATATAAATATAAATATGTAAATATTATATGTTAAGTTATATATTATATTGTAAGATGAAAATAAAATATATTAAAAAATATTATTATTATTTTGACCATTAAATTTTTTTAAAATTATTTCTAAGGATAAATGATGTCTGAAAAAATTGAATACCAAATTTTTAATGTTAACTTTATAACTTCATATATGATTGATGTGTTGTTTGATTAAAAAAGACACTATAATGTATGTATAATTTCGTTATATATATTTTGGATACTAAACTATGTATAGTAATATTAATTTGATTAATTTTGTGTATGTTTTCGGTCATGTTCTGTCTTCTTCGCCTAGCATAATCTGTCCAACTGGGTCGACGTTCACGTGGCTGTTGATTTTGTAAAGTTTCCATCTCTATTTGTCAGAAAGATAATAATACTATGCTGAGAAGAAAAACTTTTGCGAAACCAAGCTTGAAAGGGAAAGAGTAATTTAATTTTGTTAAATATGACTGAAGGTGGAACAGTGAGTTAGTTTTTAAAGTGAGTACGTAGTAGTAGAAGTTTTTTTTTTCAGTTTTAAAATATGTCGTGGGTTGATGGGGAAGCAGTTTGATATTCTGTCGTGGGGTAAATTCTTTCCTTGATAAAAAAATAATAAACATGGAGGACGTAGTTTGTTATATTTTTTTGAATCCAATGTTTATTAAAAAAAACATGGTAAAATAGTAAGAAAAAATTGGATACCAAATTTTCTTATTCTAATTTTATATTGGTATAGTCCATTATATATTGTATTAGTATAAACTTGATTAATGAGTACATTTTTACACGTAATTTTTTTAAAAAATAAATATTGGACATAAAAAATTATGTAAACCATATGTTGTAGATTTAATTATTCCAATGACTTTAGTTAATAATGATTTTTTTATATATTTTAAATACTATTGTCCCATTGAAATAACTATTAATAAAATAAATATTTTTTTATACTATCAGTTATTGTACTATAATGATATATTGATTACTTAAAAATATATCAGTTATTTTATATTCTATTTCTTTATACGTTATTTATATTAATTATTTATATTTTAATAATTTTAAAAAATATCATGAAAAATTAAAGATAAAAATAAAATTAATAATTATTTATGTATCCTGAGTAATACTGTCATAGGTAAACCCATTTTTTAATAAAAAAGAACAGGGGCAAAATAGGAAGAAAGAATTGGATACCAAATTTTAGTAACTTTTTGTATTTTTTTATTAAGGAGTGCTCTGTTATATGTAATTTTTTTAAGTTAAATAATAAGCATCAGAACTATATAAATAGTGTACATTAATTTAATTAATTTTGTTATAGAATACCAACCAATTATGTTACTATGACGTCTAATATTTGGACCAACTCCATTATCATGCGCTTTCAATCCTAGATTTTTCAAAGAGTAGAATACAGATATTAAGTAAAATTGAATTTATAGCCCAAAAAAATTAAATTATCATAATACATGTTAAGTTTTATGTTACCTGAAATAAAATGATGACAATGATGATGGGTGGCTCTGACCATTTGTCTAATTGTAGTTAATCCTGTACTTGGCAATGGATTTGGAATAGGAATTATATTAGTTGATATAATGTGATTGCTGATTCGTTGAATTTTCAAATTATATTTGTCAGAACATAAGGTAGAAAAACGCAAAGAAGAAAAATGATTGCAAGAGCACGATTGAAAGTGAAACAGATATTTAACTCTCTTGGGTAATGTAACACCCTAATATTCAAATCCTTATGCTCGAGTCATAAGTCAATGATATTACGGTGGTACGACTCTCAGGTGGATTTTTAATATATAAATATAGGTAATTTCGAAAGGAGTATTAATCGAGAAGCCTGAAAAGAGTAGAAATAAAATCGCGAAGACGTATCTCTCACATTTCGACAACAAAAGATAAACCGTGAAGCCGAAAACGATATACGGACAAGGCGTAGAGGAGATTAGGAGATAGATAACAGATAGATATATATAACGTAAGTAAATAGCCCCTAGTAGCGACCCGCGAAGTTTAGGTCGGCTAGGGTACAGTATGAAAGTAGTTGACAACAGTATATCCTAATCTCTCCCGAAGGAAACATGAGAGCCTCTATAGACAAATTCAAAGAGTTCAATACATAATATAAACTTTCCAAAACAAAGGTGGAGAGATTCTAAGCAAAACACAAAGTAGAGAAAATAAATATCTTCGCCGTCTCTCAGACGAACCACAGCTCACTTCTGAGCACCTGGACCTGTATCTGAAAAACAAGAGATATATACGGAATGAGAACCCCGGGCCCATGGGTTCCCAGTACGGTAAAAGTGCCAAATAAATACAATGCACTGCAGTAAAAACTCACTAAGCATCCTAAACTTCTTCACCAATTATTCATCCTAGGTTCTCGCTAAACCATGAATAGGCAACCATCATAAGGGAGTGCTAATTCTAATTCATGTTTCACATGTTTCCCAACTCGCTGACTCTTCCACGAATCAGACTCAGAATTATAAGCAAAACCATCACCAGTTGTTCTGCCTCAGCAGTTCTATATCAATACATCATCATGCAATCGCATCATCAATTCATCCCATCAAGAACAGCCCTCACACCCACCGACACCAGCATGAGGGGCTTCTCAGTTGTACAAACAAAAGCAATACAGGCAAGTAATACACAACATGATACAAGTAGAACAAGTAGCATATAGTCAGGTAACATGGCATATATGATGTAGAATTCCAAGACAAATGACAAACCCAAAAAATTCAAACATATGCAAATGATGAATGCCTGCCCTATGGCTGATGATGTCATCTGTCGGTTATATAGCCAACCTGACATGTCCTGGTAGCTAACCATTGGACAGAAACACCCATTGCGGAGCAAGTAGGTTTGAGCTACAACCCCCTTGCTACTACCCGCTCAACCCAGAGCCAGTGGAATAACCACTACTGCGGCTACTACCCAGGCGGGTGTTTAAAAGCTCAACCTAGAGTGAGTGGATTCACCACTACTGCCGCTACTACCCAGGCGTCACAATCTCAGACCTGGAGCAAGTGGGACGAACCACAACCCTTGCTACTGCCCAGGTATCTCAAATATATATTCATTCAATCTCAATTCATATTATCAACATTCATTGTTACCAAATCTCAAACATTAACTTGGAGCAAGTGGGACGAACCACAACCCTTACTACTACCCAAGTATCACAAATAAACATTTATTCATAGTCACCCTTCATTATTATCAATTCTCAGACAATGACCCGGAGCAAGCGGGACGAACCACGACCCTTGCTACTACCCAGGTATCACAAATACTCATTTATTCAAAACTCCATAATTTAACTCATTATCATAAACATCCTTTTCCGTCTCATACCCGGAGCAAGTGGACAATGCCACTGCCTACTACCCGGGGTCACACATCACATTGCAACATTCTCCATTATTATCCATTTAACACATTCATTCATTAATCATATATGCTTTTATACTCAGCCATAACCAATAATGGCTTTGCCATAACCCGGCAATAACTCAGCCATCCGGCTCATGGTTCAATCAAGAACCAGCCATTTATCAATAAATATAGCCCTTCGGCTCATGGCATACACGATACTTCCACCGTCATCCTCTATATCTCATATAATCATCTTCGATCATCATTGATCATAACTTTTCCCCTTGCTTCACTCGCAAGTTACCACATCCCCTAGCTCCTTTCTCGTTGCTAGGCATATCATAATGATTTAATACATAAGGGGTGAGATCGGAGGCTTAGAAGTATGAGATTTGGCTTTAAAAACTCAAAAATCAACTTTGGCATGAAAACAGGGCCACGCGTACGCGCACTCCACGCGCACGCGTCGATGGCCACAAAACTCATCGACGCGCAAGCGTCATACGCGCGGACGCGCGGGTTGAAAAATAGCTAAACGATGCGCACGCGTCAGCCGCGCGTACGCACGGATACATTTGTGCCTCAGGCACAAAACTGGCACAACTCTCGGGAAAATGGCTGGGCATTTGGTGCAGCGCATCGACGCGCCCGCGCACACCACGCGCACGCGTGGATGGTGCTTTCTCAAAGAACGGCGCGTACGCGCCAAGTGCGCCTACGCGCGGAGGGTCGTTCTGCAAAAAATTTTCTAAGTTAAAAGCTGCAGAATTTACAGATTCAACTCCCAATCTTCCGACGGACATAACTTTCTCATCTTAAATCGTTTTTCACCCGTTCTTCGAACAGCATGGACATCCCGGATCCAATTTCATTTCTAAACAAATTTGGCACAAAACAGAGATCCGTAGTCCAAGTTATGTCCCATCAAAATATGCCCAAAAACCATGTTTTCATACAAAACCACAAGGTGCCATTTTCAAAACAAGCCATTTTCAACTATTTTCCAAATCAACCAAAACATGCTAATTCCATCTCTTTCTTTGAAATCAATCAAAATATACCAAAAACAACATCAAGCCTCCTCAACTCACACATTAACACTTTTCCACAATTCACAAAACATCATCCAACCATTTTAGCACTTCTCAATCAAATGGCTAAAGAACAAACACAATATTATGTCATACATCCTTCCTCATCCCAATTTCCAATAATACCGTTTCCAATCAACCTTCATTATACATAATCATTATCATACTCACTAGCACGTGGTTTCACCCATAAATCAACCTTAATCATTCCTCAAGCATATATCACAACATACATATCTCTAATGCATCATCATACCATCAAGGCATCAATAATCATAATCACATATATGACCACATAATATATCTCAACCAAAACCAAACATACCTCATCTACATAATTTTACCCAAAATTACTAGATTCCACACTTCACTCCTCAAACCTTATTACTCAATAACCAACCTAATCATTCATATATTCATTATCTGAAATTCATCCAATCACTTGTGCCATCATACAATGCACACATCGACTTACCTTTCTTACCTCTTTCCGGCCTCCGGCCCAAAATTCACGGCCTCCGGCCTAATTTTCACAATTTAAATGCATATACCACAAATCAATACTCATTACCCAGTACATCAAATTCTCAATACACCAAGCATACAAGACCACACAATTCTCAACCCAATCATTAATTCACATTACATACCAACTATGCATATTAGCACCAACCATTTACACAATCCAAACTTAATCCTAGGGGCATCTAGCCTAGGAATTCTCATCACAACACACGGTACTTAAATGAAACTTAAACCGTACCTCTTGTAGCCAAACCAATTGAGCCTCTTCTTTGGAAGTCTTCACCAACCTTAGCTCCAAGCCTTATCAAAGCTCCTCAAGCAATACCAATCTCCCAATTGTGCACCAACATCACCAAATACACTAACATAACCAATATCACATACATACACCAACCTAGGGCTCATAAAAATGACAAATCACAAGGGTTTGAGCACTTCTTACCTCAGCCCATATGAAGTAGGGATAGAACTCACTTAGAATCCATGTTGGAATATCCCTAAATACCCAAAATCACTAGATTTCAACACTAACTACCCAAAAACGTGTAACAGTGGAGAATTTTGAAAACTGGGAAGAGATGAATGGAATACTCACCACAAAACTTAGATAGAATTGTAGAGGATGAGAAGAGCGATGCGTGGCCACAAACGGCTCGTCAATCGGAGCTCCGTAGCTTAAGTTATGGTGGTTTGAAGATCAAAGAGAGTTAGGTTTTCTCTCTTCTCTTCTCTCTTCCCAATTTCAGCGCCCAACACCCCTTCTTTAGGGCAAAATGAGCTGAAATGCTCATAACTAATGTTTATATATGTTGGGTCTTGGGCCCACTTAGACCCGGTTCACTTATTTTTGTCCGTTGGCCCAATTTTGGACCAAAACCTTTAAGATTAGCACTCTAAATCGCACTTTAGATATTTCTACCTTCCCTAATTATAATTCCTCATTTCTTAATCTTATTTACTCATAATCAATTTCCTCAGCTGTAGTACCAGACAGATCTCAGCCGGTACTGCCGGTCAAAATTCCGCTGCGCGCTTTTACGCAGAAAACTATGTTTTTCGACTCGGAAAAATTCACTGAATCCAAATATCATATTTAAATTATCAAATTCCAATTGCCAAATCTTCCAACCATATTCGCTCTTATTTAACTTATTATTTAATTAATTTCGGTTAGACCGGGTATTACAGGTAAAGTACGATTGAAGGCGTAGAAATCTTTTTTTATTGAAAGTGAAACGGTATTTAAATTGAGTACGTATTAATAGTTTTTTTTATTGAAAGTGAATCAGCTTTAAACTCTGGCATGGGTTAAAAGTGAATCAGTTTTAAATCTGTCGTGGGGTAAAGCCAGTTTTTGAAAAAATAAAATAAAATAAAATAAAAAGAATTGAGTACGTAGTAGCAGTTTTTTTTATTGAAATTAGTTTTTATGTTCTGTCGTGGGATAAAGCCAGTTTTTAATAAAAAGAAAACAGGGGTAAAATAGGAAGAAAGAATTGGATACCAAACTTCCGTATCCCCATTATATATTGGTATAGATTTAGATTACGTTTTAGAAATGCTACTAAATTAACAAATTTTTCACTAAATCAATTTTTTTATCCATATGAGATATGGAAAAGACATAAGCTGAAACTCAAGAATATCAGAGTTTGGAAATGTCTTATATGTGTTAAGAGATTGTCCAACAATAGAATTGATATTAGTTCCAATAAATGAGATTTATTGGTTACCTAAAGAAATAATGAGATTATTTTTATCACTCTTCTTATAACAAAGTGTTTATGATAAGAGGTTAAACTCCTTTTTAGAAAAGAAATTCTACCTTAAAGAAAGAGTGGGAGTACAATTACTTTTATTAGAATTGTATACCACTCAATAGAGGATATACTTTCTCCTGAAAATATAAAAAGTTTGATCGTCAAACTAACTTTTTGAAAAAGTAGCCTATTTGTATAATGATACAATTCCATAAAGATAGATCTAATGATTACTTTGATATTTTATAATCATGTTCAATAAGGATTGTCCTTAAAATAAAATTATGCACTATTGTAGTAGGAGATTTCATGTTTTGAGAAAACGTGATATTTATTATGCACTTGGTGTATTTTACAAAAGGTCAAGCAAACATGCTCAAGAGCAAAGGTGTTTAAGGTCAAAAGAGTTTTGATAAACACAAATGTGCATTAAAAAATTATACACATGATTGATTGGTTCTAGAGCAAGTGGGAGATTATTGTGATAATAGTATGCCCAAGATCCAATCTATCATGATTAGCTCTCGTGCAAGTGGGAGATTGTTGGGAATAAGTAGTATGACTACAATCTAATCAATCACGTGTCAAATAATTTGTTATTGTTATTATATTAAAATGTTAATATAATAACATCCTTGATTAAATTTAGAGATTTATCATTGTGATAGTGATCACAATATTGAGAGATGAATCTTTTATAATTTAATCTAAATTGTTCTTGGTCATAGGATTATTAAAAAAAGGACATTAATTTAATCTTTTATATATATATATATAATGGTCTTCATTGGATGAAGATTAATAGATCTCATTTATTAAATTATATATATAGATGGTGCATATAGAGATATGACCATTGAACTGACTCACTCTGAGAATTCCTAATGGTTATAATTACCACATATTTGTCAATAGGATATTCTCAAGATGAACATAGTAATAGAGTTTTCTTTGACCTGCGACTGTCATAGTAATTAACAACATATTTATTATACTTTGATTCCGGACACCTAATACCCTAGGGTGCTAGTTGAATGGATATTGAGTATGATTTAAATACTTGTAGAATTAATGATTAGTCAATAAGGAATCCGTCAACTCTCGGTAAAGAGTTTGAGCTCTATGATTATAATGACTGAGATGAATAAAACCTTGGCCAATGGGATTGAATGAATGAAGAAATGGGTTTCTTAGGTCATTCACAGTTCATTATAATAATGGTAACAAGTTAGAGTTTGACAATTAAACCATACTCTAAAGGTTAACCAAGAGCTGGAAAGATGGAAGGAATTATACTTTGTTCTTCTGAGGTTCTTAGTAAAAATAGATTACTTCAAACTATCAGGTCGTTGAGGAGTGTTGCTAGACGCCAACCTTGATTAGTAAATTTATTATGACTAATTTACTACCCGCTTAGTATTGAACCTATGGGGTCACACACTAACGAGTGTTCTGATCTTTCCTGGAGAATTATTTAATTATTATTTTGATTTGATCAAATAAATAATTATATTAATTCAAATAGAATATTATTGTATTCTTTGCTAGCACTAAGAATATAATAATAATATGATAATAGAGAATATTAAATGAGATTTGAGAATAATTAGTTATTCTATTTCTGAATTTTAACTATAAATTTGGATGAGATCCAAATCGATTATGTTTTAAATTGTTATGATATGATTCATAAAATTTGAAGGATTCAGGTTTGAAATTTTGAGATATGATTTAAATTTGAATTGAGAATCAAATTTAAAATCAGTAACAAATCTCATACTATATATATGTATGCCAAGAGTAGAGGAAAGTGACACAGATGAGAATAAAACATAAGAGTTTTATTCCTTTACCTCTACACACATAAACGTATGTGACCCTGATTCTTGGAAAAGAATTTTATGGCATGCAAAGAGTTGCAAGAGGTTTCTCAATTTAGATCAGATGTCCATTGGTCAAGGAGTTAGCAGCAAAGGTTGGTCTTGGTGTGGATACGCATAGCGCCTTCATACCATCGAAGGAGAAAAGATTTTTATTAGCGTACTCAAGTATTTAGATCTGATTTATATTATATATTATTTATTGGAATAAAGTTTAAACACAAAATAGATCTTTAGGATTACTTTTCTTTTCTTCTACTGCGTGTTATGAACACATAGTAATTCTTCGCTACATGTCATTTTGAAATTGCACAGGTTTTTAAGCGAGTTTTCCACAACCTTCATACTACTGGCTATCCATATATCCTGAAAAAAATACACGGTGTCTACCAAAGGTTTCATTACCACTTTGTAGAAGAGAATGTTAGAAAGGGGATAGAGATATACCTAATTGAATACAGAAAGAGTAAGTAGATGCATTTCTATGTTATATTTACAAGCCCTTTGTGACGTTTCGAAAAATGTTCAATCGATTCGGAACCATCACATCGTTTAATCTCTCTCATATGACTTCATGAACAGGCGATCTTAGTGTATTCCACAAAAACATCTTTATTAATAACTTGACGACTAATAATAAACTATTACAATTGTTATTAGGTGGATACTACAATGAAGATGGCATAATTGTCTTCATATGAGTATATTTCTTTTTGACCTTTGGATGATGGATTGTATGGTTAGATTTTGATATTTATAAAAGTGTTGTTTTTGTTTAAAGTGTGGCTAAATAAATAAACCACACTTTTAACCAAAGCATCTTCATGAGAAGATATTTTTGCCATCTTCATTGTAGTATCCACCTTGTTATTATATCATGTAATGCCATTCTTATATAATATCATATCATAATATAAATTACTATTACATTATTTTTATATTCAACTTATGTTTAAACCTAACGGTTAAAATTAAAAACTACGGATTAGCCTTCTTCTTCTTCTTCTTCTTCAAAGCTATTAATATTGCTATTGTCAATAACGTCGATAATACCCTTAATGGTATATATAAAATTTTTACGGTTAGAGAATTCTCTAACATCTACTAATAAGACGTGTTCATATTATACTTACAGAAATATTATTATTTTGAAAAACACAAAAATCTTAATGCACTACAACATTTTTTGACTATTACAATATAGAGTAAAGTATCGTTTTTATCCCCAACGTTTGGGGTGTAAGACCCAGAACTTTTGAAAAGTCTTATTATGATCAAGTCTCAAATCATATAGTTATTTATAGCTTTAATTTCGAAAATCATTTTATTAAAGATAATTAAGGCAAGTTTTGATTTATTGAATTTGAGACGAGTTATGATTTTTATCCAATTTTATAATTATTGGGTTATTTTCTATATTCAGATTATGAATTTGGCAGTTATGAAATAAGAGGGGTTTTACATGATTTGGATTAAATAATTAATATTTTAAATATTAATACTGCTATTTTGGAAAATAGATAAATTAATTATATTATTTCTAATTTTTAGATTTGGACCTTTTATCGAAAATAATTTGTGAAAATGATGAACAAATGGTATTTTCTATATATAATTAGTGTTGGATTTACATTGGGTTTCAATTACTATATTTTTCCCAATTTCATTTGAATTTACCAAATTGCCCCAAACCATAAGTTTCAAAAATGAAACCCTAATCCTTGTAACCCAGCAGCCACCACCTCAACCCCCTTCAGTAACACAAACAACAGCACACGGTTTGGTTTCCTTTCCCATTTCCAGGAAAGGAAAGAAACAGAAGTAGGAAACGAATTGAGAGGGAAGGAAGAAGGAAGGTTCGCCGGCGTGGAGAGGGAAGGGAGCTCACAGTGCCGCCGTCGCCCTCACTGCGTCGCGCCGCCGCGGCAGCCCACGCGTCCTTGTCACCGTCGCAAGCCTCCTTGCCGTCGCCACCATGAAGCCGCCGATCTAGTCCGAGTAAGAGAGAGATCGAGACAAGCTTTGAGGAAGGGAGAAGCCGCACTGTCAGCGTCGCACAGAAAGGGACTCACCGCCAGCTCCGTCGTCCTCACTGCTGTGCCACCGTCGGGCCCGCAATCGTGGAGGAAGCACAGCGCCGCCGTGGGTCCATTCTGCCGAACCCGAAGGAGGATGGCCGAGACTGGGCGATGCTGGGAGAGAAGGAAACGCGAGCTGGGGAGCTGCGTCTAGTCGCCGCCGACGTGCCACTGACCGCCGCCGTTCCGCCGCGCCGAAGGTCCCTTTCCTGCTAGATCTGCCGCCGTCAAGCATGAAGAGAGGAGGAAATGGTGTCGCGAGTTGGGGCTGATCCTTTTGCGGCCGTTGGATCTGACCGGAGAAAGGAGCTGCATCTCTATGTTTCTGACCGCCGGGAGTGGTTCTGTGACTTCCAGGATCACCGCCAGAGCCTCTGGCCGTTTCTGTCACTTGAGACCCCGCTGCCGTCGCCGGAAAACTCTGCCGGTAAGGTCTTGTTAATGGATTCTGTTTCTTTTGAATTTCGAGAATACCATAGTCACGGCTTGTTGCTGCAGCGGTCATCTGAGTCGCGTGGAGGGAGAACGAGTCACTGGGTGTCGCCGCACCTGGCCTTCGTTGCCTCTGTTACCGGAAACAGCCACCGAGTTCTCTGTTTGGTAAGAAATTATGTTTCGAAAAGCCTCGCGTTAGTATTCTGTTGTGTTCGGTTAATGAATATGAGTTTTAATAACATGGGGTTGAGTCCTGATTATTGTATGTTGCGATTAGTGTTGCTATGGTTATTACGGACGTGGCTGGGAGCTGAGGTCTTGGTTGCCGTCAGTTCGGGTTGAGGCGGAAAGGACTTTATGAGGCGTTTGGGTTATGGAATTGCGTTTTGAGGTAGGGGCGCTTTCCAAAAACTATGTTTTGTGTATTGGAATTATTACATATGGATACTGGTGTGAGATATTGTGTATTTGGTGATTGTATCGGCCTTATGTATAATTTGATTGTATCGAATGATTATGAATGTTTGTTTGGCTGGATTGTTGTGTGGCTTTGTGAAATGTAATCTTTGGAAGTTGATTCTTTAAAGATTTGAAATGAGTTTAATCCGTTGAGGATTGGTTTGAATTGAGTCAATTATGTTGATGATGTGAAAGATAGAATACTCTTGAAATTCAGCCTGGGTTGCTTTAACTGATTTGGCTTTGATAAATGATTTATTGCGGAACCGATTCTTTAAAGCTTTATAAATGAGTTAAATCGGTTGATATTGAGTTAATTTTTGAAATGGTTTCCTTGAGGTATGCCATCGAGGCGACTGTTGGATTTAGCTTGCTTTTGAATTGATTTCTGGTTTTGAGCTGTTGAAAAGGAATGAGAAACGGTTTAGTTGGGACCCGAACCGGGTGGCAAAAGTCCAAGTTTTAGGGGAGGTGCTGCCGAAATTTCTATAAAATCCAAGTCTTTATTGAGATGTTGTCTGGAAAATGATGAGTTAAAGACTTCTGCTATTTTATTTGAATTATCAAGAAAAGGATGATTCATGCTTTCGAAATGAGTTAGTAAAGAGGAAATTGTGATTTAGTCTTGCTTCTTAAGAAAGGCATTGTATCTCTTTCAAGAGGAAGTTATTTAGATGAAACTTGTGTTTTAAAGCTGTTTGAATGCGAAAAGGGTTTATGCCTTTGAATTTGACTTGGGGGTTTCAATTAAAGAAGTTTCAACAACTTTGAAAGAACCTGGATGTCTATTGACAAGTTTTATTTTGAAATGTTTTGAGAAAGGTTTTAAGTACTCTTTGAACTCTGAACTTTTGCAAGACTAAAACAATTTTGAACAGTTGAAACGCTTTAGAATTTATCATGGGGGTTGAAGCTGGTTTTGCCTAAGTAAAGGAAACGGCTTTGAAAGAAGTAAATGATTACGTGACTCGGTTTGGCTTAGATCCTATTTTATTACTCAAATCGGAAAGCCAAGGTTTTAATGATTTTAAATGAATTCGGCGAAATGAGTTATGCTATTCTCCCCTAAAGACTTGAAACTCTGTCGAGAAACTTTGTTATAAAATCCCATTGTGGGATGGGTGATTTTGAATGTTCCCAAAATGAAACTTTAACTTTCCATGGTTTTGGAAGTTTTGGAAAGAGAATGCCGAGAGTGGCTTTGTTTTAAAAAGGGAACTCACTTTGAGTAAATTTGGCTTATGAGCCTGAGATGATTTGAGAAATGAGATCTTTAAAGCCAAGGCTGAAAAGAGTTGAAACTTGATTTCAAAGTGAAATGAATTGAGAAAATGATTTATGGCTTAAATGCCGATTTTATGAATTTGATGATTTTGAATGTGGAAGTGCTGTTTTATTATGAGCCGGAATGGCTATGTATGATTATGAATATTGACTGGTTCTGGATTGAACCGTGAGCCGGAATGGCTGTGTGTGATTATCAATATTGGCTGGTGATGACATGTCACCATGTCATGTTTTTCTATGCTTTTTCATTTGTTTTCAATAGGTTTTATGCACTTTCTTGAGCCATAGAATGAATATCTCATGATTATGAGCATAGCTTTGATGTGTTTGGTTGATTAATGATAGGTGAAGAAAGCTTGGAGAAAGGTTGAAGCAAGAAGGAATAGCTAGGAGTAAAGAGAAGACAATGGAATAAATGAAAATGAACCAAGAAGCAAAAAGTTGGATCTAAAGTTAGCCTCAAACTTTTGCACAAACTTTTGGGTGAAAAGTTAGCCCCAACGTTAGCCCCCTAACTTGGAGGCTAACGTTGGAACTTGAAAATCACTCCCTGGGTACCAAAAGTTTGCGCCAACGTTAGCCTCCTAACTTGGTGGCTAACGTTGGCACATGAAATTCACCCCTGGGCACCAAAAGTTTGCGCCAACGTTAGCCCCCTAACTTTGAGGCTAACGTTGGCATGAAGAAAACCTCCCTGGGCACCAAAAGTTTGCGCCAACGTTAGCCCCCTAACTTGGTGGCTAACGTTGGCACATGAAAATCACAAAGGGAGAGCAAAAGTTTGCGCCAACGTTAGCCCCTAACTTTTGGGCTAACGTTGGCGCCATGAGTGTGCAAGGGGTATACTTCCAACAAGAATAACTTGAGCTACAGAGCTCCAAATGAGGTGATTCAATAAGCATTGGAAAGTAGGAATCAAGAGCTTTCCAAGCATATATGGCACTGCATGGTGGACACTAAAATTGAGGGAGAAAACTGCCCCGCAATGTGCATAAACGAACATGGTGGCAACCTGCAGTGAGGCCAACTGACCTCTGCACCTTCAACGGAGTATAACTCGAGCTGTAGAGCTCCAAATGATGTGCTACCAACGGCATTGGAAAGTAGACATCCAGGGCTTTCCAACAATGTAAAATAGTATGGGGTGGACAATACGTTTGAGCCTCCAGAACTGGCGTTTTCGCCAACATTTGAGGCAAACGTTACCTCAAACGCTGCACACCAAAGCCAGCGACCATGCCCTCTTCAAATGATCATAACTTGAGTTGTAGATGTCCAATTGAAGGGATTCCAAGTGGGTTAGAAAGCTGACATTCAGAGCTTTCCAACCATATATGATAGTCTATATTGGGCATAAAATTGGCAACATGACAAGAGGACAAAGTTGGCGCCATAAATGTGCATAAGGGAGGCCAACGTTGGAGCAAAAGTTAGACCCCTAACTTTTGCCCCAACGTGGATAGCAGCAAATTTTGTGGGCTGATATGAAAAGTTAGACCAAAAGTTAGACCCCTAACTTTTGCTCTAACTTTTGCACCAACTTTTGCAAACTCAACCCGGTTCAATTCGGTTCCTCTTCAAACTCCAAGAGCAATCAACCAAGGCCTTTATCAACCCAATTCCATCAAGAGCAAGGGCCCAAATGATCATCACTCAAAGGCACAAGAAATAGATAAAATAGGAATTTCATTTAATTGTAATTTGTTTTTAATTTCATTTTCATTTCCATTTTGTAAAGCCTATATAAGGCATCATTTTCATATTTTTGAGGAGGCTGGCTCCATAAGGGAGCACGAGGATTTGAGAGCTCTCTCTTAGTTTTCAATTTCGTTTTAAATCTTGGGTGGAAAATTGAAGAAAGTCTATTTCAATCTCACCTTGAGAATTTTCTTGTTTACTTTCTCTGCACAATTGAATTTCCATTCCTGTTTACTACTTCACCTTCTCTTGGCTTCTGCAATTTACTTTTCTTTAATTTCTCTTGCAATTGTTCTTGTTGGATCAAGGAAGGATTTGAGATCTAGACTTGTTTTCTAGTCTCTTCCAACCCCTGAGATCTTCAACCTCTCATTTAGATTTTGCAATTGATCTGCATTTCATTTTCTGTTCGGTTCCTCAATTCAATTTACATTAAGCCTGCTGCAAATCTCATTTACTTTCTTGCACGTGTGTTCCTCTGCATTTTACATTTGAGCCACTGTGATCTGAATTTACTTTTCATGAAATTTTAATTTCCTTGCAATTGTTCTAAGCTTTGATTTACTGCTTTCATTTAATTTCCCTGCACCCAATCCCCTTTACTTTCATGCAATTTACATTTCTTGCTCTTTAAGTTTCAATGCAATTTACTTTCTGCACTTTAATTTTCCTTGTCATTTACATTCTGTTGGCTTCAATGGTCACTCAAATCACTCAATGTTAGCTTGACTAAACTAATCACCCACTAAAATTGCTTGATCCATCAATCCCTGTGGGATCGACCTCACTCCCGTGAGTTATTATTACTTGATGCGACCCGGTGCACTTGCCGGTTAGATTTGTGTGTTTTGGAAGAAATTCATTTTTTCACCAAAATACTCATCAAGTTTTTGGCGCCGTTGCCGGGGATTGATTTAGATCAACAATGATTATGTGGGTGAGAAGTCTAGATCAAGCATTTTCTTTATTTTTGTTTTCTGTTTCAAAGTGAAACCAAGGTGTTTGAGTTTTTGCCTCACTAAGAAATTCTCATCTCTGATATGAGTAATTTCAATTTTCTTTGGTTGTGTGTTTTACAAAACTCAAATGGAGTTCAACTCATCTTGTGATCAAACAAATTCTATGGGATATTACCCACCATCACCAATTTCTAATGATGGATGGGAATATCACCAAGAAACTTCAAATTCTGGGCTCTCCAATTCATGGGGCCATGCTTCAGAACCACAAGATGAGAAAGAAAATCATATTGGATATTTCCCTCCACCACAAAATGATTCAAGTCATTATTCCAATGGTGGCTGGGAGTATTACCAAGAAACTGCAAATTCTGAGCAGTCAACTCACATGAGAGATTGTCCAACCTCACCTCCCACTTCTACATTTGAAAATTCTTCATCACCTAAATATGCCTCAACACAAACTTCCACGAACCTAGACCTCTCAAAGATTGAGACCATGCTTGAAAAATATGCGAAAGAAGCACAAATATTCGAGAAAAGGCAAGAAGCTTTCTTCAAAAATATGAATGGAGAAGTAGAGAAAATAAGGAGGAGCTTAGAACCACTGAGCAAGAAAAATGAAGGCCAATTGATGGATATGAAGGAGAAAGTGGAAGAGCAAGATAAGGAGGCCACTGCATCAAGTGAACTTTCAATGAAGAATGAGGTGGTTGAACCTGAAACTGCACTTGAGATGACAAGAGAACATGAAGACTCACAACTCTCACAAACCTCCCTGGACCAAAACGCCTCAACATTTGAATCCATGATTGAAAGGTATGACGAGGAGATGAAGAAATGTTGGGAAGATCGACAAACCTCCCCCATGATAGAGCGATTAAAACAAATGTTGGGTGTAAAAGAGGAAGTGGAGGAGCAAGAAAGTGAAGAAGTCATTCCAAACTCAAGTGAGGCAGAGAAGCACATAAAGGAGGAGTTCATGGAACCACCAATACAAAAGGCTCTGGATGAATAAAAAACTCCAATAATCACACAGCAACCAAGACTTGGATTCAAAGAAGTGAAGGCAACTAACAAGAGCACCAATCCTGTCCCTAATCCAGCAAGCAAGATCAATCAAGCCATTTGCAAAAGGAAGCTTGCTGAGGAAAAGCCAAGGCAAGGGACAGTAGCTGAAACTTCTCCTCCTTTGAAGTCATTTCTCTTAACGAACTGGAAGAAGAGGAAGAAAGTGAACAACATGTCAACCGTAGGTATAATTTCTCTTCTCTGCTTTGTTTTCGTTCTTTGTTTTGTTTAAATTCAATAAATTGGCATATGGTTACATTCTAAGTTTGGTGTTGCCTTGCAACAAATTGTTTTCAATCTTTTTGGATGATTGCATCAAATCAAAAATGAAAGCGACACACCAAGATTCTAAGTTTGGTGTGCCACCTATTTTTCTATGCAAATCATTTAGCAACACCACTTGTCTGCATAACCATAATGTCTTTGCAGTGTTAATTTTCTTTTGGTGTGATATTTTGTTATTCTGTTTACTTTAGTTAATTCTTTGTTTTTAATGCTTTCATTTTAGTTTGCTTATTTGCTGTGTTTATTAATACATCACCAAGAGAGCTTTATTAATGACAGATTCTTGGCTTAGTGATTGTATTTAATAAAGAACAGTTTCATTTGCTTGGTTTTAATTCAAATAAATGGACATAGGATTGCATTCTAAGTTTGGTGTTGCTATGCAACACAATTTGCTTCAAATCTTTACTGGATACTTGCATTGATTCCAAGTGAAAGTGTCAAACTAAGTTTGGTGTGCCACTTATTCTTTATGCAAAGTATTATGCTCACCTTCTTAAGCTTGCAATCACAATGTCTCTGTCTCTTGTGCCTTGATTATTATCTTTAATTTTACTTGCTTGAAACACATGTACTACTAACATTTCTTGTGTAAGACATTCATGATCCATCTTAGCCCCATAGCCACGGTTCTAATAGTTGCTTGAGGATGAGCAAGCATTCTGAGTTTGGTATGGGAAGGAGGAGAATGAAAGGAAAATGACAACAATAGAGAAGATGAACTACAAGGTTGTAAAGTTCCTTTTCCTCTCATTTGTTTCAAGAACTATAAACTGCATGATTGTCTTTACCTTCTCTATATGCATGTGTGTATGAAAAGGCATAATTTGATTTCTAATTTGCAACATGGTGCTGTGTCATTATGATTACCAACATGAGTTTTGTGAATTCAAAAGCAACAAAGTATCATGATCATAAACAAACAAGGCATTAAAGAAGATTTTAGCATGTGCATAAAAGTATTGGAAAGCTAGTATGATTGATTGTTGCTCAATTGCATTGGATTTTATTTAATTGAAGTTTTCATCTAGAACATTTTGTGAAATCTTTTAAAATCATGAAAACCTTGAAGAAGCAAATGCAAAATAAAGCAAGAAAAGAAAAAGGGAAAGAATGAGAAAGCTGAAGGCTCTGAGTACCAATGGCAATTCATTTGTTAAGTACTTGTGGTGTTTATGTATCAAGCCAAATGCTTGAAAACAAAACACTTAGAAGTCAAGGTTAGGCTCAAGGTGCAAAAGCACTCCCTCAAAGCTCAAGGCTCTGAGCATCAATGATTAGAGACTCAAGAAAAGAAAAGAAAAATGAGCTTAATGAAGTCCTCTAATCAAATGCTTGTGGTGCTTATGTATCAAGTGGTAATACTTGAAAACAAAGCATTTAGAAGTCGTAGCTTTGTTATCAACTCATGGGGCAAAGCACCCAAAAGGAGAAGCTAATAAGAAAATCAAAAGCTTGTTTCAAGGAAGAAATATAAGAAAAAGATTTCATAAATTGAGCTAGATGGAAGCATCAATCATTTACATTTCTTTTGTGATTGTAGCATACTTAGAAAACTAGCTTACCATGAACATTGAGTTGCTATTCTTCTTGCCTTGGATTGTCAATCTTTATTGCATGATTCTTTTCTTGCTTGGGGACAAGCAAGGTTTAAGTTTGGTGTTGTGATGACATGTCACCATGTCATGTTTTTCTATGCTTTTTCATTTGTTTTCAATAGGTTTTATGTACTTTCTTGAGCCATAAGCAAGCCAATTGGGTAGATTTTCATGTTTCCTTTGATTGAATCAACCATGTATGAATTCATGCCATTTCATGAGGTTTTATGCTATAATTGTTGCATATTATGATAGAATGAATATCTCATGATTATGAGCATAGCTTTGATGTGTTTGGTTGATTAATGATAGGTGAAGAAAGCTTGGAGAAAGGTTGAAGCAAGAAGGAATAGCTAGGAGTAAAGAGAAGACAATGGAATAAATGAAAATGAACCAAGAAGCAAAAAGTTGGACCTAAAGTTAGCCTCAAACTTTTGCACAAACTTTTGGGTGAAAAGTTAGCCCCAACGTTAGCCCCCTAACTTGGAGGCTAACGTTGGAACTTGAAAATCACTCCCTGGGTACCAAAAGTTTGCGCCAACGTTAGCCCCCTAACTTGGTGGCTAACGTTGGCACATGAAATTCACCCCTGGGCACCAAAAGTTTGCGCCAACGTTAGCCCCCTAACTTTGAGGCTAACGTTGGCATGAAGAAAACCTCCCTGGGCACCAAAAGTTTGCGCCAACGTTAGCCCCCTAACTTGGTGGCTAACGTTGGCACATGAAAATCACAAAGGGAGAGCAAAAGTTTGCGCCAACGTTAGCCCCTAACTTTTGGGCTAACGTTGGCGCCATGAGTGTGCAAGGGGTATACTTCCAACAAGAATAACTTAAGCTACAGAGCTCCAAATGAGGTGATTCAAGAAGCATTGGAAAGTAGGAATCAAGAGCTTTCCAAGCATATATGTCACTGCATGGTGGACACTAAAATTGAGGGAGAAAACTGCCCCGCAATGTGTATAAACGAACATGGTGGCAACCTGCAGTGAGGCCAACTGACCTCTGCACCTTCAACGGAGTATAACTCGAGCTGTAGAGCTCCAAATAATGTGCTCCCAACGGCATTGGAAAGTAGACATCCAGGGCTTTCCAACAATGTAAAATAGTATGGGGTGGACAATACGTTTGAGCCTCCAGAACTGGCGTTTTCGCCAACGTTTGAGGCAAACGTTACCTCAAACGCTGCACACCAAAGCCAGCGACCATGCCCTCTTCAAATGATCATAACTTGAGTTGTAGATGTCCAATTGAAGTGATTTCAAGTGGGTTAGAAAGCTGACATTCAGAGCTTTCCAACCATATATGATAGTCTATATTGGGCATAAAATTGGCAACATGACAAGAGGACAAAGTTGGCGCCATAAATGTGCATAAGGGAGGCCAACGTTGGAGCAAAAGTTAGACCCCTAACTTTTGCCCCAACGTGGATAGCAGCAAATTTTGTGGGCTGATATGAAAAGTTAGACCAAAAGTTAGACCCCTAACTTTTGCTCTAACTTTTGCACCAACTTTTGCAAACTCAACCCGGTTCAATTCGGTTCCTCTTCAAACTCCAAGAGCAATCAACCAAGGCCTTTATCAACCCAATTCCATCAAGAGCAAGGGCCCAAAAGATCATCACTCAAAGGTACAAGAAATAGATAAAATAGGAATTTCATTTAATTGTAATTTGTTTTTAATTTCATTTTCATTTCCATTTTGTAAAGCCTATATAAGGCATCATTTTCATATTTGTGAGGAGGCTGGCTCCATAAGGGAGCACGAGGATTTGAGAGCTCTCTCTTAGTTTTCAATTTCGTTTTAAATCTTGGGTGGAAAATTGAAGAAATTCTATTTCAATCTCACCTTGAGAATTTTCTTGTTTACTTTCTCTGCACAATTGAATTTCCATTCCTGTTTACTACTTCACCTTCTCTTGGCTTCTGCAATTTACTTTTCTTTAATTTCTCTTGCAATTGTTCTTGTTGGATCAAGGAAGGATTTGAGATCTAGACTTGTTTTCTAGTCTCTTCCAAACCCTGAGATCTTCAACCTCTCATTTAGATTTTGCAATTGATCTGCATTTCATTTTCTGTTCGGTTCCTCAATTCAATTTACATTAAGCCTGCTGCAAATCTCATTTACTTTCCTGCACGTGTGTTCCTCTGCATTTTACATTTGAGCCACTGTGATCTGAATTTACTTTTCATGAAATTTTAATTTCCTTGTAATTGTTCTAAGCTTTGATTTACTGCTTTCATTTAATTTCCCTGCACCCAATCCCCTTTACTTTCATGCAATTTACATTTCTTGCTCTTTAAGTTTCAATGCAATTTACTTTCTGCACTTTAATTTTCCTTGTCATTTACATTCTGTTGGCTTCAATGGTCACTCAAATCACTCAATGTTAGCTTGACTAAACTAATCACCCACTAAAATTGCTTGATCCATCAATCCCTGTGGGATCGACCTCACTCCCGTGAGTTATTATTACTTGATGCGACCCGGTGCACTTGCCGGTTAGATTTGTGTGTTTTGGGAGAAATTCATTTTTTCACCAAAATACTCATCAGCTGGTTCTGGACTGAACCGTAAGCCGGATGGCTGAGATGGATGTTGATCCATGGATGAGAATGAATGCATGTATATGCTGAATTATTGATAATTGTGATTTTTGCACTTCCACTATTGGAGATGAGGGTTTCCCTGGGTAGTAGCAATGGCTAGCCACCATGTGCTCCAGGTTGAGACTCGAAGCTCTGTTAACCCAATGTCGTAAGTGTGGCCGGGCACTGTGAAAGGCCCGGATGAGCTCGCCCCTATAAATATTCACCAGTGAGGGTGATGGATATGGATCATGATTATGATCAAGCTTATGATGAGTATAACTCGAGTTGGGGATGCACGACAGAGGGACAGTCCAATGGTTAGCTACCAGGACTTGTCGGGTTGGCTCTATAACCGACAGATGATATCATCAGCCATTAGGGACAGGCATGCATCATATGCATCTATGTGACATTGTTTGGGTGTGTATATTATACTTGGTTTGCCTATGTGATTAATTGCTAATTGTTCTACTTGCAATAACTGTTTGTTTGTGCTTGCATCTTCCTTTTTGTGTTTGCTACTGGGACTCTGTTGGATTGTGGTGATTGGTTGATGGTTGGATTGTTTGGGCCTAGGGCCGTGGTTGGAATGAGATGAACCGATGGTTGATTTTGGTTTTGTGTTTCTGGTTTGGAATAAAATTATGAAAGGCTATTTTGGTTCCGCATAGATAAACCGTTTTGAAAGGCTTTTGAGTTTTTGAGAATTGAATGGTTCCTCTTTCAGAAAAGATTTCCGACTTTACTTTTATTGTAAACCGTTGTTTTTGAAAAGGAGGCATAAGACGGTTATTAATCACTGGTACGGTTTATACTCACGTATCCTATTACAGTAATTCCTAAAAACCCTCTACTGAGAACCCTTTCGAGGATGATGTTCTCACCCCCCTTACATTTTTCCCCTTTCAGGATATGGGCGCAGAAGTTACGAAGAGCTTATTTAATTGTTGTTGTGATGCTATGTATTGTTTTAGCTATGGTTTATTGTACCCTCGCCTTTATCTTGATATATATTCTGTAAGAGGGATAGGAATTGTATTGGTTAATGTTTGTAATATTATTTATATATATTTATGTATATATGTGGATGTACTCTTTTTGAGTTGTTGTAAGTTAAATGGTATTTATGGATGTACGTTATCGAACGAAAGTATCTTTGGGAGCGGTATTGCGGTTTAAAGTTTTAAACAGGCTCATATTTTAGTATTAAATAATGCAAAAGTCGTCGTAATGTCCGAGCTATCAAAGGCGCGCAGCCGGAAGTGTGAGCTTTGGTAGTTAGGGTGTTACATTATGGTATCAGAGCAGTTCTTCCTGTAGAGCCTGAGGAATGGACTGACTATGCTTCAGTTGCATACTCTGAGCGTTTGTCATGTATTAGGTCTTGTCGAATGACGAGAATTAGAGCTTTATGCACATGACGGTCTATTGATTAATGCTGTTAGTCTTGCATTGCGAAATTCTTGGTATTAAGTTTGGTCGGCTTAATACTAGTGAATTATGTACATGAAAGCACTGATGGGTTATCATAGATGATATACGAGTTTTGAGTAAATCGAATCGCGGGTTTGGGAACGTTAAAAACTATTTCTCGAGGCTATTCAGTTGTGTGTCTTGAAATTCTATTCGAGTCGACCTGTTCTTTCATGTCCTAACTTGAAGTTCTTGTTTGCTAATCCTCTTGAAAACTAGTTTGATATTTTCAACTGTATTCCTCTATTCATATGCCTTCTTCATTGATATTGAGTGCATATGCTTGTTTGAAAATCCTTGTTGCATCTATCTTCCTCTGTTCGAGTTCTTCCTGATTCCTGTATTCTTTGATATGGCTTTGAACTGGTCCTAATGCACTGTGCATTTTATCTCCTGATTTTGAGTCCATTCTTTGAGAAATTGTTGATTCAGTTTTTCTCTTATTTGACAGTGAATTAAAGCCAATTTTGAGATTTTTATAAAGTTGCTGTTGATTAGATATACACTTATCTATATGTGAAACTTTGAAGATTTCTTACACAGTTTAACAACTACTTGTCTTAACACATCGCCTGTACTTTTACTGGTTTACGGAACTGCACTTACTTTAAAAGTAAATTGATTTTCTAGTAATTTCACTATAGTTCCAATGCACATCTTCATTTGATTATGTATTTGGATATTTTTCAAAATTTTGAAAAGAAGGGATTTACTACTTTTGTCTCGGTTGAGTTTCGTTTGATAAGCTTTACTTAACTTATTTTGAATTGAGTTTGATTTAGCATGCTATATGGTTTATGCCATTGTTGTTCTTTTGAAAATGTTGGATTCATAGCTTTCTTCTTATGAATGGAATCGTTCCTTCTTAAGCTTTTCACCTCTATGAATGTCATACGTGATTATGTTTTTAACTAATCTTTTACATCTTGTGAAATTACCATTGATCTTGGTTTGTCCTCTCTTGTGAATCTCATCCGTATGTGAGTCAGTTTGATTCGTTTCAAATTAGTGCATTGTTTATTCCCTCATTTTCTCTACAAGAGTTTTTAGTTAAAGATTTACCTTTGAGAAATTACTAATGATTGAGTTGTCTTCTCCTATGACTTTTGTATTCTTTTGGATCAATTGAAAGTTTGTTTGATGACTCATGCCTAGTGGCTCTTGTTTGAACTACTTTGATTTAAGATCCTTTCTTGCAAGGCTTAACTCCTTTTTAGTGCATCTTAAACTTCTTGAATGTTCTTCTAAGATGGTGATTTCAAGAACACTTTTGGAGTCTTGTTTTGAACTTTTTAAAGAAGTTTTGAATTCCCTTTGGAAGAATACTAAACGGAATTTATTTTTTTTGTTTGATTTAGATTGAAACCATTGTTCAATTTTGACAAAGTTAATTTAAATTTGGCATACGCTGTTTTAAATGATGTTTTGAAAAGCTTCCTTGTTTAGTGGAAACCTGTTCGTTTGTAACGCACCACTTATTTCCTTTACCAAATTGTAAGCAAATTTTTACTTCGGAGTTTCTTTTCTAAAAAGAGTTTAACTTCCTCTTTCGTACTTGCTATAAATATTATACATGCTTGTTTGAATATGAAATTTTGAGAATTTTGAACAAGCATTTGATTACTTTCGAGTTTTTATGAACTGCTTTTGGTTAAGTTGTGCATCTAATTATTTTTCTAAAATATTTGAGGAAATATTTTAGCTCTTAGCCAAAGTTGTGTGCATTTATTTTTGGAACTCTAAAAAAAAAATCTACTTCAACATGAAATTATATTGAAGTAAAGCCACGTTTATGCTTTTGTTACTCCCTTGAAGGATGTTTGTTGTTTAACTTCTCTTTCAGACTGCGAAGTGATATTTTTACAGGTTTTCGATTCTTTTAAGAACAATGTATTCGGAAGTATTTCAATTATGCTCTTGAGTTCTGTGAGCTTTGTCTTAGGTTTGAGAGATTCTCCTCTATAAACTTCATACTTCTTTGACTCACCTTGAATTTGTTTCAAACTAATGCGCTGATTCTCCTTCCTATTGATCCTATTGAATTTCCTTGATCCAAGGATTATCTTGAAGTTGTCAATTGAATTGAGTCTAGCAAACTTCATTGCTTGAGTGTCCTTGTTTATTTGGAATTGGATACATTCTCTCAAATCTTTGAGTATTACCCTTGACAATTGTCTCTCCGTTCTAAATCTGGTATCCTTCTGAGTAGACTCGAGAATTGTTTTGATATCACGTGCGACTTGTAGACATAGTAACGCGATGCGTTAGTTCTTTAAGACGTGATGTGTGTATATGGAAGTTGAAGCGGTAGGTGTGCAACATTATGAGTTGTGGGCGTTTTGTTCCTTGCAAACGGGTTTGCGGTTGTAAGGCTTGTGATCGAGTATGGGATTGTAAAGTGCTTGATGGAGTTGGAAAGTTGAAACCTTGAGGTTGATATGAGATTAGTGTGCGAATATTGAGCACATTGTTTTAACTCCATCCTGTTTTATAGCCTTTGATGCTTTGCCCTACTATCACATTATTGACCCATGTTATCTTTTGCATTGAGCCTACCTTGTAACGTTTGCTTTGCAATCACACTCCTACCTTTACATCCTTATGCTTATGACAATCAAAGTATTTGAAAGTCGTATATATGATTATATTTTGAGATATTTTTGCTTCTTCCTTAAAAATGTTTAAGGATGAACTGTTACGAAATTTCTTTCGTTTTGTATCAATTTTCGAGGGCAAAAATTTTTATAAGGTGGGTAGGATGTAAGACCCAGAACTTTTGAAAAGTCTTATTATGATAAAGTCTCAAATCATATAGTTATTTATAGCCTTAATTTCGAAAATCATTTTATTAAAGATAATTAAGGCAAGTTTTGATTTATTGAATTTGAGACGAGTTATGATTTTTATCCAATTTTATAATTATTGGGTTATTTTCTATATTCAGATTATGAATTTGGCAGTTATGAAATAAGAGGGGTTTTACATGATTTGGATTAAATAATCAATATTTTAAATATTAATACTGCTATTTTGGAAAATAGATAAATTAATTATATTATTTCTAATTTTTAGATTTGGACCTTTTATCGAAAATAATTTGTGAAAATGATGAACAAATGGTATTTTCTATATATAATTAGTGTTGGATTTACATTGGGTTTCAATTACTATATTTTTTCCAATTTCATTTGAATTTACCAAATTGCCCCAAACCATAAGTTTCAAAAATGAAACCCTAATCCTTGTAACCCAGCAGCCACCACCCCAACCCCCTTCAGCAACACAAACAACAGCACACGGTTTGGTTTCCTTTCCCATTTCCAGGAAAGGAAAGAAACAGAAGTAGGAAACGAATTGAGAGGGAAGGAAGAAGGAAGGTTCGCCGGCGTGGAGAGGGAAGGGAGCTCACAGTGCCGCCGTCGCCCTCACTGCGTCGCGCCGCCGCGGCAGTCCACGCGTCCTTGTCACCGTCGCGAGCCTCCTTGCCATCGCCACCATGAAGCCGCCGATCTAGTCCGAGTAAGAGAGAGATCGAGACAAGCTTTGAGGAAGGGAGAAGCCGCACTGTCAGCGTCGCACAGAAAGGGACTCACCGCCAGCTCCGTCGTCCTCACTGCTGTGCCACCATCGGGCCCGCAATCGTGGAGGAAGCACAGCGCCGCCGTGGGTCCATTCTGCCGAACCCGAAGGAGGATGGCCGAGACTGGGCGATGCTGGGAGAGAAGGAAACGCGAGCTGGGGAGCTGCGTCTAGTCGCCGCCGACGCGCCACTGACCGCCGCCGTTCCGCCGCGCCGAAGGTCCCTTTCCTGCTAGATCTGCCGCCGTCAAGCATGAAGAGAGGAGGAAATGGTGTCGCGAGTTGGGGCTGATCCTTTTGCGGCCGTTGGATCTGACCGGAGAAGGGAGCTGCATCTCTATGTTTCTGACCGCCGGGAGTGGTTCTGTGACTTCCAGGATCACCGCCGGAGCCTCTGGCCGTTTCTGTCACTTGAGACCCCGCTGCCGTCGCCGGAAAACTCTGCCGGTAAGGTCTTGTTAATGGATTCTATTTCTTTTGAATTTCGAGAATACCATAGTCACGGCTTGTTGCTGCAGCGGTAATCTGAGTCGCGTGGAGGGAGAACGAGTCACTGGGTGTCGCCGCACCTGGCCTTCGTTGCCTCTGTTACCGGAAACAGCCACCGAGTTCTCTGTTTGGTAAGAAATTATGTTTCGAAAAGCCTCGCGTTAGTATTCTGTTGTGTTCGGTTAATGAATATGAGTTTTAATAACATGGGGTTGAGTCCTGATTATTGTATGTTGCGATTAGTGTTGCTATGGTTATTGCGGACGTGGCTGGGAGCTGAGGTCTTGGTTGCCGTCAGTTCGGGTTGAGGCGGAAAGGACTTTATGAGGCGTTTGGGTTATGGAATTGCGTTTTGAGGTAGGGGCGCTTTCCAAAAACTATGTTTTGTGTATTGGAATTATTACATATGGATACTGGTGTGAGATATTGTGTATTTGGTGATTGTATCGGCCTTATGTATAATTTGATTGTATCGAATGATTATGAATGTTTGTTTGGCTGGATTGTTGTACGGATTTGTGAAATGTAATCTTTGGAAGTTGATTCTTTAAAGATTTGAAATGAGTTTAATCCGTTGAGGATTGGTTTGAATTGAGTCAATTATGTTGATGATGTGAAAGATAGAATACTCTTGAAATTCAGCCTGGGTTGCTTTAACTGATTTGGTTTTGATAAATGATTTATTGCGGAACCGATTCTTTAAAGCTTTATAAATGAGTTAAATCGGTTGATATTGAGTTAATTTTTGAAATGGTTTCCTTGAGGTATGCCATCGAGGCGACTGTTGGATTTAGCTTGCTTTTGAATTGATTTCTGGTTTTGAGCTGTTGAAAAGGAATGAGAAACGGTTTAGTTGGGACCCGAACCGGGTGGCAAAAGTCCAAGTTTTAGGGGAGGTGCTGCCGAAATTTCTATAAAATCCGAGTCTTTATTGAGATGTTGTCTGGAAAATGATGAGTTAAAGACTTCTGCTATTTTATTTGAATTATCAAGAAAAGGATGATTCATGCTTTCGAAATGAGTTAGTAAAGAGGAAATTGTGATTTAGTCTTGCTTCTTAAGAAAGGCATTGTATCTCTTTCAAGAGGAAGTTATTTAGATGAAACTTGTGTTTTAAAGCTGTTTGAATGCGAAAAGGGTTTATGCCTTTGAATTTGACTTGGGGGTTTCAATTAAAGAAGTTTCAACGACTTTGAAAGAACCTGGATGTCTATTGACAAGTTTTATTTTGAAATGTTTTGAGAAAGGTTTTAAGTACTCTTTGAACTCTGAACTTTTGCAAGACTAAAACAATTTTGAACAGTTGAAACGCTTTAGAATTTATCATGGGGGTTGAAGCTGGTTTTGCCTAAGTAAAGGAAACGGCTTTGAAAGAAGTAAATGATTACGTGACTCGGTTTGGCTTAGATCCTATTTTATTACTCAAATCGGAAAGCCAAGGTTTTAATGATTTTAAATGAATTCGGCGAAATGAGTTATGCTATTCTCCCCTAAAGACTTGAAACTCTGTCGAGAAACTTTGTTATAAAATCCCATTGTGAGATGGGTGATTTTGAATGTTCCCAAAATGAAACTTTAACTTTCCATGGTTTTGGAAGTTTTGGAAAGAGAATGCCGAGAGTGGCTTTGTTTTAAAAAGGGAACTCACTTTGAGTAAATTTGGCTTATGAGCCTGAGATGATTTGAGAAATGAGATCTTTAAAGCCAAGGCTGAAAAGAGTTGAAACTTGATTTCAAAGTGAAATGAATTGAGAAAATGATTTATGGCTTAAATGCCGATTTTATGAATTTGATGATTTTGAATGTGGAAGTGCTGTTTTATTATGAGCCGGAATGGCTATGTATGATTATGAATATTGACTGGTTCTGGATTGAACCGTGAGCCGGAATGGTTGTGTGTGATTATCAATATTGGCTGGTTCTGGACTGAACCGTAAGCCGGATGGCTGAGATGGATATTGATCCATGGATGAGAATGAATGCATGTATATGCTGAATTATTGATAATTGTGATTTTTGCACTTCCACTATTGGAGATGAGGGTTTCCCTGGGTAGTAGCAATGGCTAGCCACCATGTGCTCCAGGTTGAGACTCGAAGCTCTGTTAACCCAATGTCGTAAGTGTGGCCGGGCACTGTGAAAGGCCCGGATGAGCTCGCCCCCATAAATATTCACCAGTGATGGTGATGGATAAATATTCACCAGTGATGGTGATGGATAAATATTCACCAGTGAGGGTGATGGATATGGATCTTGATTATGATCAAGCTTATGATGAGTATAACTCGAGTTGGGGATGCACGACAGAGGGACAGTCCAATGGTTAGCTACCAGGACTTGTCGGGTTGGCTCTATAACCGACAGATGATATCATCAGCCATTAGGGACAGGCATGCATCATATGCATCTATGTGACATTGTTTGGGTGTGTATATTATACTTGATTTGCCTATGTGATTAATTGCTAATTGTTCTACTTGCAATAACTGTTTGTTTGTGCTTGCATCTTCCTTTTTGTGTTTGCTACTGGGACTCTGTTGGATTGTGGTGATTGGTTGATGGTTGGATTGTTTGGGCCTAGGGCCGTGGTTGGAATGAGATGAACCGATGGTTGATTTTGGTTTTGTGTTTCTGGTTTGGAATAAAATTATGAAAGGCTATTTTGGTTCCGCATAGATAAACCGTTTTGAAAGGCTTCTGAGTTTTTGAGAATTGAATGGTTCCTCTTTCAGAAAAGATTTCCGACTTTACTTTTATTGTAAACCGTTGTTTTTGAAAAGGAGGCATAAGACGGTTATTAATCACTGGTACGGTTTATACTCACGTATCCTATTACAGTAATTCCTAAAAACCCTCTACTGAGAACCCTTTCGAGGATGATGTTCTCACCCCCCCCTACATTTTTCCCCTTTCAGGATATGGTCGCAGAAGTTACGAAGAGCTTATTTAATTGTTGTTGTGATGCTCTGTATTGTTTTAGCTATGGTTTATTGTACCCTCGCCTTTATCTTGATATATATTCTGTAAGAGGGATAGGAATTGTATTGGTTAATGTTTGTAATATTATTTATATATATTTATGTATATATGTGGATGTACTCTTTTTGAGTTGTTGTAAGTTGAATGGTATTTATGGATGTACGTTATCGAACGAAAGTATCTTTGGGAGCGGTATTGCGGTTTAAAGTTTTAAACAGGCTCATATTTTAGTATTAAATAATGTAAAAGTCGTCGTAATGTCCGAGCTATCAAAGGCGCGCAGCCGGAAGCGTGAGCTTTGGTAGTTAGGGTGTTACATGGGGTAAATTATATTTGTGTTCCTAACATTTAAATCGTCCTATTTGTATCCCTAACGTTTGTAAAAGTGATTCAATATTATCCTGCTGTCAATTACACATCATGAGCGCTTTAGTTTGAGTTTTAAAAATCTTTTCTTGAAGTTATAATACAAATGTCTGGGATAGAATCGATGATTTACTCCGAAAAATAGCTAATCAAATGTTAAAACTAATTCCTACAATATTTACATAATTCACTTTTCTAGGGACATAATTGAATCTAAACACAAATAGTGAGTATAATATTAAAATCGAATACATCCAAGTGAGACCTAATTGAGAATGAATACATCTAAGTAAGAATAATTGAAAAATATAATCTAATTTGTTAGTATAATTGATAGTAGGATAACATTGAATCACTTTTATAAACGTTAAGGATACAAATAGGACGATTTAAACGTTAGGGACACAAATAGGACTTACCCCAAACGTTGGGGACAAAAACGATACTTTACTCTATAATATATGTTCAAGATAACACTTAAAAAAAGTTGCCTAATATATATATATATAGGCAACTTTTTATACTAGTAGCAATAAAATAGTTATAACAATGAATTTTTAATCAACACACTATAAGTGATGCTGTTAATAAATTAGAAGACACTTATCAAATGTTGTTCTATTAAATATATAAAAATAACCATTAGAAAAATAATATATTACTCTTTTTTAAGAGTGGTCTTTAAATTTATTGTAAACTTCACTTCTCAAGTGTTGCCTAAAATTTTTTATGTTTCTTAAAAAACAAAAAATAAAAACCCAAACAACAACGCTAACTATTGTGCGGAGAAAAAAGGAGAAAATAAGAAAGAAGAGTCTATTGTTCCTAGCAAAACCCCAACCCTAACGAAATTCCTAACCCCAATCCATTCCAAATGATTCGTTCCTCTCTGGTTCTTCAATGCATTCGATGATGACCCGTGTTCCTTTAATTTATTGAGCTTCGATCTCAATCTTTGCTCGCGAATGAGCTTCGATCGTTGAGCTTCGATCTTCTCTGCTCGTGAATGAGCTTCGATTCTCTGCTCGTTGAGCTCCGATCCTCTGCTCCTCTTCCTGTTGAGCTTCGATTCTCTACTCGTTGAGCTTTGATCCTCTGCTAATAGAGCTTCGATCCTCTACTCCTCTTCTCGTTGAGCTTCGATCCTCTCTGCTCGTGTTCATCATTGACAGTCACTGTTCGATTATCACTACTCACGTTTTTTGTGAGATTCTCGTTTTTGGCATTCTTCTGTAGGTACTGATGATTCTACCGTTCTTTCTCTATTCTATTTTAGCACCTTTTTGTGTTTTGAATCCTAATTTTTTGGTTAAACTTGTTGCTGTGTGCATCAATTTTAAACTTGTTCTGCTCTACTCTCACTGCTCCAAAAGCTGGTCAAATCATGAACCTAACATAAACTCTACAATAGTCGGCAGCAGAGGCCATAAATCGCTTCTGTCACCGTCGTCGTTATATAGCTCGAAGGCAGCACCAACTTCACATTTGGCATCATCGCTAAGGCCACGAAATTGCGGAAACCTTGGCGACTGGAATGGGAGACGTCGGATAAGGGGCTGAAAAAGTGGTCCAGAGACGGCAAAAATCATGTTCCTCTCTTTTTGTGTTCATATATACCGCCATCAAAGTCGGTATGATGCTGCCTCTTTCCTTTCCATTTTTTGTTTTAGTGTTTTTGGTGATTTGATCCCCATTCTAATACTGGTGATACAGTTGTTGTTTCTATTTGCAATGATGACTCTGCCTCATCCTCAAAGCTCGTGATGCTTTCTTTGTGTTTCCGTAGGTATTGATGATTATGATTATATGATGGAGTAGAAGATTTTGATGATTTTTTATAGTGAGTTTGAACTTATTTAAGAAAAATAATGGAAGGACCACTTCCAATTTTCTTACTGATCTTGTACTTTTGTATTTTCTTTCCCAAATCTTTACTCTTCGTACAAGCCTTTCTCCCACCATCAGCACTCTGACCTCTATTTTTCTATACATAAATTTTATAGACAAGGGTAGTTATGAAATTCATGCTGGTCTATTTATAGAAGAACAAAAATGATAGCAAAAGACATGTGTTTCTTCGACAAGATGTGTGCTTCTATACGGTATTTACTACTAATGAAATATGTTTTACTTTGTTCTGTCACTAACAATGTGCTTCTTATTTTAATAATTACTATTATTTATTACTTATCATAATTGTCATTAATGTTATTTATTTATTTCGAAATATTTCAACTTTCAAGCATAGTGGTAGTGACTAAATTCGGGCAAAGGAAAAAATAGAAGATGAAAGTTTTGAGCTTCTCTGAATGTCTCCGAAAATTTTTTGTATTGGAGAGTTAACAATCCATATATAATAATCCATTTGCTACTAAGCTACTGTGAAATGAATAGCTGAAGATCTATACTGAAATGAGGATTAAGTGAAATTTGAACACACTATTTATATCATATATACGATGCTGCTAAACTTGTAGATAAGGTAAATCTTTAATAGAAATCATATTTGACTATTAAAGGAGATGATGTTTTGGAAATGTATAAAACAGAGTACATCTTTTAAGTACCATGAATTTCTTTAGTTCTTTTGGGGATTTATTGTTAATATGATGCTGCATGCATGATGAATTTTGATCGCTTTGAAATTAATTATATATTATTCTTATTAATTAATTAGCCCATTCTTTTTTGTTATATTTTCCAATAAATAAATATATATCTGTAGCTAAGGCGGGAAGGGCAACATCATGGATGTGGAAAAGTATTCTTTTTGGCAGGGATTTTCTTTTGAGAAATGGAAGATGGTTGATAGGGAACGGAGAGCGAGTAAGAATTCTGGAAGATAAGTGGATAATGAATTTGGATAAGGCTCTTGTTGTTAGAAACCTCGATATTGAGTTTGTGAAGGATCTAATTCTTCAGGGAGAAGGGTGGAATATGGATAAGTTAAAGTTGTATTTTGATGCAACTTCGGTCGATAAAATCCTCAGAACCCCAGTAAGTTTTTTGGAAGGGAGGATAGCTTTTGCTGGCCTTTCAGACCGGATGGCATCTACACTATCAAGACAGGATATCATGTTGCTAGGAATGAAAGGAGCCTACAGAACAATAATCCATCTACCAGTGAAGATCTAAAATTCTTATGGCACGAGATTTGGAAATTAAGAGTTCCTCAAAAAATCAGAACCTTTTTATGGCGGGCTTCGCATAACATTCTTCCTGTTTTTGAAAATCTTTTTGATAAAAGAATCAGTAACACCCCTATGTGCCCTATTTGTTTGCAGGAACCAAAGACCACTGAGCATGCATTGTTGCTATGTCCCTGGACAAGGGCAGCTTGGTTTGGAGCACAAATTCAATGCTGTCCTACGGCCCTAACAGTTTCTTCTTTTAGGAAGTGGATGATGGAACTTCTAGGAAAAATGAGGCTAAATGCAGGGGCTAATTATGATCTTTGCAGTAGTAAGGTTGGTTTTCTAGTTTGGGAGGTGTGGAAAGCGAGAAATCTAGCAATATATCAGAAGACCAATCCTAATCCTATAATGGTGATTTGCAAAGCTAAACTAACGAGATCAGGCAGCAGGGTTACCTGGAGACCACCACTGCAAGGTTGGATCAAATGCAACGTTGATGTAGCATTCGTTGGAGCTCAATCTGTGGGTGCTACGGCAGTAGTATTCAGAGACCATAATGGTACCCTTCTCTCAGGAATCAACTCCACCATAATTGCGGCCTCACCATTGGCTGCGGAGGCATTAGCGGTTAGGGCATCTTTAATTATGTCATAAAATTTCCTAATGCAGAAGGTTATCATAGAATCAGATAATCAAATACTCATTCAGGCACTAAAGTCACATGCATCAATTGCAGAAATTCAAGTTGTACTAGATGACATACTACATTTAGCAAGAGGCATTCCAAATTATGGTTTTACCTGGATGCCCAGAGAAGCAAACTCATTAGCGCATGAAGTGGTGAAACTCACAGGTCAGGGAACTCTCCACCAAACTTAGATCATGTATAAGCCATGTTCCATCAGGAACATCCTCCGCAAGGATAATTTGGCCGCCTCAAGTTTAGAAAACAGATCATGACTGATGGCAGGAACCTTTTAGGAGGTCAAGAGGTCTAATTAGGCTGCTCTGGCAGACATCTCGACGCTTCAGGTGACAATGCGGACAACAGAGGCAGTGCTTGGAGTTGAAGCAGAGAGGGCCACGACGGTTGCTGCATTTCCAGAGGAGTTTGCAAGGTGGTCTAATTTTGGTAGATTGGCGAGGATGTGGCTGGTGCATGTGTGGACAACTACACTGAAGGGATTGTGTGTAATCGGAAGGATATGTTATCTAATAGCGGTATCCAATCATGGGAGGCGGTGAGAAGAACCTGGAATCTTCGTCGATTTGCGGAAGTGGACTGCTCGCTGAATCAATAGATTTTGATGCGCCTTAGTCTCGGAGACAGCAAAAGTAACCCGAAGCTTGCATTGGCCTTGGAGTCGGAACGGTCTGGTCAGAGTTTTGCGGAAGAGCTTGAGTAGGAACGACGCACTAAGGGGACTGAAATCATTGGTTTTCTAGGTCAGGTGCGGGTAGGGTGGTCCATCCGTTTGTTGTGCTCTGGGCCTTTGTGGGCTGGGCACCATCCAAAAAAAAGGAAGAAACCAACAGAAGAGGAGAGGAGGGAGGCAAGTCATGCAAAGTCGCTAGCAGTGGAGGGGCCGAGACCGATCCACGGAGAGAGCCAGAGTCAGACAGCTCGCTGCGGAAGGGAGTGGCACTTCGAGTCTGTAGCTGTATAGAGGGAAAGCATCATTCACCAATGGAAGTCTTCGCTCAGGCGCTGGTAGGGGAGGGAAGTGCTGTTTGAATTGCAGAATAAAGCCAGGTCGGGTGGAGCTTCTGTATTGGTTGGGTCTGGGCCAAGCTGTTGGCCTGTTGCCCTGAAAGAAAAAAAAGAAAGCTCGAAGGGTTTGAAGGCAATGGTGGATATTTATGGTCTCATCCTTGGCATCAACCCTTTGAAGATGAAGAAATTGCAGCAGTCATGGAGGCAGTGTAGAGAGTTGAAGTAGAAGCTCGGAATATGATTGTTATTGCCGTTTCTCCTTTTTTTTTACTTGTGTCCAGCTGTTCCTCTCTGTTGTGGGTTGGGCCGGGGCCTAGCCCATGACAATGACCAAATATATATATATATATATATATATATATATATATATATATATATATATATATATATATATATATATATATATATATATATATATATGTAGCAAGTTTCATGTGTTCAGAACTAAGTAATGATGTGAGTATATACATATGTCATATATCTAATATAATAATTAATACTACTATCAAATTCGGTCCTTCTCGCAAAAATTCTAAAAACTCCTTTATTTTCAGAAGAGAGTTAGTTGTCACTTGGATCCGTGCTTGTACTTGAAGTAACTACGCCATACTAATTAAAAACTCCTTCATTTTCTTTCTAATGCTTTGGTGTGTACTCTTGAATAATTTTTATTTGATTTTAAATGGTTAATTGTTAGTATTGGTGTTTGGTTTTTATTTTTCTTTTGAAGGATATTGATAAACAATATTTACAGATTTTTGGCGTATATAGAAAATTGTTGCGTCATAACCTCGTAAGATATTTCTATCTCATACTTATTTGCTTTTATATGTGTATGTTGTAACACCCCATTATCCTAAGCATCACCTCGCGCCATAAAGCGAAGGATAACAAAGTGTCACGATAGTTCTAAGGCTCCTATAATATTTTATATATATATATATATATATATATATATATATAGAGAGAGAGAGAGAGAGAGAGAGAGAGAAAGAAAGAAATAGTAATACTAGAAGCCCGATGAAGGAATAAAAGCTCAAATTGCATAAAGCGAAATTATGAAACGCGAAGTGTTCACACACAATAACTAAATGCATAGGCACGCACAGAACAAGACATAATATATATATAAAACCTTGTAGATACCTCCAGGATACACAAAGTAGTACTTAAGTTAAACAAGACATATATATAAGTATGATATACAAAAAGAGGACTAGTCACAGCCTGCGGAGTTTAGGCCGGCTAGTCAAACTGAATACAACGTAGTTTTGAAGTTTAAAATAGCAACAACCTATCTCTCAAAGTTTTAAGAAATAAAGCCTCTAAGGCAACAAGGTTATATAAATACAAAGGATGAGAGAGAGACTATATCAAAATAAAGCAGAATAAAACAAAGATGAAACCATACTCCGCTCTGTCACCATTTCGCAACTCACCGAGGTGGGTTACGACCTGCATCTGACAAATAACAACAACATATGGTATGAGAATCGGAGGTTCTCAGTATGGTAACAGTGCCCAATATATAAGATATAAGGTTCCGGGACGCCAAAGGCAATCCTAGGATTTCACACCGATATAGATATTCAAGCTTAGAATAAATAAATAAGTTAAATTATAAACAATAAACATGGTTATCTAAACTTAGGGGATTTCTAACTGGTACTAATCACACCGTTGTATCCCACAGCCTTCACCAACCTAGCCTCTGTGCGATCCCCTCGCCACCGCCTACCTGACCTCTTCAACACCAGACAATCACAAGTATATGCAAACAAGTAATATACATGCAATATACATATACAACAAGTAAACAAATAGCAAGTAGACATGTGATTCATTTAGGCATAACTGAAGTTAGGCAAAGCAAACAAACAAGTAGAAGATGCATATGATGAATGCCTGCCCTATTGGCTCGTGATATTACTTGTCGGTCTATAAATGCCAACCCAACACATCCTTCCAGATGTAGCCTTCCTACCACGCCCAGAGATATAGGCTCTGCACACTCGTGCAGTAGAGAAATCTGCCATGCCAGAGATATAGGTTCTGGACACTCATACAGTAGGGAGTCTGTTATGCTAGAGATATAGGCTCTGCACACTCATGCAACAGGGAAGGAAACAACAACAACTGTCTCATCATAAATCATTCAAAGATATAGTGTTGGGCACACTCTTGCAGTAGAAAAACTGCCACGCCAGAGATATAGGCTCTGCATACTCTTGCAGTAGAAAAACTACCACGCCAGTGATATAGGCTCTGCACACTTCCATATAATGCAATAATTTCATCATTCCTTTCCAAGTTCTCAACTCATCATAACCATCACCGGTTTCTAACTTCTCAAATTCATCATAAGCATTCCCATTTCTCAAAAATCTCTTCAACCATATACCTCACAACTCGACATTCACCAACTCAAGCTAGAAATTACACAAACCTTCCAAAACCTATGTCACCAGCTTCAATCTCATAACTAAAAATACCATTTTAATTCTTTTATTGTTTTCTTCCTTGATTCAAGACCCTAAAACTGGCAAAAAGGTTTTAAACAAGTGTTACGGAAGTTTACAAGCTTGCTAGGAAGGTAAAACAGTTGAAAACAAGGTTTTTTTAAAAATAGGGTAGTGTGCGTACGCACTCTTAGGAGATTTTTCTCAAAATGTGCGTACGCATAGAGGCGTGCATGCACACGAAGGGTAAAATTGTTCATTTTTTAATGCACTCATAGATACTTGCGAACGCCCTCAACAGAAGGCACTACCTAGCTTGTGCGATATTTTTGAAATCATGGAAAGAATCGTCGAAGATAGAAAAAAAACCTTCCGACCTTGTACTGCTCGGAAAGTGATAAGAGAGTTGTTGCCGGTTTAGAATCAATCAAAACAAGAATCAATTCGTTGGTAGCATAGTCCAAACCAACAATGAATTCTCAAGATCAAATATTAAATCCAATACAAAATAACCGAGAGTAGTTAAACCTCGGGTCGTTCTCCCTAGGAATGTGGTGCACGAATTGTAAATCACACTTTTCACAACTCGTACCACTGACCAGCAAGTGCACTGGGTCGTCCAAGTAATACCTCACGTGAGTAAGGGTCGAATCCCACGGAGATTGTTGGTTTGAAGCAATCTATGGTTATCTTGTAAATCTTAGTCAGGAAGTCAATTATGTTTATCAGTTGAATTGCAAATAAACAATAGAGCATGGATTAAAGGTTACTTGTTATGCAGTAATGGAGAATATGTTGGAGTTTTGGAGATGCTTTGTCTTCTGAATCTCTGCTTTCCTCTGTCTTCTTGTTCACGCACGCACATACTCCTATGGCAAGCTGTGTGTTGGTGGATCACCGTTGTCAATGGCTACCTTCCATCCTTCCAGTGAAAACTACGCTCACGCGCTCTGTCACAGCACGGCTAATCACCGGTTGGTTCTCAATCTGGTTGGAATAGGATTTACTATCCTTTTGTGTCTGTCACTAACGCCCAGCCTTCAGGAGTTTGAAGCTCGTCACAGTCATTCAATCCTTGAATCCTACTCGGAATACCACAGACAAGGTTTAGACTTTCCGGATTCTCATGAATGCCGCCATCAGTTCTAGCTTATACCACGGAGATTCTGATTAAGGAATCTAAGAGATACTCATTCAATCGTATATAGAACGGAGGTGGTTGTCAGGCACACGTTCATGAATTGAGGAAGGTGATGAGTGTCACAGATTATCACCTCCATCACAGTTAAGCGCGAATGAACATCTTAGATAGGAACAAGCGTGTTTGAATGGACAACAGAAATACTTGCATTAATTCATCGAGACACAGCAGAGCTCCTCACCCCCAACAATGGGGTTTAGAGACTCATGCCGTAAGAGAATACAAAGTTTAGATCTAAAAATGTTATGAGATACAAAATAAGTCTCTAAAAGTTATTTAAATACTAAACTAGTAGCCTAGGTTTACAAAAAGTGAGTAGACTATGATGGATGATGTAGAGATCCACTTCTGGGGCCCACTTGGTGTGTGCTGGGCTGATATTTAAGCAAGTCACGTGCAGAGGCCATTTGTGGAGTTGAACGCCAGTTTTTGTGCCAGTTTGGGCGTTCAACTCCAGCTTTTGATCCTTTTCTGGCGCTGGACACCAGAATTGGGCAGAGAACTGGCGTTGAACGCCTGTTTATGTCATCTATTCTTGTGCAAAGTATAGACTATTATATATTGCTGGAAAGACCTGGATGTCTACTTTCCAACGCAATTGGAAGCATGCCATTTCGAGTTCTGTAGCTCCAGAAAATCCACTTTGAGTGCAGGGAGGTCAGAATCCACCAGCATCAGCAGTCCTTTTTCAGCCTGAATCAGATTTTTGCTCAGCTCCTTCAATTTCAGCCAGAAAAATACCTGAAATTATAGAAAAACACACAACTCATAGTAAAGTCCAGAAATATGAATTTTTCCTAAAAACTAATGAAAATAGACTAAAAACTAACTAGAACATACTCAAAACTATATGAAATTAACCCCAAAAAGCGTATAAAATATCCGCTCATCACAACACCAAACTTAAACTGTTGCTTGTCCTCAAGCAACTAGACAAATAAAATAGAAGACTAATAGGTTGAGAAGCAATAATATCTCAGAGTTTTTGAGTGAAGCTCAGATTCTAATTAGATGAGCGGGACTAGTAGCTTTTTGCTTCTGAATAGTTTTGGCATCTCACTTTATCCATTGAAGCTCAGAGTGATTGGCATCTATAGGAACTTAGAATTCAGATAGTGTTATTGATTTTCCTATTTCAGTGTGATGATTCTTGAACACAGCTTCTTTATGAGTCTTGGCCGTGGCCCTAAGCACTTTGTTTTCCAGTATTACCACCGGATACATAAATGCCACAGACACATAATTGGGTGAACCTTTTCAGATTGTGGCTCAGCTTTGCTAAAGCCCCCAATTAGAGGTGTCCAGGGTTCTTAAGCACACTCTTCTTTTTGCTTTGGACCTTGACTTTAACCGCTCAGTCTCAAGTTTTCACTTGACACCTTCACGCCACAAGCACATGGTTAGGGACAGCTTGGTTTAGCCGCTTAGACCAGGATTTTAGTCCTTTAGGCCCTCCTATCCACTGATGCTCAAAGCCTTGGGATCCTTTTTATTTGCCCTTGCCTTTTGGTTTTAAGGGTTATTGGCTTTTTCTGTTTGCTTTTTCTTTTTTTCTTTTTTCTGCAAGCTTTGTTCTTTGCTGCTTTTTCTTGCTTCAAGAATCATTTTTATGATTTTTCAGATTATCAATAACATGTCTCATGTTCATCATTCTTTCAAGAGCCAACATATTTAACAGTCTTAAACAACAAATTCAAAAGACATATGCACTGTTCAAGCATTCATTCAGAAGACAGAAAGCATTGCCACCACATTTAACTAATTAGAATTTCTCTTATTAAAACTCGAAATTTTATTGCCTCTTATTCAAAAGATCTACTACTTTATTCATGTTTGCTGATGATGAGAAAAATAAACTATAGCTTAATTAGAGATAAAATCAAAATAGATACTAATTACTACTATATGACTCCTAAGGTAAACTTCTATAAGGACACTGTCACAGAGTTAAGGCAGAAATTGGAAATTAACAACCTTTATTCTGGGGGAACGGGGGTTCCTCTAATCCTTGGGGTGCCTGGTCCTACAAGAGAAGACTTTTGGCGCTTCAATTCCCTTAAGTCACGCCCTTGCTCCTCTTGTTCTTTGAACATATAGGTCAGCATTTGACTGTGTTCCTTCTGTTCTTTTATTATTTGCTCCATAGCTTCCTGTATCTTGGTAACAGACGTCTCAAGATACTCCCAGTATTCAGATTGAGGGATCTCTGGGAGGAATTCCTATGCTCTCTTCTTGATGGGATCATCCTGTGCTTGTTGTTTTTCCATTGATGGTTTGGTGATTGGCTTCTCAATTGGGATATACTCAGTTATTCCCATCCTTACTCCAGCGTCCTTGCAGAGCAGAGAAATCACGCTTGGATAAGCCAACCTGGCCTCTTTAGAATTTTTGTTAGCAATTTTGTAGAGTTCAGCTGAAATCAGCTGATGAACCTCTACTTCCTTTCCCATCATGATGCAATGGATCATCACTGCTCTTTTAATTGTGACTTCAGAACGGTTGCTAGTAGGCAACAGAGAACGCCCAATGAAGTCTAGCCATCCTCTGGCGACTGGTTTGAGATCCTCTCTCTTGAGTTGATTTGGGACACCTTTTGTGTTGGTGGTCCACCTGGCTCCAGGGATACATATGTCCTCTAGAATCTTATCCAGGTCAATGTCTGCTCTCATCATCCTCCTGTTGAAGGAGTCTGGATCATCCTTTAGCTGAGGTAGCTTTAAGATCTCTCTGATTTTGTCAGGGGTGGTATGAACAATCTTTCCTCTGACCATGGTCCGAAATTCATAGAAGGCAGTTCCAGATAGTTTTTGCTTGTCAGTCTGCCACATATTAGCATAGAACTCCTGGACCATGTTCCTTCCTACTTTCGTTTCAGGATTAGCTAGGACTTCCCAGTTCCTGATTCGAATTTGCTCCTGGATCTCCGGATATTCATCTTCTTTCAGATCGAATCTAACTTCCGGGATCACTGATCTCAGACCCATTACTTTAAGATAATGGTCTGAATGTTCTTTAGATAAGAACTTCCCTTGATTCCAAAGTGGTTTTGGAACGCTCTCTTTCTTGCCTCTTGGAGTGGGTTGTTTTCCTTTAGGAGCCATGATCTTAGTGATCTCGGATAAACACACCAAACTTAGAGGTTTGCTTGTCCTCAAGCAAAAGAAAAGAAAGGAGCGGGATAGAAGGAGAGCTAGGTGCAATTGTTGATGGAGGAGGAGGGAGGCCGAACCCAAATTTAAAGGGATGGGGGGGTGGGTTTTCGAAAAATTGGAAAAGATAAGATAAAAAGATTGAGTTGAAAAAGATAAGATAGAAGATATAGTTTAATTTTGAAAAGATATGATAGATTTTTGAAAAAGATAAATCTGAATTTTGAAAAAGATAATATGGAGATTTGAAAAAGATATGGATTAGTTGAAAAGATTTTTGAGTGAAAAAGATAGATTTGTTTTCAGAAAAGTTTTGAAAAGAGTTTGGATTGAATTTGGAAAGAGGGATTTTTAGAAATTAAGGATTTTAGAAATCAGGGTTCTTAACATGTTCATGTAAAAATCATGCATTGAAACATAAAATTTGAAATTAAAATGGAAATACGTGTGGAAAAATGAATTTTGCTCCTCCCTGCTGTCCTGGCGTTTGAACGCCCAAACACTGCCTGTTTTGGGCGTTCAGCGCCCAAATGCTGCTCTCCTGGGCGTTCAACGCCCAGCTGCTGCCATTACTGGCGTTCAACGCCCAGTGGGTGCCCCTTTCTGGCGTTGAACGCCTAGATTGCTACCATCACTGGCGTTCAACGCCCAGTGGATGCCCATTTTGGGCGTTGAACGCCCAAAATATACTTTTGCTGGCGTTTTCTTGCCAGTGAGCTCTTTTTTTCTGTTTTGTGTGCCGAGGTCTTCTGTAAATGATTATTTACCTTGTTGCCAATGAACTCTATATAAACAAATAATAATAAAAATGGAAATAGGGCAAAATGCTTAGAGGATTGTTGCCCCATGGCTGGGTTGCCTCCCAGCAAGCGCTTCTTTATTGTCTTTAGCTGGACCTTGCTGAGCTTTTAATCTAGCTTCAGCCTTGAGCATTCTTGCTCAATGTTGCCTTCAAGATAATGCTTGATTCTTTGTCCATTGACAATGAACTTCTTATCAGAATCAATATCTTGAAGCTCCACATAACCATATGGTGATACACTTGTAATCACGTATGGTCCCCTCCACCGGGATTTCAGTTTCCCGGGGAATAGCCTGAGTCTAGAGTTAAACAACAGGACCTTCTGTCCTGGTTCAAAGATTCTAGATGACAGCTTTCTGTCATGCCATTTTTTTTATTTTTCTTTATAAAGCTTGGCATTTTTGAAAGCTGTGAATCTGAATTCCTCTAGCTCATTTAGCTGGAGCAATCATTTTTCTCCTGCTAATTTGGCATCAAAGTTTAGGAATCTGGTTGCCCAGTAGGCCTTATGTTCCAGTTCTACGGGCAGGTGACATGCCTTACCATACACGAGTTGGTATGGAGAGGTCCCTATAGGGGTCTTGAATGCTGTTCTGTAAGCCCACAGAGCATCATCCAAGCTCCGTGCCCAATCCTTTCTACGGGTATTTACTGTCCGTTCCAGGATTCTCTTTAATTCTCTGTTAGAGACTTCAGCTTGCCCATTGGTTTGTGGATGATATGGAGTGGCCACCTTGTGGCGAATTCCATACCGAACCATGGCAGAATAAAGCTGTTTATTACAGAAGTGAGTGCCCCCATCACTGATTAATACTCTAGGGACACCAAATCTGCTAAAGATATGTTTCTGGAGGAACTTCGGCACTGTCTTAGTATCATTGGTGGGTGTGGCAATGGCCTCAACCCATTTTGATACATAGTCAACTGCCACCAGAATGTAAGTGTTTGAGTATGATGGTGGGAAAGGTCCCATGAAGTCAATTCCCCATACATCAAACAACTCAATTTCCAAGATTCCTTGTTGAGGCATGGCATAACCATGAGGCAGATTACCAGCTCTTTGGCAACTGTCACAGTTACGTACAAACTCTCGGGAATCTTTATAGAGTGTGGGCCAATAGAAGCCACATTGGAGGACCTTGGTGGCTGTTCGCTCACCTCCGAAATGGCCTCCATATTGAGATCCGTGACAATGCCATAGGATTCTCTGTGCTTCTTCTCTAGGCACACACCTATGGATAATTCCGTCTGCACATCTCTTAAAGAGATAGGGTTCATCCCACAAGTAGTACTTTGCATCAGTAATTAATTTCTTTTTTTGTATCCTGTTGTACTCCTTGGGTATGAACCTTGCAGTTTTATAGTTTGCAATGTCGGCAAACCATGGTGCTTCCTGAATGGCAAATAAATGCTCATCAGGAAACGTCTCAGAGATCTCAAGAAAGGGGGGCGTCCCTTCCACTGGCTCTATCCGGGACAGATGATCAGCCACTTGGTTCTCTGTCCCTTTTCTGTCTCTTATTTCTATATCAAACTCTTGCAGAAGCAATACCCATCTGATGAGCCTGGGTTTTGAATCCTGCTTTGTGAGTAGATATTTAAGAGCAGCATGGTCAGTATACACAATCACTTTTGATCCTACTAAGTATGATCTGAACTTGTCAATGGCGTAAACCACTGCAAGTAATTCTTTTTCTGTGGTTGTGTAATTTTTCTGGGCATCATTTAGAACGCGACTGGCATAATAAATGACATGCAGAAGCTTGTCATGCCTCTGTCCCAATACTGCACCAATGGCATGATCACTGGCATCACACATTAGCTCAAATGGTAACGTCCAGTCTGGTGCAGAAATGACTGGTGCTGTGACCAGCTTAGCTTTCAGCGTTTCAAACGCCTGCAGGCACTCTGTGTCAAACACAAATGGCGTGTCAGCAGCTAGCAGATTGCTTAGAGGTTTTGCGATTTTTGAAAAATCCTTTATAAACCTCCTATAGAATTCTGCATGCCCCAGAAAGCTTCTGATTGCCTTAACATTGGCAGGTGGTGGTAATTTTTCAATTACCTCTATTTTTGCTTGATCCACCTCTATTTCCTTGTTTGAGATTTTATGCCCAAGAACAATTCCTTCAGTCACCATGAAGTGACACTTTTCCCAGTTTAAAACTAGGTTGGTCTCTTGGCATCTTTTCAGAACAAGTTTCAGGTGATCAAGACAGGAGCTGAATGAGTTTCCATATACTGAGAAGTCATCCATGAAGACTTCCAGAAATGTTTCCACCATATCAGAGAAAATAGAGAGCATGCATCTCTGGAAGGTTGCAGGCGCATTACATAGCCCAAATGGCATCCTTCTATAAGCAAACACTCCAGATGGACATGTGAATGCTGTTTTCTCTTGATCCTGGGGATCTACTACAATCTGGTTATAGCCTGAGTAGCCATCCAAAAAGCAGTAATAATCATGACCTGCTAGTCTTTCTAGCATCTGGTCTATGAATGGCAAAGGAAAATGATCCTTTCTGGTGGCTGTATTGAGCCTTCTGTAGTCAATACACATGCACCACCCCGTAACTGTTCTTGTAGGAACCAGTTCATTTTTTTCATTATGAATCACTGTCATGCCTCCCTTTTTTGGGATGACTTGAACAGGGCTCACCCAGGGGCTGTCAGAAATAGGATAAATAATCCCAGCCTCCAGTAATTTGGTGACCTCTTTCTGCACCACTTCTTTCATGGCTGGATTTAGCCGCCTCTGTGGTTGAACCACTGGTTTGGCATTATCCTCCAATAAGATTTTGTGCATGCATCTAGCTGGGCTTATGCCCTTAAGGTCACCTATGGACCATCCAAGAGCTGTCTTGTGTGTCCTTAGCACTTGAATAAGTGCCTCCTCTTCCTGTGAATTTAAAGCAGAGCTTATGATCACTGGAAAAGTGTCACCTTCTCCTAGAAACGCATATTTCAAGGATGGTGGTAATGGCTTGAGCTCGGGTTTAGGAGGTTTTTTCTCTTTCAGAAGAAAGTTCAGAGGCTCTTTCATGTCCTCTGAATCCTCCAAATCAGGCTGAACATCTTTAAAGATGTCTTCCAACTCTGATTCGAGACTCTCAGCCATGTTGATCTCTTCTACCAAAGAGTCAATAAGATCAACTTTCATGCAGTCTGTTGATGTGTCTGGATGCTGCATGGCTTTGACAGCGTTCAACTTAAACTCATCATCATTGACTCTCAGGGTTATTTCCCCCTGTTGGACGTCAATGAGGGATCGTCCAGTTGCTAGGAAGGGTCTTCCTAGAATGAGAGTAGCACTCTTGTGCTCCTCCATTTCCAGCACAACAAAATCAGTGGGAAAGGCGAATGGCCCAACTCTAACAATCATGTCCTCAATCACGCCTGATGGGTATTTAGTGGAACCATCAGCAAGTTGGAGACATATCTGGGTTGGTTTAACTTCTTCAGTTAAGCCAAGCTTTCTGATAGTGGATGCAGGTATTAGGTTGATGCTTGCCCCAAGATCGCATAAAGCTGTCTTGGTGCAATTACCTTCTAATATGCATGGTATCAGAAAGCTCCCAAGGTCTTTAAGCTTTTCAGGAAAGCTTTTTAGAATGACTGCACTGCATTCTTCAGTGAGGAGAACTCTTTCTGTTTCTCTCCAATCCTTCTTATGACTCAAGATCTCTTTCATGAACTTGGCATAAGAAGGTATTTGCTCAAGTGCTTCTGCAAATGGAATCTTTATTTCAAGAGTCCTGAGGTAATCTGCAAAGCGAGCAAATTGCTTATCCTGCTCCTCTTTCCGGAGTTTTTGAGGATAAGGTATCTTGGCTTTATATTCTTCAACCTTAGTTGCTGCAGGTTTATTGCCTACAGAAGTGGTTGAAGAAGCCTTTTTAGAGGGGTTGTTATCAGCATTTGTGTGTGTCTGATCCCTCACTGGCACTTGAGTGCCAGAGTTAGAAGCTGGAGTGAAACTGGACGCCAGCTCCTTGTCTGCTCCTGGCGTCTGAACGCCAGAACTGTGCCCTTTTTGGGCGTTCAGCGCCAGATCCTGCCCATTTTGGGCGTTCAACGCCAGATCCTTGCCCATTTCTGGCATTGAACGCCAGTCCTGCTGTATTTCTGGCGTTGAACGCCAGTTTTGGCCATGGTCTGGGCGTTCAGCGCCAGCCTTCCACCAATTTTCTGGTGTTTTAGCGCCAGAATTATTTTTCCCTGGGCTCTTACTGTCCTCAGGTGAATTTTGGGTGGTTTGCTCATTTCTTAGCTTTTTGCTGCCTTGAGGTGGGGTATTTAATGTTTTCCCACTTCTTAGTTGAACTGCTTGGCATTCCTCTGCTATTTGCTTTGACAGCTGCTGCTTTATTTGCTTAAACTGTTCGTCCATATGTATATTAGCCATCCTTGTCTCTTGTAACCTGTCTTTAAATTCGGCTAGCTGCTTTGTTAGAAAGTCCAATTGCTGATTGAATTCAGCAGCTTGTTTTACAGGACTGAGTTCAGCAGTTACTGTTTTAACCTCTTCATTCATGGAAGGGTTGCTGCTTAGGTACAGATGCTGATTCTTGGCAACTGTATCAATGAGCTCTTGAGCCTCTTCAATTGTCTTTCTCATGTGGATAGATCCACCAGCTGAGTAATCTAGAGACATCTGAGCTCCTTCTGCAAGCCCATAGTAGAAGATGTCTAACTGAACCCACTCTGAAAACATTTCAGAGGGGCATTTTCGTAGCATCTCTCTGTATCTCTCCCAGGCATCATAAAGAGATTCATTATCTCCTTGTTTAAAGCCTTGGATGTCCAGCCTTAGCTGTGTCATCCTTTTTGGAGGGAAATATTGATTCAGGAATTTTTCTGTCAACTGTTTCCATGTCCTTATGCTGGCCTTAGGTTAGTTATTTAACCACCTCTTAGCTTGATCTTTTACAGCAAATGGAAACAGTAATAGTCTGTAGACATCCTGATCTATTTCCTTATCATGTACTGTGTCAGCAATTTGTAAAAATTGTGCCAGAAACTCTGTAGGTTCTTCCTGTGGAAGACCGGAATACTGGCAGCTTTGCTGCACCATGATAATGAGCTGAGGATTCAACTCAAAGCTACTGACTCCAATGGAGGGTATGCAGATACTACTCTCATATGAAGCAGTAGAGGGGTTTGAATATGACCCCAGAGTCCTCCTGGACTGTTCATTTCCACTTAGATCCATGATGGAGAAAGGGAGATGATGTAAAATAGGAAAAATATTTTTATTTATTTATTTATACATTTATTTCGAAAATGAAATAAATTAAAATAGAATAAATAAAAATTAGGTGAAGATTTTCGAAAAACTGAGGAGAGAGAAAGTGGTTAGGAAGTTTTGAAAAGGATATGATGATTTTGAAAAAAAAAAGTTTTAAATTTTGAAATAAAAAATCTGAATTTTAGAAATATATTTCGAAAATTTGTTTTTAAAATAGAGAGAAAAGATATTTTTGATTTTTAAGAGGAAAGAGAAAAACAATAAGATAGCACAAGATTTAAAATTTTTAGATCTAATGCTCCCTATTTTCGAAAATTTTGGAGGGAAAACACCAAGGAACACCAAACTTAAAAATTTTAAGATCAAGTCACAAGGAAAACTCAAGAACACGAAGAAAGAACACCAAACTTAAAATTTTTAGAAAACCAAACCAAAATTTTCGAAAATTTTAAGGAAAATCAACAAGAAAACACCAAACTTAAAGTTTGGCACAGGATCTAATAGAGAAATTATTTTTGAAAACTATTTTTAAAAAGAAAATAAGGATTCTAAAATTTTAACACGACAATAATAAGAGACTCTAAACAAAAAAAAAATTTTCCTAATCTAAGCAACAAAATAAACCGTCAGTTGTTCAAACACGAACAATCCCCAGCAACGGCACCAAAAACTTGGTGCACGAATTGTAAATCACACTTTTCACAACTCGTACCACTGACCAGCAAGTGCACTGGGTCGTCCAAGTAATACCTCACGTGAGTAAGGGTCGAATCCCATGGAGATTGTTGGTTTGAAGCAATCTATGGTTATCTTGTAAATCTTAGTCAGGAAATCAATTATGTTTATCAGTTGAATTGCAAATAAACAATAGAGCATGGATTAAAGGTTACTTGTTATGCAGTAATGGAGAATATGTTGGAGTTTTGGAGATGCTTTGTCTTCTGAATCTCTGCTTTCCTCTGTCTTCTTATTCACGCACGCACGTACTCCTATGGCAAGCTGTGTGTTGGTGGATCACCGTTGTCAATGGCTACCTTCCATCCTTCCAGTGAAAACTACGCTCACGCGCTCTGTCACAGCACGGCTAATCACCGGTTGGTTCTCAATCTGGTTGGAATAGGATTTACTATCCTTTTGTGTCTGTCACTAACGCCCAGCCTTCAGGAGTTTGAAGCTCGTCACAGTCATTCAATCCTTGAATCCTACTCGGAATACCACAGACAAGGTTTAGACTTTCCGGATTCTCATGAATGCCGCCATCAGTTCTAGCTTATACCACGGAGATTCTGATTAAGGAATCTAAGAGATACTCATTCAATCGTATATAGAACGGAGGTGGTTGTCAGGCACACGTTCATGAATTGAGGAAGGTGATGAGTGTCACAGATCATCACCTCCATCACAGTTAAGCGCGAATGAACATCTTAGATAGGAACAAGCGTGTTTGAATGGACAACAGAAATACTTGCATTAATTCATCGAGACACAGCAGAGCTCCTCACCCCCAACAATGGGGTTTAGAGACTCATGCCGTCAAAGAATACAAAGTTTAGATCTAAAAATGTTATGAGATACAAAATAAGTCTCTAAAAGTTGTTTAAATACTAAACTAGTAGCCTAGGTTTACAAAAAGTGAGTAGACTATGATGGATGATGCAGAGATCCACTTCTGGGGCCCACTTGGTGTGTGCTGGGCTGAGATTTAAGCGAGTCACGTGCAGAGGCCATTTGTGGAGTTGAACGCCAGTTTTTGTGCCAGTTTGGGCGTTCAACTCCAGCTTTTGATCCTTTTCTGGCGCTGGACGCCAGAATTGGGCAGAGAACTGGTGTTGAACGCCAATTTACGTCGTCTATTCTTGTGCAAAGTATGGACTATTATATATTGATGGAAAGCCCTGGATGTCTACTTTCCAACTCAATTGGAAGCATGCCATTTCGAGTTCTGTAGCTCCAGAAAATTTACTTTGACTGCAGGGAGGTCAGAATCCAACAGCATCAGCAGTCCTTTTTCAGCCTGAATCAGATTTTTGCTCAGCTCCTTCAATTTCAGCCAGAAAAATACCTGAAATTACAGAAAAACACACAACTCATAGTAAAGTCCAGAAATATGAATTTTTCCTAAAAACTAATGAAAATAGACTAAAAACTAACTAGAACATACTCAAAACTATATGAAATTAACCCCAAAAAGCGTATAAAATATCCGCTCATCAGAATGCAATTGAGGTGTTACGCTTTCGGTTGTGAGGGCAAAGGGGTTTTGTGATCAAAGAACAAGAGATTAAAAGAACTGAGCAATAAAAGAACTAAGGAATGATCAAAATTGAAGGTAATGCAAGCAACAAGGAACAAGATCAAAACTCGTGAAAATGCTATAGATGCATGGAAAGCCTTGACTTAGGAATGAGAGTCTAAGAAATCCTATCATTGCCATAACCACAACTATGGTAATTATCATGAGTTAATCTCACTTAGTTAACCCCTAACATCGAGGAGTAAGTCAAGCAAGCATAATTGACCTTAATCCATAAGTCCTAACCAAGTTACCAAACTAGTTAATAAAAGGCTAGCTTTAATGGAAACAAGAATCAACTAACTCCCCAAGAATTACCACTAAATGTCAGACATTATGACTCTAGTATCCTAGGAACTCAAACCACAAGCCAAGGTGGGAAAATCTACTCAAAATATAGAGTTGGCATTTTCACAAACACCTTGTATGCATAAAAGTAAAACATGGGAATTTGCAATGAAAAATAGAGAACTATAACCAACTATCAACAAAAGCAAATATAAACAAGCAATCAAGCATAAGGGAAGATGAAACATAAAATTCATTGATCAAAACTTCAAGAAACACAAAATTGCAAATATGAACAAAGTAACTTGAACCAAAGGGAATGAAAATAAAGACAATGTAATTAAAGAGGAAATTGAGAGTACTTACAATTAAAGAAGAAAAATTCAAAATCAAAGTTTGCTATAAAATGCTACATGAAAACTACATAAACCCTAGGAGAGCAATCTACTCTACACTACTCCTACTCCAAAAACTATGTAAAACTATGTCTAAGTGAGCTCCAATAATGCATGCCTTCATATGTGTTGAATTCCCCTTGATATAGCACTCCAAAATCAGCATCCAAGCCTTCCAAAATGGGCCAAGAGGCCTTAGAAAATGCACAGCACGTGTTTCATTAATGCAATCATGTGCAGGGACCTATGCGTATGCACAGGTGCTAGTGCGCACGCACACTTTGCTGTGTGTGCTTTTCCTTGTTTTCTTCATGTTTTCTCCCTTGTACATACTTTCTTCCACTTTTGGCTATCCATTCTTATCTCCAAGGCCTGAAATTACTCAACGAACATGTCATGGCATCAAATGGAATAAAAGTGGAATTAAATTTCTTATTTCAAGCACAAAATTGCATATTTTCATATTTAGGATCAAATTGGGGACAAAACACAAAAGTATGCTATTTTGGTGCTTAAGTATGAGGACATGTGCTAGAATCCATCCAAATTGAATCAAAATATATCATCAAATATGGACTCATCAATTCCTCCACACTTAAACAATAGCATGTCCTCATGCTAAACCAATAAGGAGAATGATCAAAAAGGGGTAATCAACTTATTAAATGCAACTACTGATGAGCGGATAATTTATACCCTTTTTGGCATTATTTTTATATAATTTTTAGTATGTTTTAGTTACTTTTTATTATATTTTTATTATTTTTATGCAAAAATCACATTTCTGGACTTTACTATGAGTTTGTGTGTTTTTCTGTGATTTTAGGTATTTTCTGGCAGAAATTGAGGGACCTGAGCAAAAATCTGATTCAGAGGCTGAGAAAGGAATGCAGATGCTGTTGGATTCTGACCCTCCTGCACTCGAAGTGAATTTTCTAGAGATACAGAAGCCCAATTGGTGCGATCATAATTGCGTTGGAAAGTAGACATCTTGGGCTTTCCAGCAATATATAATAGTTCATACTTTTCCCGAGATTTGATGGCCCAAACTTGTGTTAAACGCCAGCCAAAAAACTTTCTGGCGTAAAATGCCAGAACTGGCACCAAAACTGGAGTTAAATGCCCAAACTGGCACCCAAGCTGGCGTTTAACTCCAAGAATGGTCTATGCACGTGAAAGCTTTAATGCTCAGCCTAAGCACACACCAAGTGGGCCCCGGAAGTGGATTTCTGCATTATTATCTGCACTTAGTTACTTAATTTCTGTAAACCTTAGTAACTAGTTTAATATAAATAGCACTTTTTACTATTGTATTCGCATAATACCATGCTATCATAGACTATCATACCTTGGACTTAGAGGCTGGCCTCACGGCCATGCCTAGACCTTCTTCTTCTTATGTATTTTCTACGGTGGAGTTTCTACACCCCATAGATTAAGGTGTGGAGCTCTGCTGTTCTTCATGAATTAATGCAAGTACTATTGTTTTTCTTTCAATTCACACTTACTTCTTCTCCAAGATATACTCTTGTACTTAATTCAGTTAAGTCAGAATGAAGGGGTAACCCGTGACAATCACCCACTATCTTCGTTACTCGCTTAGCCAAGATCCGCGTGCCTGACAACCATAAGCGGTCTACATGATGTTCAACGTAGTCATTGGATGACAGCCAGAGTATATTCTCTTGGGTCTCTAATCCACGATTCACATCGTCTCTCCTAACAACAGAGCATCCGAATTCGTGGGTAGAACCTTCGTGGTATAGGCTAGAACCATTGGCAGCATTCTTGAGATCCGAAAAGTCTAAACCTTGTCTGTAGTATTCCGAGTAGGATCTGGGAAGGGACGACTGTGACGAGCTTCAAACTTGCGAATGTTGGGTGCAGTGACAGTGTGCAAAAGTGTAGAGAGATCCTATTCCGACGTTAGTGAGAACCAACAGATGATTAGCCGTGCGGTAGCTGTACCTGGTATTTTTCATCCGAGACGAGAAATCCGACAGTTGATTAGCCGTGCAGAGATCGTACCTGGTATTTTTCATCCGAGAGGATCATACAGGTTTCCATGGAAGGGAGCACGCATGATTGGAAGAAGACAATAGGAAAGCAGAGGTTCAGAAGCAACAAAGCATCTCTAAACGCTTATCTGAAATTCCCACCAATGAATCACATAAGTATCTTTATTTTATTTTATGTTTTATTTATCTTTTAATTATCAAAACCTCATAACCATTTGAATCCGCCTGACTGAGATTTACAAGATGACCATAGCTTGCTTCAAGCCGACAATCTCCATGGGATCGACCCTTACTCACGTAAGATATTACTTGGACGACCCAGTGCACTTGCTGGTTAGTTGTGCGGAGTTGTGAAAAGTGTGATCTCAATTTCGTGCACCAAGTTTTTGGCACCATTGCTGGGGATTGTTCGAGTTTGAACAACTGACGGTTCATCTTGTTGCTTAGATTGGGTAATTTTATTTTATGTTTAAGCTTTTTATTTTCGAAAAATCATTCCAAAAAAACAAAAAATATTTAGTTTTCTAAAAATTCATCAAAATTTTTAAGATTGAATTCCACCTTCGAGCTTCATGATGATATGTTAAAGCTTGGCTGGCTATTAAGCCATGTCTAATCTTTTGGACCAAAGCTTTAACTTATCATATTCATTGGATTGTTGTATGTAATTGTTATGCTAAAGCTTGGCTGGCCATTTGGCCATGTCTAATTCTGTTGGACCGAAGCTTTAGAATAACATTGCATCAGCCTTGGGATTCTCATTTATAATTCTGTGCTGAAGCTTGGCTGGCCATTTGGTCATGTCTAATTCTTTTGGACCGAAGCTTTAGACCAAGATTGCATGAATCCTGGAATTCCTATTAAAAATTTTAAATTTCTTTATTTTCTTTTTCCAAAATTTTTTGAAAAATATACAAATATACAAAAAAAAAATTTAATAAAATCATAAAAGCAAAAAATTTTGTGTTTCTTGTTTGAGTCTTGTGTCAAATTTTAAGTTTGGTGTCAATTGCATGTTTTAATTTTTATTTAATTTTCGAAAATATATGCATTGTGTTCTTCTTTGATCTTCAAGCTGTTCTTAATTATTTTCTTTGTTTAATCTTGTGATTTTCTTGTTTTGTATTTTTTGTTGTTTTTCTTGTGCATTTTCGAATTCATAGTGTCTAAACATTTAAAATTTCTAAGTTTGGTGCCTTGCATGTGTTTCTTTTCTTAAAAATTTTTTTAAAAAATATGTCATTGATGTTTATCATGATCTTCAAAGTATTCTTAGTGTTCATCTTGATATTCAAAGTGTTCTTGCATGCATTACTTGTTTCAATCTTAAATTTTTATGTCTTGTGTTGTTTTGTTGTTTTTCTCTTTCTTCATTAATTCAAAAAAATAAAAAATAATATCTTTTCCTTATTCTTCTCATAAATTTCGAAATTTTGAGTTAACTTAGTCAAAGATTTTTAAATTTAGTTGTTTCTTATTAGTCAAGTCAAAATTTAAAATTAAAAATTCTATCTTTTCAAATCTTTTTCAAAATCAAATCTTTCTCATCTTTTTTTTCATGTTTTTCGAAAATTCTTCAAAATAAATTTTCATAATCTTTTTCTTATTTTTACTTCATATTTTTGAAATTATTGCTAACATTTAATGCTTTGATTCAAAAATTTCAAGTTTGTTACTTTCTTATTAAGAAAAGTTCAATCTTTAAATTCTAGAATCATATCTTTTAGTTTCTTGTTAGTCAAGTCATCAACTTTAATTTTAAAAAATCAAATCTTTTTAATTTCCTTTTCAAATCTTTTTCAAAATAAATTTCAAATCATATCTTTTTCAAAATTTTAATTTCAAAATCTTTTTCTAACTTCTTATCTTTTCAAAATTTATTTTCAAATCTTTTTTTTTTCAATTAACTACTTGACTTTTTGTTTGATTTTAAAAAGTTTACTATTTCTTATCTTTTTCAAAACCACCTAACTACTTTTCTCTCTCTAATTTTCGAAAACCACTAACCACTTTTTCAAAAACCTTTTTAATTAACTAACTGTTTTAAATTCTAATTTTATTTTATTTCTTTTCTTAAATTTTGAATTCTCACTTATAATTAAAATAAAAACAAAAATAATTTTTCTTTTCTTTTAAACTAATATTCGAATTCTCTCTCTCTCTCTTCTCTTTCTATTTATTTTATTTATTTACTAACACTTCTCTTCTACTCATAATTCGAACCCTCTCCCCCTCTGTGTTCGAATTCCTCCTCCCTCTCTACCTCATTCTTCTATTCTTCTACTCACATAAAGGAATCTCTATACTGTGACATAGATGATTCCTCTTTTTTTCTGTTCTCTTCTTTTTCATATGAGCAGGAACAAAGATAAGGACATTCTTGTTGAAGATGATCCTGAACTTGAAAGGACTCTGAAGAGGAAGCTAAGAGAAGCTAAAGCACAACACTCTGGAGAGGACCTTACAGAAATTTTTGAAAAAGAAGAAGACATGGCAGCCGAACACAACAACTATGGTGGAGATGCAAGGAAGATGCTTGGTGACTTTACTGCACCATCTTCTGACTTCTATAGAAGAAGCATCTCAATTCCTGTAATTGGAGCAAACAACTTTGAGCTTAAGCCTCAATTAGTTTCTCTAATGCAGCAGAATTGCAAGTTTCATGGACTTTCATTGGAAGATCCTCATCAGTTCTTAGCTGAATTCTTGCAAATCTGTGACACTGTTAAGACCAATGGGATTAATCCCGAGGTCTACAGACTTATGCTTTGCCCCTTTGCTGTAAGAGACAGAGCTAGGATATGGTTGGATTCACAACCTAAAGAAAGCCTGAACTCTTGGAAAATGTTGGTAAATGCTTTCTTGGCCAAGTTCTTTCCACCTCAAAAGATGAGCAAGCTTAGAGTGGAAGTCCAAACCTTCAGACAGAAGGAAGGTGAATCCCTCTATGAAGCTTGGGAAAGATACAAATGATTGATCAGAAGGTGTTCTTCTAACATGCTTTCAAAATGGAGCATCTTATGCATATTCTATTATGGTCTGTCTGAATTGTCCAAGATGTCATTGGACCATTCTGCTGGTGGATCTCTTCATCTGAAGAAAAAGCCTGCAGAAGCCCAAGAACTCATTGAAATGGTTGCAAATAACCAGTTCATGTACACTTCTGAAAGAAATTTTGTGAATAATGGGATGACTCAGAAGAAAGGAGTTCTTGAGATTGATACTCTGAATGCCATATTGGCTCAGAATAAAATATTGACTCAGCAAGTCAATATAATTTCTCAGAATCTGACTGGATTGCAAGCTGCATCCGGCAGTACTAAAGAAGCCTCCTCTGAAGGAGAAGCTTATGACCCTGAGAATCCTGGAATGGAAGAAGTGAATTACATGGGAGAATCCTATGGAAACACTTACAATCCTTCATGGAGGAATCATCAAAATTTCTCATGGAAGGATCAACAGAAGCCTCAGCAAGGCTTCAATAATAATAATGGTGGGAAAACTCAGTTTGGCAATAGCAAACCTTTTCTATCATCTTTTCAGCAACAGACAGAGAATTCTAAGCAGAGCCTCTCTAACTTTGTAGCCATAGTCTCTGATTTATCTAAGACCACTCTCAGTTTCATGACTGAAACAAGGTCCTCCATTAGAAATTTGGAGGCACAAGTGGGTCAGCTGAGTAAAAGAGTTACTAAACTCCCTCCAAGTACTCTCCCAAGCAATACAGAAGAGAATCCAAAGAGAGAATGCAAGGCCATCAATATGTCCAAAATGGCTGAACCTGTAGAGGAGGAAAAGACAGTGAATTCTAGTGAAGAAGACCTCAATGGATGTCCACTGACCACTAAGGAGTTCCCTAATGAGGAACCAAAGGAATCTGAGGCTCATACAGAGACCATAGAGATTCCACTAAACTTACTGTTGCCATTCATGAGCTCTAATGATTATTCTTCCTCTGAAGAGGATGAAGATATTGTTGAAGAGCAAGTTGCTCAGTATCTAGGAGCAATCATGAAGCTGAATGCCAAGTTATTTGGTAATGAGACTTGGGAGGATGAACCTCCGTTGCTCATCAATGAACTGAATACCTTGGTTCAACTGAAATTACCTCAAAAGAAACCGGATCCCGGAAAGTTCTTAATACCTTGTACCATAGGCACCATGACCTTTAAGAAGGCTCTGTGTGACCTGGGGTCAGGAATAAACCTCATGCCACTCTCTGTAATGGAGAAACTAGGGATCTTTGAGGTACAAGCTGTAAGAATCTCACTAGAGATGGCAGATAAATCAAGGAAACAGGCTTGTGGACTTGTAGAGGATGTCTTAGTAAAGGTTGAAGGCCTGTACATCCCTGCTGATTTCATAATCCTAGACACTGGGAAGGAAGAGGATGAGTCCATTATCCTTGGAAGACCCTTCCTAGCCACAACAAAAGCTGTGATTGATGTGAACAGAGGAGAGTTAGTCCTTCAATTGAATGAGGACTACCTTGTGTTTAAGGCTCAAGGATCTTCTTCTGTAACCATGGAGAGGAAGCATGAAAAGCTTCTCTCAATACAGAGTCAAACAGAGCCCCCACACTCAACTTCTAAGTTTGGTGTTGGGAGGCCACCATTAAACTCTGAGTCTCTGTGAAGCTCTCTAAGAGCTCACTGTCAAGCTATTGACATTAAAGAAGCGCTTATTGGGAGGCAACCCAATGTTATTTAATTATATTTATTTTTATAAACATCTGTTTTCCATTGTCATGTTATGTCTTCTTTAGGTTGTTGATCATGTGGAGTCATAAAAGCAACTGCAGAATTAAAGCGGAATCAAAAACAGGTTAAAAAACAGCACACCCTGGAGGACAGGCTTACTGGCGTTTAAATGCCAGTAAGGATAGCAGAATGGGCATTTAATGCCCAGTCTGGTAGCATTCTGGGTGTTAAACGCCAGAATTGGCAGACAGACTGGCGTTTAACGCCAGAAAAGGGTGTTTGGTGTCTGGTTGGCGTTAAACGCCAGAAAAGGGCATAACCCTGGCGTTTAATGCCAGAAAAGGTAGCAGAGTTGGTGTTAAATGCCAGAAATGGCACATAGAGAGCGTTTAAACGCTAGAAAGGTGCAGGGAGCAGAATTCCTTGACACCTCAGGATCTGTGGACCCCACAGGATCCCACCTACCCCACCTCTCTTTCTCTCCTCTTTACACATTTCCATAACACTCTCCCCAAACATCATTCACCTATCAAATCCTACCCTCTTCCCCATAATCTCTTCACCACTCATATCCATCTAATATTCGCCAAAAACCCACCAACCCCACCTACCTCACCATTCAAATTCAAAAACGTTTCCCTCCCAAACCCAACCCTTCATACACGACTTCCCTCTCTCTCTTACCCTATAAATACCCCTCCTTACAACCATCACTTTCACACATAATAAACACTTCAAACCTCCACCTTGGCCGAATCCAACACCCCCCCCCTCTATCTCCTCCATTTCTTCTTCTTATCCTCCTTTCTTTCTTCTTTTGCTCGAGGACGAGCAAACCTTTCAAGTTTGGTATGGAAAAAAGCTCTGATTTTTGTTTTTCCATAACCATTAATGGCACCTAAGGCTGGAGAAACCTCTAGAAAGAGGAAAGGGAAGGCAATTGCTTCCAATTCCGAGTCATAGGAGATGGATAGATTCATCTCAAAAACCCATCACTAGAAAGAGGATGGAGCAAACAAGAGAGCCCACTCATTGACCTCAACAAGAGTATGAGGAAGTCCCTCATCAAGAAATCCCTGAGATGCCTCAAGGGATGCATTTCCCTCCACACAACTATTGGAAGCAACTCAACACCTCTTTAGGAGATTTGAGTTCTAACATGGAGCAACTAAGAATGGAGCACCAAGAGCACTCCATTATCCTCAATGAAATCAGAGAGGACCAAAAGGCCATGAGAGAGGAGTAACAAAGGCAAGGAAGAGACATAGAGGAGCTCAAGCACTCCATAGGATCTTCAAAAGGAAGAACTAGCCGCCGTCATTAAGGTGGACCCGTTCTTTAATTTCCTTGTTCTTATTTTTCTGTTTTTCGGTTTTGATGCTTTATGTTTTGTCTATGTTTGTGTCTTTATTACATGATCATTAGTGTCTAGTGTCTATAGCTTAAAGCTATGAATGATTCCATGGATCCCTCACCTTTCTTAAATGAAAAATATTTTAATTACAAAAGAACAAGAAGTGCATAATTTCGAAAATTATCTTGAAGTTAGCTTAATTATTTTGATGTGGTGGAAATACTTTTTGTTTTCTGAATGAATGCTTGAACAGTGCATATTTTTTATAGTGAAGTTTATGAATGTTAAAATTGTTGGCTCTTGAAAGAATAATGAAAAAAGAGAAATGTTATTGATAATCTGAAAAATTATAAAATTGATTCTTGAAGTAAGAAAAAGCAGTGAAAAACACAAAGCTTGCGAAAAAAAATGGCAAAAAAAAAAGAGAAAAAGAAAGCAAGCAGAAAAAGCCAATAACCCTTTAAACTAAAAGGCAAGGGTAAAAAGGATCCAAGGCTTTGAGCATTAATGGATAGGAGGGCCCAAAGGAATAAAATCCTGGCCTCAACGGCTAAATCAAGCTGTCCCTAACCATGTGCTTGTGGCGTGAACGTGTCAAGTGAAAAGCTTGAGATTGAGCGGTTAAAGTCGTGGTCCAAAACAAAAAGAGTGTGCTTAAGAACTCTGGACACACCTCTAACTGGGGACTCTAGCAAAGCTGAGTCACAATCTGAAAAGGCTCACCCAATTATGTGTCTGTGGTATTTATGTATCCGGTGGTAATACTGGAAAACAAAATGCTTAGGGTCACGGCCAAGACTCATAAAGTAGTTGTGTTCAAGAATCAACATACTAAACTAGGAGAATCAATAACACTATCTAAATTCTAAGTTCCTATGGATGCCAATCATTCTGAACTTCAAAGGATAAAGTGAGATACCAAAACTGTTCAGAAGCAAAAAGCTGCTAGTCCCGCTCATCTAATTGAAACTAAACTTCATTGATATTTTTGAAACTTATTGTATATTCTCTTCTTTTTATCCTATTTTATTTTTAGTTGCTTGGAGACAAGCAACAATTTAAGTTTGGTATTGTGATGAGCGGATAATTTATACCCTTTTTGGCATTGTTTTTATATAGTTTTTAGTATGTTTTAGTTAATTTTTATTATATTTTTATTAGTTTTTATGAAAAAATCACATTTCAAGACTTTACTATGAGTTTGTGTATTTTTCTGTGATTTCAGGTATTTTCTGGCTGAAATTGAGGGACCTAAGCAAAAATCTGATTCAGAGGTTGAGAAAGGACTGCAGATGCTATTGGATTCTGACCCTCCTGCACTCGAAGTGAATTTTCTGGAGCTACAGAAGCCCAATTGGCGCACTCTTAATTGCGTTGGAAATTAGACATCTTGGGCTTTCCAGAAATATATAATAGTTTATACTTTGGCCGAGATTTTATGGCCCAAAATGGCGTTAAACGCTAGCCAAAAAACTTTCTGGCGTAAAACGCCAGAACTGGCACCAAAACTGGAGTTAAACGCCCAAACTGGCACCCAAGCTGGCGTTTAACTCCAAAAATGGCCTATGCACGTGAAAGCTTCAATGCTTAGCCCAAGCACACACCAAGTGGGCCCCGAAAGTGGATTTCTGCACTATCTGCACTTAGTTACTTAATTTCTGTAAACCCTAGTAACTAGTTTAATGTGAATAGCACTTTTTACTATTGTATTCGCATAATACCATGCTATCATAGACTATCATACCTTGGACTTAGAGGCTGGCCTCACGGCCATGCCTAGACCTTCTTCTTCTTATGTATTTTCTACGGTGGAGTTTCTACACCCCATAGATTAAGGTGTGGAGCTCTGCTGTTCTTCATGAATTAATGCAAGTACTATTATTTTTCTTTCAATTCACACTTACTTCTTCTCCAAGATATACTATTGTACTTAATTCAGTTAAGTCAGAATGAAGGGGTGACCCGTGACAATCATCCACTATCTTCGTTACTCGCTTAGCCAAGATCCGCGTTCCTGACAACCACAAGCGGTCTACATGATGTTCAACGTAGTCATTGGACGACAGCCAGAGTATATTCTCTTGGGTCTCTAATCCATGATTCACATCGTCTCTCCTGACAATAGAGCATCCGAATCCATGGTTAGAACCTTCGTGGTATAGGCTAGAACCATTGGCAGCATTCCTGAGATCCGAAAAGTCTAAACCTTGTCTGTGGTATTCTGAGTAGGATCTGGGAAGGGATGACTGTGACAAGCTTCAAACTTGCGAATGTTGGGCGCAGTGACAGTGTGCAAAAGGATAGAGAGATCCTATTCCGACGCTAGTGAGAACCGACAGATCCAATGAATACCCAAAAATGCACATTTTCATTTACTACCAATGTTTCCCAAAATTTTTCCATACTTAAATAAAACACACTCCTCAACCTAAGCTAATCAAGGATACAATCCAAGGTAAATAATGGTTTTCTGCTTAAGGTTGTGATGTGATAATATCAAGAACAATGGGGTAAACAAAGCTCAAAAGAGGGTTAACAACGGTAGATGCACAGGGTAGGCTATATGGGTAAAGTAAGCTTTTATCAAAGATGTCCTCAATCATGCTCAATGCAATTCAAAACCTCAATCATTGGAAATAAAGAATCAAGCAAAACCAAGATTACAATAATAGGAGAGATATAATACACAATGAATAAAATTAGTGGTTAAAATGTGTAACCACTCATTCAAGCTCAAAAACTCACAAGTTATTTGTTCTTTACTCTTCTATGTTCCAAAATAAAATCATTCAAGCAAGTTTGAAAACAATTTTCTCAATCAATTCAATAGAATGTTCTTGGAGATCTTTGTTGTTTTTCACCAAAATTATTTCCTATATGTATGTATGATGTGATGGATGCAAATTTTTTCAAAATTTCCTTGTTCTTTTTCCTAATTTTCAACAAGCAAAAATTAACATGAACAATTAGGATCAAAGATGAACTAGGCATATGCTATTCACATCATCCAATCACAATCCATATCTATACTATATACCAAGCAAAATAAAGATGCAATATATATATATATATATATATATATATAACCCATAATAAAAATGTAACACTAAAGATAAAAGTACTAACATATATACAAGCCAAAATGGGCCAAGAGGCCTCAGAAAATACACAGCACGTGTTTCATTAATGCAACCACGTGCAGGGACCTGTGCATACGCACAGGTGCTTGTGCGCATGCACACTTTACTGTGTGTGCTTTTCCTTGTTTTCTTCATGTTTTCTCCCTTGTACATGCTTTCTTTTACTTTTGGCTATCCATTCTTGCCTCCAAGGCCTGAAATCACTCAACGAATATGTCATGGCATCAAATGGAATAAAAGTAGAATTAAATTGCTCATTTCAAGCACAAAATTGCATGTTTTCACATTTAAGATCAAATTGGGGACAAAACACAAAAGTATGCTATTTTGGTGCTTAAATGTGAGGACATGTGCTAGAATCCATCCAAATTGAGTCAAAATATATCATCAAATATGGACTTATCAGAAAGATATCCACCCCAACTTCTTTGTGGAACTATAAGGTTTTGTTGCAACAAAGAGATAGAAAAAGACGTTTAAAGTAGGTCGGACATCCAACTCTCGACATAGGAGCTGGTACATTTTCATAAAAGCCCAGGAGTTCGGGTGTAATTGAGAAGGGGCAAGGTTAGAAGACCACAACACTTCCATCTCAAAATCTGTAAAGGAAAGTCGGACACCTAGCCTAGTAAAGAAACAATCATAGGCATAAAAGAAAGGCTGTTCAGATTCCTCTAAAGGGGTAAACACACTCTCTCCTCTGGGTTGGGCAGTTCTAAAACATAGCCTCTCTCATCCTCCCTATTTTCACATATACTATAGTGCCTACGAAACTCATCACAGTACTCTTTATTGGTCACTGGGACACAACTAAGGATATTACTATCTACCCAAATCCGAAGAGCAGGAGGGACCTTAGTCGACATATTCAAGATAACATGGCGTGACATAAATGTTATATTAACAAATGCAAAAGTAAAGCAAACCATTACCAAAAGGGGTCGGAACTCGTCCAAAACAGGTCGGGTAAAACATGAAATTCAAAAAGAGTCACTTCCTTCAAAGAATTTTTTACAAAACAATCAAATGGCTTCTCTACTATGCAACCTCGTCGCATAAAAAAAACACCATTCAGGGTAACACAACACACAAATAACAAAGTAACAGCCACAATTATATACAAAAGAAAATCCTTTTAGAAAAAGATTCTTTTTGAATCTTTTCAGAGATATTTTTCACAGAAACAATACAAAAAAGCAAAACCTTCCTCAGTAGAAAAGAAAAAGAAAGTAATGACAGCGGAGGTAAAAACCCAAATAAAGGAGGAAAATCAAACCCAAGCAAACAAAAATAAGAGTTCAAGGAAAACGAAACCAACCTTGAGGAAGATTGTGACAAAGGGGAGAGCACGTCTAAAAATGGAAAAACACAAACATTCCCCTTTACGCTGGCAAAAGCAAATAATTCTTCAAAAACTAAGATAGAGAAATCTTAAGGCAATAGAAGCGATCGAAATGGCACAGAGGAGTTCTTTTATGAAGAGAGTGAAGTAGTCTTTTCAAAAACAAACAAAAAAGAGAAGAAGAGCCGAAAAGTCCTCTTTATAAGAGACAATGAACCAAAAATGATTCCTTTACTCCTCTTTAAAAACGTGTGCGGATCACAAGGAGCAACTGCCGCGCAATGTTCGTCCATCATTAAAGCACCATCAACGTTCAAAATTTCAAACACATCGGGTAGACCGAAGTGCTAAAACCCGATGTCCGCAACAGAGACCATGAAATGCTTGAGCTCGACCCACAAAGGACCTGGACTCAAGCAGGGGCACTATTCATACCCTGGCCCAAGCAAATAAAAGCCAGGCCCAATAAGACAAAAGGTCCACCAATAAAGGTGGCCTTCACAAGTAAGCTTGACCTCTTTAAAGAGGTTGGGCATCGATGAAAAGAGGGGGTTAAAGCCCTACCTGCCCGGAGTAGGTAACTGCCTCCTTAAATCTCTCCTACTATCTCCACCTCATCTAAAAGGTAGATCCTAACAAACTCCCAAGATAAAGGGAACGGTTATCCATTACTAAATGTGGAACTACTCTAACAAAAGTGGTTATCTACTCTACTATAAAGACATTGACACCCCTCAGGTATATTCACGTTCTAATCTACTAAAAACCTACCTAAATCCCTTGCTAACTTAAGCATCAGAGTCCCTTGCAGATACCACCCCCCACCTCCTCGCGAGGAACTCAGACAAGCTGCACTTCGACACCAAAGAGGTCGGACGCTGCCATATTAAAATATTTGGACCTCATGTTCAGGCCCAAATCACCGTTTCAAGTAATCCTCAGAATAAATAATAATAATAATAATAATAATAATAATAATAATAATAATAATAATAATAATAATAATAATAATAATAATAATAATAATAATAATAATTGTTGTTGTTGTTGTTGTTGTTGTTGTTGTTGTTGTTGTTGTTGTTGTTATTATCTATATCTATTTTTCATCTGGATGACTCTATCTATCTATCTATGTATGGACTTCGATACTTAAGTTAACAAGAGTTGTTGTTGTTGTTGTTGTTGTTGTTGTTGTTGTTGTTGTTGTTGTTGTTGTTGTTATCTATATCTATTTTTCATCTGGATGACTCTATCTATCTATCTATGTATGGACTTCGATACTTAAGTTAACAAGAGTCTTATGTATGCTTAAGAGAATTTAAGTTGAAAAATACTTAAATTTGATTAGATATTTATAGAGGAGAACAATGACTTGGTCATCACTCTTGAATTCTCCCTCTTGTAGTAGTGGATGGTTCCTTCACTACAAGAAAACACAACATTTATAACAAAAATTTTATAATAAAATTTAAACTGTTACAAATTATAATTTTTTTGTAACAAAAATTAGACATTGAAAATATCGCATTTTGTAACAGTAGATATGTGAAAATTTTTGTACAAGAAATGGATATCTGCATGTGAATATTATTGCAGGTATTGGGGGAGGCAATAACCCCACCCCCAAGTTGGATCGGACACAGGTTATAATAGTTGTGTCCCATCCAGGTCGGGTAGGATGGTTCATGTCTACTTGGGAGCCCATTAGTGGTTTTGGGTTGATGGCCTAGATCAATACAGGTTCACAGAAAAAGGTTAAGCCTTTCTTGGATCAAGGTATGAATAGTGCCCCTGCTCAAGGTCCGCTTTAGAGAAGTCATACATTGAACAAGATCTACAGTGGTCCTTTGTTTGTTAGCTTTTTTTCGTTAAGGTTGCCACATAGTCATCAGTTCTGAGTTATTCCATACGAGTTAATAATCTTAGTCCGAATCCACTTTATTTCTTGGAATAAGTCGTGAAATATGACTACAATTTTGTATAGGTAAAAAAGTCGACACTATTTACATTATGCAAAGGTTGGAAACTCGACGTGTGATGCGTGAGCATCATCAGTATCTTTTCTATATGTTTTATATTGTTTTCTGTTGATTTATAATAGGATTTTAGTGGATTATCCTCCTTTGGATGCTACTTTGAGTTTTGTGGTTTTTGATCGATTTCAGGTAGCATTCGGATGAAGAATTGTTGGAAAAAAGCACGAAGAAGCAAAGGAGCCTCATGCGTATGCGTCATTGGAGCAACAAGGAAGGTCATACGTACGTATGTGCTACACGTACGCACAACTACAGGAGCTTAAACAAGGCAATTCTCCTCTGGACAGGTGCCGAAAAATGCCAAGACCCGGCGTTTAGTGCCGGGAGCCTCGTAATTCGTGCATGGCCTTCTAAACACCTGGCGCTAAACACCCAGCCACCGGCGTTTAGCGTCGAGACACTTTTCTCGCGTACAAGGCTTGCTGCTTGGCCGACGCTAAATGCCCAATACCTGGCGTTTAGCGCCAATGACGAGAATCACAATAGGGACCACACATTGTAACAAATCAACAAGGTTTTTGGAGATTTATTTTTGTAAATCACATAACTATTAGAAAATATCTCTTAGGGTTTTATTTAAGTTTTAAATCAATTTTAATTAGGACTATAAATAGGATAGAGATCCGCCCACGTGGGGACTTTTCTCTTCTCCTAATTTTTATTCCGCACTTTTACACTTTTTCTCTGCTAGGATTTTCTACACCATGAGCAACTAAACCTCCATTGTTAAGGTTAGGATCCCTGTTTACTTTGATGGATTGATAATTATATGTTATTCTACTCTTGATTAATGCTTTGATTTTGGTTTAAGAATTGGTTTCATTCTTCGTCTTAAGGATTAGTGATTATTGGAAAATAACTCTAATCTCACTTGAATTCTATTTGAATCTTGGAAAAGTTATATCATTAGAATTACAACTTGAAACTAATTTCTCACAACTCCTTAATTATCTGGACTTAATGTGGTATGTGAAATATAACTGCATTATGCTTTTGGATTCTTAGGGTTTGTGTGGCTTATAAATCGGAATTTGAACTTAACCCTCTAATATAACTGAGTGATCAACAAATTGATGGTCGGTTGGATTAGAGGAGATTCGATTGCCTTGGAATAGGAATTTAATCACTTGGGATTTGCCATAAACTTAATCATTGCAAGATCAAGGTAGTTGACATTGAAGATTAATCTGGACATTTAAACATCTCCAAAGCCTCAACTTCATTCTCATACCATTTTCTTAACCATTTATTGTTTGTTTCCTTATTTTATTGTCTTTCATGCTAGTTGATAATCAAAACTCCCATTTCAATTTGTCTAACTAGAATAGCTAATCAACCATTGCTTGCTTAGTCTATTAATCCTCATGGGATCGACACTCACTCACCATAAGTTATTACTTGGTATGATCCGGTGTATTTGTCGGTAAGTTATAGGTTGAAAAATCCACACCAACGTGATTGAAAAGGTGTCGCTTCAATTGTTCATGCACCTTTTTAGAGTTTTTGGTAACCATGCACAACATTTAAATCATAGTAAAATTTCCATTTTGCCCCTATTTATGGCTCTATATATATTCTTCTTCCGTTTCACTTTTCTTTCGTACAACCAAACTTTTATCTTTCATTTTCTTCCTTCTTCTGATTCTCTATCTTCTTTCTTTTTTCTTCCATTTCTTGGTTTTTACCAAATCCACTAGCCGTGTTCACTATGTTTTGTTGCTTTCTTCACTTCAAGGTTGGTGCTCCTTTCCCTCTCAATATTTTCTTCATGAATATGCCCCTACTTTTGTGAATGTTTCTTTATGGCTTCTTTATTTGATGCATGCTAATGGTGACTGTATTGATTTATGTGATTATATTTGTCATAAAATTTGGTTCTTTGAAACTTTTTTCTTTGATATTCTTGAATTGTTGATAGACTTCAAGATTCTTAATAGAATATCCATACTTTTTGATGAATTTTACAATTGTGAGTAGTGTTTGGGCTTCGTTTTGCTCCCTAAGTGGTGGTGGTGTTGTCTTTTGTGATGAAAACACCAGTAATAATTTTGCCGATCCATCCATTTTCTCAGTGCTGCCATTTTGAAATGGCAAAGTTTGTATGTTTTGAGTTTGTTGAAGATGATCCTGACTTATTTTTGTTGTGACTCACTTCTTTTACTTTAGCATATGTTGAGTTAGTCGTGCTTTTCTTTTGTAGGTATACCGATCTGTAGGTCTTGTTCTGTAGTATGCATAATGCTTTCTAAAACTTTTGAGAGGTTAGATTGGGTAGATTCCACCATGTTAAGAGTTGTATCTGTGATGGATAAAAAAGTTTTATAAAATTTTTGACTTACTCATAGCATCTATAGAGATTAGGAGAATGAAGAAAACTATATTTTAGTTGCCTTTGAGCTAGACATAACAAATTTGTTATTCTTAACTTAATGATCCCAATCCCCACTTCATATGTATGAGTGGTTTTTCGTACACCTTGAAATAAGAATTCCTTTTACTAATTTTGAACAAAATATTTTACTAACCTATAAAGTAGTTCCTACTCAACTCTATGGCAAAGGATTTGATGGTCTCAAGACGTTTGGACCATTAAATGGTCCCATAACAAAACATGTTTTTTAAATTTTTAATAATTGCTAAATAGTTCTTATCTAATTTTAATTACAAATTAATTCTTTATATATTATTTAATTATAAAATCTATTTTTTATTTTATAAATCATTATTTTATCATTCATCTATCAAAATACAAAACAAAACAATAACTAATTAGATCTTCCATTAATCGTAATAATTTTTTGGCAATCCTAATTGATTAAAATTTTATCTTTAATCCTTTACATCCGTATAGGATTGTGAAATAGTATTTCTTATAAAATCAATCGATTGGATTAATAAAACAATCGATTGAATTTCAGATTTCCCATAATTCAATCTATTGGAATTCAGATTTTCCATAAAATAATCAATTGAATGTTGGATGATAGTATGGTTTTCTCAAAAATCAATCGATTGAACGATGATTAGAATGTGGGTTTTTTCTAATTCAATCGATTGTTCATGTTACCCAATCAATTGAAGGTTTCAAAGCAACATGAGGTCTCACAATTCAATCGATTGGTTGTGTTACTCAATCGATTTAAGTTTTAAATCAATATAGATTTTCACAATTCAATCGATTGGTTGTGTTATCCAATCGATTGAATTGTGCACTACGTTATATGTTAAGTTGTTCTCAATTTTCCTACTCGTGTTTATAAATTATTATTTTATTATCAATCTATCTTATCTTTAAAATTTTATCTTCAATTTTTAAGTTTTTATTTTGATTTAGATACTCTAATCTTATCTTTTCTTTAATATTAAGGTTATAAATTGGTGAATGTAGAACTTTCACCCTCAACCCTAGCTATTTTTATGTTTTTAGTTCTGGCCATTTTGTGGATATTGGTTCGGTGGGTTTTATAGGAATTTGGATGAGGATTAATAATATGTATGTAGTTGGAGTGGATGTTGATGAGATTGGAGAAGAAGAAGAGAGAAGTTTTCTGGATTTAGAGAGAGCAGAGAGGTTATGCAGAAATGGAGTTGTAAAATTTAAAAGGGGAGGGAGGCTGAACACGGATGATTATCAGGCTTAATATATAGCCCATATCAAAATTCAATCGATTGTATTATCATACCAATTGATTGAGTGCAGGAAAAAACCTTATTCACATCACATTTAAATCGATTGAATGCCCATACCAATCGATTGAACTGGAAAATACCGTTAATCGCGTACAAACTTCAATCAATCGTAATATTATACGAATCGATTAAACTTTCATATATCATTCTAATAGCGTAAGTCAATCAATTAGGTAATAAAACCAATCGGTTGAATTAACTAAATCCATATTGATTTGATTATTTCAATCGATTGGGTAATATGACCAATTGATTGAATAAGAAAAACCCCACATGCCTTGCAAAATTCAATCGATTGTGTATCAATTCCAATTGATTGAAATTCTAACAAACACAATTTTTCCAATCCAATACATATGTAACGAATCAATGATAAAATTATGATTAATTAAGATTGCAAAATATTTATTATGACTAATGAAAGATTTAATTTTTTATTGTTTTAGTTTTTGATTATTAATAAACATGATAGATGAATGATAAAATAATAATTTATAAAATAAAAAATAAATTTTATAATTAAATAATATATAAGAGATTAATTTGTAATTAAAATTAAATAAGGACTATTTAGCAGTTATTAAAAAATTTTAAAAATATATTTTATTATGAGATCATTTAATGATTCAAATATTTTAGAACCATCGAATTCAGTATCTCAACTCTATCCTAACTCTTAGATCTTTACTAAGATTTATCGGCTCATTAATAATTTCTTTATGAAAATTTTTTATTTATATGCACTTGTCATTATAAAATTAATTAAACTCAATATATATATTGTCAAGGTTAATAAGCAAATATATTTGAAAAAAGATTGATAAAATACAATAAATTATGAATACGCTTTATTTATTGTAAAGTGTTAAAATATTTTTTCCTACAAAATAAAATCAATCTTACTAATTATTAAAAAATAGAATATAATTTTATGTACCTTTTCAGTAAGTAAAATTTATTTTTTTACACTCAGTATAAATTTAATATATATTGTAGTATATAAACGTCTAATGTAAAATTGTGAAACTGTTCTCTGATCTAAAACACCTGTAGTTTACATACATTAGAAAATTCCAATGACTAGATCTACCCATCCACAAACAGAGAAGTATTCAAAAGTCAAAGCATGCACGAAACGTCATCGTTTTGGTTGTTTTAATTGTCGTCGTCAATTTCTTAGGTTTTCTTCCACGCTGCCCCCATAAAAAGGTAAAACTATGGCCTTGTTCACATCGGTTGAGATTGTGATCGTCATAAGCATCACAGCCACCGACTCATCCATTGGACCCATCACGTACGTCCACTTAACCTTCAACAAATTCCATCTCCATTTTCTCAAATAAATTGCCCTCACAACTCGCAACCAAATTAAATAATAATCTATTGACGAACTATCAACGTGTGAAACAATAATCAATACACGATTAGTTAAGATGACGGAATTTTTAATCTCATATATATTACTTTTCTTGAGTTTAAAAAGAGTAAAAAAATTCGTTCAAAGAGGAAAAAAAAGAAAGCATGTAAAGAAATTAAAAAGATCAATACAAGTACAGTTTTTTCAAGGTCAGATATTATCCAATATACTAATTACTAGTATCTAATTGAAATCGTTAAACGTTTCATTAGAAATTTGATTTTTGGATAATGTTAATGTTTCGAGAGTTATATGAAATTGGATTTTTTTTAGATTTAAACGTGAGGTCTAGTTTTTTTTTTGGATAGCATCTAATTTCTGCTGGTGCCGAAGTACCGAGGTGTCGCTGTCCGAATTCCTCATGAGAAGGTGAAGAGTGATATCTGTAAGAGACTTTGATGCCTAAATTAGTAAAGATTTAAACAGGTTTTTAGTAAATTCCGTTCTAAATATATCTGAAGGTGTCCGTATATTTATAGTAGAATAGATAACTACCTTTTAGTGTAGTTCTACCTTTGATGATGGATAATCGTTCTCTTTTACTAGGAAAGTTGTATAGATCTCCTTCTAGATAAATGTACTTATTTAGATAAGTACTGTTCTATTGCTGTCGCTGCGTTCGACATTTGTGAGGTTGGGTAGGTGTAGATGAGGTCAGACCTCTTAAGTGGACCTTTATTTTGGGTCTGGCTGTGTTCTTGGGCCAGGATAAGAATAGTGTCCCTACTTGAGTCAAAACTTTATGAGGTCGAACTCGACCATTTGTAGATCATGTTGTTTCCTTATGCGCTTAATACATCACGTCGGACACATCGCCTTTTGAGGACTGAATAGGGTACTCGACGTGTTTTGTAAAAATTTTGAAGTGTCACGTCTTTTTGTAGTCTTTTGTACCTTACCCTGCGGTTACCTTGGTAACCGTGCAAGTCATAAATAAGGGATATGAAATTACTCATTCGCCTCTAGTATGTTACAAATATCCAAACTCTTTCTCTTTCTTCTCTTTTCGCTTCTTCTTCTGCGTTGTTGCATTCTTCGTTCTCTATCTCTCAAAAAATTCTTCATTACTTCCTTCTCATTTCAAGATTTCTCCTCTTTGAATTTCTGTTTGAGAATTTTTCTTCGTTTGTTGGAGGTTCTTGGATCGTTCGTGTCTTGTTGTTCAAGTGCCCTTTTTTTGCTTCAAATTCTATCAAGGTTGGCTTTTTAACCCTTTCTGAGTGATATGCTCTTGCTTTTAATTTACTTTTTGCTATTTTGACAATGATTCTTTGTTTGTTTGGCAACTCTGTGTCTTCTCTTACATGTTGAAAATCGAATTTGAAAATTTGTTTCATTTAGTTGTTGTTGCCGCTGTGAATCTGAGTGTGGGGTTTTACTTTGTTGTTACCCCCAAAAGTTGGCGTTCTTTTCTTGTGAGGACAATGCCATTTTTTATTTTTGCAATGTAGTTTGTTTTCTTGATTCACAAAAGAGGTTGAAAACTATGTCCATCTTCTACCTTGTTGAATAGGCTCCAACTTCTTTTGGACTTGTTTGTTTGTGTTGATGTGTCTATATTTTCGACTTGTTGTGATGATTTTTTTCTTGTATTTATAGGTATAGCTTTTATGTCTCGTTCTGTAATTCTCAACATGTCATCTAGAGTCTTGTCCGACTTAACTTGGGTAAATATATCCGTTCTTTCTGTCGTTCCTGTTATCGATAATGAATATGCCGAAACCTTTCGTAGGCGTCATAGGTTGTCTATAGGTCGGAAGGATGAAAGTAAATATGAAATCGTACTTGCCGATCCAGAAGAGAGGGTTTGTTTTCCCCGACTTGATATGTCGGAATACCATTTTATATACATGTATGAATACTTTTTCACAAGGTTGGGGTTAGCGTTCCCTTTTCCAACTTTAAAAATGAGATCCTTAAGCTCTGTAAAGTTGCCACTTTCCAACTTCACCCCAACTCTTGAGGTTTTTTGAAACTTTATCAACTCCTCTGCCGTGAACTCGATGTCTTTCCTTCTTCTAAAATTTTCTTTTATATTTTTATATTTACCAAACTCTTTAGTTCTAAGAAGCAGGGCTGGGTCTCTTTTCAAGCTGTTCAAGGGAGGAAGGTCTTTGCCATTTTTGATGATTCTTTCCATGATTTCAAAAATTACTTCTTCAAAATTCGATCTACTGAGGGTGTCCGACCTTTCTTCCTCGATGAGAGGGATGATCCCTTTTTTTATCTTGTATTGGGAGGAGAACCCTATAGTTGTTAAATATATTTTGGATGACTTGGATGAGGTTGAGGAACGTGTAGCCACCTTATTCCAGAAGTGTTGGGGCCGAGATCCTAATCTGGACATCAAAAAATTTTTAGGAAATCCAAGCCAAATTCAGTCTGAGCTAAGTAGCGTTCTTTTCATTTTGTAGATATATTCGTTTTTGTTGGTAACTCATGACCTCATGTGTTCCAACTTTTTTGATCTAGCAGAAAAGATGATTGGCAAGTCGGCCACCCTGAAAACTCTTTGTACAGCGAAGAAGAAAATTGTTGTTCAAAATACACAACTGAAAGAGGTCAGCAAAATGAGCTACCTCCCTTCTCCTTCCAAGTCAAATTCAGGTGCTTCGGCATCGGTTAGGGTTATTCCTGACCCAACTCCTCCTCTTGTTGGCTTTGGTAATCGAATAACTCCCCTCTCGCCTCCCTTTCCCGAGCCGAACCTAAAAAATGTAAGATATCTGAATAATTGGGTGTCTACGAACAACGCTTTGATGTGGTGGTATTTTGAGAAACACGTCTTTCCAAATAGTTTTATAAGTATGATGATGTTTCTCTAAAGCACCATCTTCAAGTCTTAGCTCGGGTGGGATAAGGATAGTGGGAGTGTGTTATGCTTTATTGAAGCAACTTGAGGAGCCTAGGTGCTACTCAGCAATCTCTGTGCGACTTGAAAGTTGAGGTAGCATCTTTGCGAGAGACTAAGTTGGAGTTAGAAAAAGAGAAGAAGGTTTTTGCGTCTAACCTTGCTAAGGCTTGGGAGAGGGTGAAGCAATCTGAAACTACCTGTGCCATGGTGGAGAGTTTGAAATAGAAGGCTGAAGAAAGTTATACCAGAGTCTTTCGGGAGAAGCTGGACTTGGTGGATGAGGTTGTCAAGTCAAGGGAAAAGTATGCGGATATGGAAGAGACTATAGCTCAAGGGATGGATGAATTAGTTGAGAACCTAAAAGCCGAGTTCCGAGTTATAGCTACCGAGGTAGACCTCTCCCTTATTAGTCTCGACATGGTAGTGGTTGATGGGAAGATCGTCCCCCCTCCCTATGAAGATGAGTTCCATGCCCGGTCCAAAGACTTCGGAGGTCCGAGTTGAGGGAGCCTCTCAGAGCTTTCCAACTTGGCTGAATGACACCTCCAACATGATTTCCCAGAAGCAATTTTCTCCTTTTTAATTTCGACTTTAGAATGTTTGATGGCCCAGCCTGTGGGTCTTTACGAATAATTGACTTTGTAATAGCTGTAGTTTGCACAATTTTTCCTTTTATTTTGCTACTTAAAATTTTTTTCACTATTTTAATATATATGGTAGTTTTTTGTATGAATGAATATTTCCTTGATCATCATTTTTTTTGGATTGCCTCAGTTGGTGTAGTTGTTTCTATAGTTTTAAAAATTAGTGAGGATTTTTTACGAGTCACTTAATGACTTTTCTTTGATACTAATTTGCTCGAGTTGTTCCTTGAGACCAGATTTTTAGGTTGCTAAAGATGTCGGTCAATGTAGCTAAGCCACTACATCGAACCTTTCTTTTGTATGGTTGAGACTATGTGTTTTCCTTAATTGCGCGCTGACTTTAAGTAGTCGGTTTTATCAAGTTATTTTCATGATTAGTTTTAGGCTCACCTCTTTTACTAATTGTTAAGTCGTTTTAATGTGGTCGAGTCACGATTTGCTTCTATAATTTCTTACACTAATTTGGATCTTGTCGCTTTATTTACCGACCATCTAGGTCAGGCAATGTGTTGTATGATTTTTTGAGCATAAAGTAGTACGTATTAGTAGGATGACTGATGAAAAAATGAACTATCATTAATGAGAAAATGATTTACATAAGCTATTTTGCTACTATGAGTTTTGTTTTATATTAACCCTTTGCCCTTGCTATGGTGCCTCGTTAAAATCCCCTCAAGGAAAACTCTTTTCGGAAAAAAATCATGAAGTCGAGAAGAAGAGTACACCAGGGAGCAAGGTGCGCTTTCTAACTGTAGTACGTTTTTAAGTTACATGCATGCCACGACCTTAGGAGCTCATTTTCCTTTAAATCGGACACTTTATAGTAACTCTTTCCTAAGACTTCAGTAATCTTATAAGGTCCTTTCCAGTTTGCAGCCAAAACTTAAGCATTGGAGTTCCTAGCAGGTACCACCCCCACCTCTTCACGGAAACTCAGACGGCAGAACCTCAGCACCAACAGAAGTCGGACGTTGCCCAAAAGGAGTTTGGACCTCACGTTCAGGCCCAAAAGTAACATAGTTTCAGGTAACTCTCAGAATATTGGCGCCATTGCTGGAGAACTGGAAGTCTACATCCAATCATGGCGGATGATCAATTTGAAGACGAACATACGGCATCCGAATCTGAACCAGAGCACCATGATGACAACCGAATACTTATAATACCTCCACGACCAAATAGAGCAGGTAACCCTAATAGAGAGAGAATGCCAGGAAACCCCCAGCCCAAGCAAATCAATTCAGAAGTACATCCACCCAAGAATGAGGAGCCTTTACACCCAACAGAAATTATAGGACTTGTATATGGACATGATGGCCGACAGGAGCAACTCAAGCAGGAGATAGAGCAACAAAGAGAAGATGAAAAGACCTGCAAAGAGAAGTAAGACATTGAAGAAAATTAGAAGAAAAGCTTCTGAAATTAGAAGCCGATCTACGAAATCGGAGTAGTCATGCAGATCGGGAGAAAAGTCTTTTTGGTGGAGAAGATCCATTCATAGAAGAGATCATGCGGGCTAGGGTTCCAAGAAACTTTAAAATTTCTGACATAGACCTCTACGATGGAACAACTGACCTAAGACATTGTCTCAGTAATTTTAAAAGTCGGATGTATTTAGCTGGCACGTCCAACAATGCAAAGCTTTCCCGACGACATTAACCAAAGCAGCGATGAAGTTGTTGGATAGCTTACCACCCAGGTCGATGTGACCTGTTTCGATGATCTTGCGAGGAAGTTTCTCATCCAATTTTCAATTCAGAAAAATAAAGTCAAACATGCTCTAAGTCTTCTAGTGGTCAAACAAGCTTGCTTGGAAAGATTTAATAAAGCTTGCTTGGAAATTCAAAATTTACCTCCAAAAGTGGTAATAATGTGTTACTTAATGGCTTCAAAGAAGGGCCATTTTCTTAATCCATATCAAAATGACATACGACCTCTTTGTACGAAGTACAAGAGTGAGCGGAAAAGTATATCAACATGGAGAAAAATTTTTAACTTAGAGAACCAGTTCCAAGGAAAAACCTTTCTTATCAAGCTCGGGATAAAGATAAGGAAGCAAAGAAAAAGGATGAATACAGCTCAAACAAGCCTCGATACCATAACTACACCCCGCTCTGAGTTTCTTTTGTCGACATCTATAGAGAAATTTGTCACATTGACAAACTTCCACCCCCCTTGTCCCAACAAGAACAAGACAGTTGGAAGTCAGACGGAATACTATAAATATCACAAACTATTATGGGCATTCCACCAATGATTGCTATGATTTGATAAATGTGATAGAAAAACTGGCTAGAGAAGGTCGGTTAGAAAGATACCTCGTAGAAAGGTTGGACGACTCAAAAAAAGGAAGAGAGGTGATGAAGACAAGGGTCGACGAGACTGGCCACTACAAACCCTTGATAGGCATATCCACATGATAATTGGAGGATTTGTAGGAGGAGGAGTAACCAAGTCTTCTCGCAAAAGACATCTAAAGGAAGTCTACTAAGTCAGCAAAGAACACGATCTCATTCACTAAAGAAGACATCTAAAGGAAGTCGTAAAGTCTAGTAAGTCCACAATCTCATTCACTAAAGAAGACACCCAAGGAGTAACCCTTGGCCATGACGATCCTGTTGTGATCACAATGATACTTGCCAATGGAAACCTCCATAGAACTCTGGTAGATCAGGGGAGCTCAGCCAACATATTATTAAACATGCCTTCAACAAGATCGCGTTAGAAGAGAAAGAGCTGAGAGCCTATCCCGACAGCCTTTTCATATTAAGAGTCACACCCATCCGGCCTCTCAACTTCATCTTGTTACCTACCACTTTTGGCAAAGGTGTGAAGTCTAGAACTTTAAGTATAGATTACATTGTGGTCGATGTGGCATTAGCCTATAATGCACTGATAGGTCAGACAATCTTGAACTGACTAGCCGCAGTCATTTTTACTCCCCATCTCTGCATGAGATTTATGACTTCAGAGGGAATCGCTACCATAAGAGGAGATCAAAGGTTGGCACGAAAATCTTATAACGAAAGTTTGAATCTATGGGGGAGCATTAAGTAAAAAGAAGTCAACACCATTGAGTTTGATGGTGTCCAAGCACGAGAAGAACTACAACCACAACCTGGTGGAAAGACCGAAGAGGTTCAAATCGGAGATCAGATAGAATAAATGACAAGCATAGGAGCCAACTTGGATAAAAAGTTGAAAGCAAACCTCGTTAGGCTCTTACAACAAAATTTTGATCTTTTTGTCTGGAAAGCCTCCGACATGCCTGGGATATACCCCGACCTCATGAGTCATAAGCTCGTTGTCTACCCTGGCTCATGACTTGTTCAACAAAAGTGACGAAAGCTCAGCCATGAAAGAGAACAAGTCGTTGAAGAACAAGTACAAGCTTTATTAGAAGTTGGGTTCATAATGGAGGTAAAATACCCTTTGTGATTAGCTAATGTGGTCCTCGTGAAGAAATAGAACAGGAAATGGAGAATGTGTGTCGATTATACCGACCTCAATAAAGCTTGTCTTAAAGACCCATACCCACTAACTAGTATTAATACCTTGGTAGATTCAGCTTCGGCATATCAATACTTGTCTTTTATGGATGCCTATTCGGGATACAACTAGATCCTGATGTACAAATCAGACCAAGAGAAGACATGTTCTATCACTCCAAAGGCCAACTATTGTTATGTGGTGAAGCCTTTTGGATAAAAAAATGTTGGAGCCACCTATTAACGACTAATAAATAAGGTATTTTCCCCCTACCTCGGCAAGTTAATGGAAGTCTACATTGATGACATGCTTGTCAAAACAAAAGAAGACATGATGAGCGGATAATTTATACGCTTTTTGGCATTGTTTTCATATAATTTTTAGTATATTTTAGTTACTTTTTATTATATTTTTATTAGTTTTTATGCAAAAATCATATTTCTGGACTTTACTATGAGTTTGTGTATTTTTCTATAATTTCAGGTATTTTCTGGCTGAAATTGAGGGACCTGAGCAAAAATCTGATTTAGAGGCTGAGAAAGGACTGCAGATGCTATTGGATTCTGACCTCCCTGTACTCAAACACGATTTTCTGGAGCTATAAAAGTTCAATTGGTGCGTTCTCAATTGGAATGGAAAGCTAACATCTTGGGCTTTCCAGAAATGTATAATAGTCTATACTTTGCCCGAGATTTGATGGCCCAAACTGGCGTTAAATGCCAGCCAGAGACCCTTTTCTGGCGTAAAACGCCGGAACTGGCACCAGAACTGGAGTTAAACGCCCAAACTGGCATCCAAGCTGGCGTTTAACTCTAGAAAAGGCCTATGCATGTGTAAAGCTCAATGCTCAGCCTAAGCACACACCAAGTGGGCCCGAAAGTGGATTTCTGCACTATCTGCACTTAGTTACTTATTTTCTGTAATCCTTAGTAACTAGTTTAGTATAAATAGCACTTTTTAATATTGTATTTGGATCTTATGCCATTTTTTTCACATTTTGAGGCTGGCCACATGGCCATGCCAAGACATTTTTATCTTATGTATTTTCCAACGGTGGAGTTTCTACACCTCATAGATTAAGGTGCAGAGCTCTGCTGTTCTTCATGAATTAATGCAAGTACTATTGTTTCTCTTTCAATTCATGCTTACTTCTTCTCCAAGATATACTCTCGTACTTAATTTAGTTAAGTCAGAATGAAGGGGTGACCCGTGACAATCACCCACTATCTTCATTACTCGCTTAGCCAATATCCGCGTACCTGATAACCACAAGCGGTCTACATGATGTTCAACGTAGTCATTAGTTGATAGCCGGAGTATAGTCTCTTGGGTCTCTGATCCACGGATTTGACTTGCCTCTCCTGACAACAGAGCATTCGAATCCGTGAGATTAGAACCTTTGTGGTAGAGGCTAGAACCAATTGGCAGCATTCCTGAGATCCAAAAAGTCTAAACCTTGTCTGTGGTATTCCGAGTAGGATCTGGGATGGGATGACTGTGACGAGTTTCAAACTCACGAATGTTGGGCGCAGTGATAGTGTGCAAAAGAATAGAGAGATCCTATTCTGACACAAGTGAGAACCGACAGATGATTTGTCGTACGGTAGCTGTGCCTGGTATTTTTCATCCGAGATGAGAGATCCGACAGTTAATTAGCCATACAGAAACCGTACCTGGACCATTTTCACTGAGAGGACGGATGGTAGCCATTGACAACGGTGATCCACCAACATACAGCTTGCCATGGAAGGGAGCACTAATAAACCTCGATTTTGTGGTTTATCTTGTGCTTATTTTGGGAGATTTTATCACCTTTTCTCACATTTATTTAATGAAATAGCATGGTTTTGTAATTCTCCCTTAAATTGTGCTTAAGTGTGAAAACATACTTTTTAGGCCTAAAAATAGCCAATTTTAATCCACTTTAATTCTATTCGATGCCTTGATGTGTTTGTTGAGTAAATTCAGGTTTATAAGGCAAGTATTAGATGGAAGAAGTGAGGAGAAAAGCATGCAAGTGGGAGAACTCATGAAGAAATGAAGGAACCATAAAGCTGTGAATCCTGACCTCCTGGAACTCAATCAACCATAACTTGAGCTACAGAAGTCCAAATGAGGCGGTTCCAATTGCATTGGAAAAACATCCAGAGCTTCGAAATGATATAAAATTTGCCATAGCCTGACGTATAGGGGTGCACACGTGCCATGTACGCGTGCACACCGATGGAGCACATGGTTCACTAAAGTGAAATCGTGGCCAGCGATTTTGCAGCTCATTTTGGGCCCAATCCAACCCATTTCTGATGCTATCTCATGCAGAATTCAAGCTTGGGCAAGGGGGGAGCAATTGTTTGTAGCATTAGCATCATGTAGGTTAGTTTCTAGAGAGAGAAGCTCCATCTTCTCTCTAGAATTAGGTTAGGTTAATCTCTTCTAGATCTAGGTTCAATCTCATGTTTTCATCTCATTTCCTTTATGAATTATTGCTTCTACTCTTTCATTCTCATGGTTTGTAGTGTTAATTTCCCTTTTTGCTTTCTCTTATGATGATGAACTCATGTTGAATTTGGATTTTCTTTTAATGAGATTTGATAGTTGATGTTTCTTTATTGATGATTTGAGTTGTTGATTTACTTTTCTTGCAATTGGTCGTTGGTAGATTTATTATTCTTGCACTCTTACTATGCTTTCCATTTACACCCACCAAGTGTTTGACAAAATGCTTGGTTGGGCTTTAGAGTAGATTTTGAGCATTCTTGTCTTGGGAAGAGTAATTAGGCAATCTTGAGTCATGAATACCCAATTTAGACTGGTGATCTAGAGTTGTTAGTTAATATTATTTCCATTGACTCTAATATCTTGCTAATCCAATTAGTGAGTTGATTAGTACATTCGGATTGAGATTAACTAGTCTTGTTTGATTTTCTCTCATGGAAGATAACTCATACCTTCTTCCGTTGTTGGAGATGACGAAATAAGATAATTCTTGTTAATTATTGTCATTAATGACTAGGATAGAAAGCCTATGATCTCAAACCTTGCCATGAATGTCTCTCTTTATTGATTGCTTTCTTTAATTGCTCTCTTTACTTTTCTTGTCCTTTATTCTATTGCCCCTTTTATCAACAAAACCCCTTGCACCTTCATAGCCAATAATTGACCACTTCATTGCAATTCCTTGTGAGACGACCCGGAGTTCAAATACTTCGGTTAATTCTTACTTGGGATTTGTTAATTGTGACAACCAAAATTTTTTATTGGGAGGATTGTTTGTTGGTGTAGAACTATACTTGCAACGAGATTTCATTCAATTGTGAAATTCTATACCATCAAAGAATTCACTCATCAAGCACGCATGATTGGATGAAGACAATAGGAAAGAAAAGGTTCAGAAGCAACAAAGCATCTCCAAACGCTTATCTGAAATTCCCACCAATGAATTACATAAGTATCTTTATTTTAATTTATGTTTTATTTATCTTTCAATTATCAAAACTCATAACCAATTGAATCCGCCTGACTAAGATTTACAGGATGACCATAGCCTGCTTCAAGCTGGCAATCTCCATGGGATCGACCCTTACTCGCGTAAGGTTTTATTACTTGGACGACCTAGTGCACTTGCTGGTTAGTTGTACCGGAGTTGTGAAAAGTGTGATCACAATTTCGTGCACCAAGACACCAATCTCTTGTCTGACTTAGCTGAGGCATTCAACACAATTAGAGAGTACGGGACGAGGATAAATCCTTCCAAGTGTACTTTTGTAGTAGAAGCCAGAAAGTTTTTAAGCTTCATGCTCCCCCAGGGGCATCAAAGCCAACCCTTACAAATGCAAAGCGATACTTGAGATGAAAAGCCCAACTTATATCAAAGAAATCTAACAATTAAATGGAAGGTTAGCAGCCTTATCCAGATTATTGGCAGAATCAACCCTAAAGTCTCTACCCTTGTTCTTGAAGCTCAAGAAAGGATGCAAATTCAAATGGACTCGAAAATGTGAGCAAACTTTTCAAGACTTCAAAAACTTCCTGAATCAGCCATCAATCCTTACTCAACTTATTCAAGGGGAAGAACTCATACTGTACCTAGCAGTTGCAAGTAAGGTTATAGTTTTGGCTCTCGTCTGAGAAGATGAAAACGGACAACAGCCTATTTATTTTGTTAGCAAGGTGCTATAGGGGCCAGAACTAAACAATCAAAAGATAGAAAAATTCGCATATGCCCTAGTACTCACCTCCAAAAGCTCCGACCTTATTTCCAAGCTCATACCATAAAGGTCTGAACCAATCAACCTATGATGCATATCCTCTAGAAGACAGATAATGTAGGTCGGATGCTACAATGGGCAATAATGCTGTCCGAATTTAACTTAAGGTATGAACCTTGCACAACAATCAAATCCCAACACTCAGCTGACTTTGTGGCCGAATACACGAAAACCCAAGAAAGTCCTTGATAAACCTCAATTTCATGGTTTATCTTGTGCTCAATTGAGTAGTTTTTATCAACTATTTACCCACTTATTCATGCTATTTGCATGGTTTACATTTGCCTTCCTAATTATGTGCTTTGATTGAAAACATGCTTCTTTGGCCTTTATATTGCTAATATTAATCCTCTCTTATCACCATTAGATGCCTTGATATGTGTGTTAAGTGATTTCAGATATTACAGGGCAGGAATGGCTCAGAGGATGGAAAGGAGGCATGCAAAAGTGGAAGGAATACAAGAAGTTGGAGAAATTGCTAAGCTGTCCAGCCTGACCTCTACGCACTCAAACGGCCATAACTTTAGCTAAAGAGGTCCAAACGACGCGGTTCTAGTTGCGTTGGAAAGCTAACGTCCGGGGCTTCGATTTGATATATAATATGCCATAGTTGCCTTGACGCTAGGTGATGCGAACGCGTGATCCACGCGGACGCATCGCATCTGCGAACTTCAATCCGTGCGGCTGCGTGGGCGATGCCTCCGCGTCACTTGCCCGTGACCTGAACGTACCAGAATACGCTGGGGGCGATTTCTGGGCTGTTTTTGACCCAGTTTGCAGCCCAGAAAACACATATTAGAGGCTATAAAGTGGGGGAATGCATCCGTTCATGAGGAGGCTCTCATAATTCACTTTTCATGTTTTAGATGTAGTTTTAGAGAGAGAGGTTCTCTTCTCTCTCTCTCTCTTAGGATTAAGATTTAGGACTTCTCTTAGTTTTAGGAGTGACTCTCGATCCCAAGTTCAATGTCCCTTTCTATTTACTTTCGCTTCTATTTTTATTGACTCTAATGCTTTTATTTGTATTTGATTTATGTTGCCCAATTGGCTTATGAACTTTTCCATGTTAGATTTTACTGCTTTGAATGTATTTTATTTGAGATATTCCAGATATTTATGATTTTAATTTAGTTTTCTACATTCTTGGCTTTGGTTAAGAAATTAGTAACTCAGGAGTTATCTTAACTCAACATAAGTGATAATTGTTATCTTTGCTAATTGAACTGAACTTCGATAATCCCAATCTTTCCTTAGGAATTAACTAGGATTTGAAGATCAAACTAATTAGTCACTTGACCTTCCCTTGCTCTAGTAAAGGTTAACTAAGTGGAATCAAGAGTCAATTTTCATTATTGTTGATAAGGATAACTGGGCTAGGACTTCCAATTTCTCATACCTTGCCAAAAGTTTATTTTACAGTTATTTATTTATTTTAATTGCAATTTAAATTACCTGCTCCTTATTCTCAAAACCCCAAATTTACAATCTCCATAACCAATAATAAGAACATACTTCCCTGCAATTCCTTGTGAAGACGACCCGAGGTTTAAATACTCGGTTATCAATTTTAAAGGGGTTTGTTACTTGTGCCAACCAAAACGTTTGTACGAAGGGATTTCTGTCGGTTTAGAGACTATATCTACAACGCGACTATTTTTATGAACTTCTTTACTGGCAAAAATCCCAACGTCAAAATGGCGCCGTTGCCGGGGAATTGCAAACGTGTGCCTTATTATTGGTTATTGTAAATATTTAATAAAAAAAATTTCTTTTGCTTGTTTATTTATTTTTGTTTTTAATTTTTATTAATGAATTCTCACCCCTTTGGTTTCAAGTTTGGTTCCAATGTTGTTGTAAGGAATGGAAACTATAATGAAAATAGGCATCAAGGTTGGAACAATCAAATATGGGAGGAGCCACAAGGATTTGATCAACCCTCATGGCAACAACCACCTCCAATGGACTATCAACAACCACCACCATATGCCTATGAACCCTTTCCTCAACATAACTTTGGACCACCAAACTCACAAGCCCCTTTCCGCCATTCACCTCCATATAACCCCAACCCTCAACCACTATACCAACCACCTTATGAGCCATATGAACCATATATGGAACCACCCCAATTTCAACCCAATTACTCACAAGAACCACCACTTCAATATTCACCATCTCCATATCCATCAATCCAAGAGCACTATGATCCTATTTATGAAAGCCGAGTGCATCAAGAGACAAAGGATCGTCTCAAGGAAACAGTGGATCGATGTCAGGCAACCATTCATCAATTGGGGCAAGCAATAATGAGTCAATTAGCTTCCCGACGTTCGGACACTCAAGGAACCCCCATGGCTTCATGTGGACAATCTAATGAAGAACGTAGTATGAAGGAGATACTAGAAACTCCAGTGAACAGTATGGAGCATGACTTTGTACTGGAACAAGTAGAGGAAGCTGGGATTATTGAAGAAGAAGAATTGGTTGAAGACTTAGGAGATGTTGAACCTCCATGGAAAAGTCAAAACATAGAGCCTCCTTCCAAGACGGTTGCAATTGATGTTGAGGAGGGTGTACAACCTCCAAGGCATATCACAGTTGAAGACTTGGAAGAGGTTGATCAAGTGATGGAGATTCAAGAAGAAGAAGCACAACCTCCCATGCCCTTGGAAAGCAATGAAGAGGAGATTGAATTGGAAGAGAGCTGCCAAGAGGAAGAGGTTGAAATTGAAGAAGCTTGCAAAGAGGTGGTAGTTATCAGAAAAGAGCACAAGGGAGTGGAGCTTGCAATTTCATTAAAAATACCTCCCCCTAAGTTGCCATCATCCTTCACAACATTCAAGTGGGTAAAATTCATATCCCTTAGCTTTCTAACCCCACTTGAATATGGGCTACTGGAGACGGATGGTCAACTTAGAGCTCTTTATGATATTAAGAGTAAGAGGAAGATGACCAGTGGTAAGAATTGTCCTGCAAGGTTCATCATGGTTGGAAGCTTTAAGTTCAAACACAAAGATTGGTATAAAGCTCAACTGAATGGGTCTAGGAAGCTGTTTGGTCGCTGCAGTGAGAATTCAGATCACCTTTCACCCAGCTGGAAAAATGTAGATCGAGACAAAAACGGGTGTAAAAGTAAAGTTTGGGATCCTGGAATCTGTTCTGGCATTTGTCACCCCGGGAGCCTAAGAATCTGTTTGAAGCTTCTTAAGGGCTTTACATGCTTAGTTTGGGACCCCGGAGGCTACTGGAAATACAAACATTGGTGGGGATTCCTAGATCAGTACAAGCACAAGCCACTATAGCAGGAATCTCATCAAATGTCCAACTTAAGGACTATAACTAAAAGTGCTAGGTGGGAGACAACCCACCATGGTATGATCGTTCTTTTTCAATTTTATTTCGTGTTGTTTATTTTTATTTTATTTTATTTTCATTGAACCTGGAATCATGCATAGCATTCACATTAAGCACTGCATTTGCATCTGCATATTGCATTAAAAAAAAAGGGTTTTCGCACGTGACGCGACAGCGTCGCCGACGCGTCCCCGTCGTATGTGCGTTTGGAAGAAAATAAGGTTGAACAGAGAGTCACGCGAAAGCGTGGCTGGAGGCGCGCTAATGGCACAAATTGATCCACGCGACCGCGTCACCCACGCGGCCACGTGACCTGAAAATCGACGTCAACCAAGTGCATGGCCGAAAGTTGAGCTGGAGTTGGGCTAGACTCGTGCTGGAATCCCAAGCCTCACCATGCGAACGCGTGCCTCACACGTCCGCGTCATATCCCCATGATGGCCACTCAAGCGATCGCGTCGACCACGCGACCGCGTCACCCTGGATTTTGGCAATACCAAGTTTTGAACAGAGAGTTGTGCAACCGCGAGGCTGCACTCGCGCCACCAGCACAAATCGAGTCACGCGATCGCGTGCCCCACGCGTCCGCGTCGCCTAACCTTATTTGTGCACCACGCTACCGCGTCACCCATGCGACCGCGTCGCCAGCGTCGCACAACCTATCCAGATTAGTGCCAATTTTCTTATCTTTTCTTCTCCGAATCCTTATTTTTCTTATCTTTTCTTATTTCTTTCTTCTTCCCTTCTTTCCCTTCTCATTCTTCTTATCTTTTATTTTCTTTTACTTAATTTATTTGAATATTTCATTCATTGCATCTTAATTTTGTACATATTTTTATTTTCTTTTCTAAAATTAATTATTTTTCTTTTGGTGTTAAAATTTTCTTATTTAACTGTTGCAATTTTCTCTTGAATTATTTTGGGTGCTTCATGACTTATTTTATTCTGATTGGGTAATATTATTTAAATCAATGCTAATTTTTATATTACTGATATTCCTTTTGCATTGACATGAACTTACATTGTCTTTCATTACCCACTCTTTTCCCCATGGTTGCAAATTTTGCACCACTGGTATGCCATGGCTTCTATTGTTTTCTCACGTATATGTTGAAGCTTCCATGTAAATGAGACCATTATCATTTGGCATTAACCCACCCATACTTCATTTATTTTCTTATCTTTATTACTGGGTTACTTTTTCTTCCCTTTTTCTTTCAGGATGGCCACCCGGAAGGGAACCGGAAGACGTTTGCATAGGGAGACAGACAAGTCCATCTGCAAAATCTTGAAGAAAAGCATCAGTTGGAGTAACCCGTCCACCTGCACATCTCAGCATGCACCGAGGACGGTGCAATCTTTAAGTGTGGGGAGGTCGATACCGATCTCCATGGGTTAGTTATTTCCTGACTCAACACCAAAATTTTTATTTTATTTGTTTGTTCATTGTTGCATTTGCATGTTTGATTGCATATTTGTTTAATTTTGTGCATATTTTACCACTTGGTTGAAGTAATATTTTCTTTTTCAAGAAACCTTTTAGAGCATTTCACTAATTTGAATAAAATTTTTGTTACACTTGTTTGAAGAGATATTATACTGGAACATGGTTTAGAGCTTGAACACACAAAACCTGTGAGATTTTTTGAACCTATTTGAATTGGTTGTATTTTATCAACCAAAATTCTGTTCTAGTGTGTATTTTTCTCTCTAAAATTGTGATCTTTGTCTTGCTTAATTCTATATTTCCATTATTTGATGTATGCATACACTTACATGATTGAGGCCTTTGTTTCACTGAGCTTACATACCCATATGGCCTTACCTTTCATTATCCCTTGCAAACCAATTTTGAGCCTATTTTACCCCTTTGTTCTTTACTTTAGCACATCATTAACTCTAAGCGGAAAACAATAATGTCCTTAATTTGAATCCTTGGTTAGCTTAGACTAGTGAGATGCTTATGATTTAAGTGTGGAGAAATTGGGATTGGAAACATTTGGTTTGAGAATTGAGTATGTTAGAATTTTCTGAAAATGTAAAAGAAATGTTTAGGACATGATTCATGCATCCAATAATTTAACCATATGCATTGAGAAATATAAAAAAAATAATAATAATATAAAAAAAGAAGTGAAAAAAAAGAGCAAATAATAAAAAGGGGACAAAATACCCCAAAGTAAATGGTGAAAGCAATGCATATGTACTGTACTTGAAATTAGAATACATGAATATGTGGAAAACATGGTTAATGGATAGTTAGATATGGTATTATGATGACATGGATTGTCTAAAGTTAGATGGAAAGTTTAAGTTAATTAAGGATTCAGATTTAAGTCCACTTAGCCAAATACAATCATACCTTGACCCTAACCCTATTACAACCCTTAAAAGACCTCTTGATATGTGTACCTGTGCATTAAATTTTTGTTGATTGTTAGATGAAGAGCAAGCCTTAGAAAGCAAGGATAGTAGAGAATTGAGAGAATCGAACCTTAAACACTTGAGTGATTAGAGTGTATATACTACCAGTGAGGGTTCGATGCTCAATCCCTTGTTCCCTGCTTTCATGAGCTATTTTCTTCTTGCAAGTCTATTTGTACTTCATTTTCATAATTTGAATTAGTGAAATCCAGTTCATATTTCTTTTTGAAAGATTTATTTACTTTTCACCAAGTTGGTGGAAACATTTTGCATTTAGTTGCATTCATATAGATAGGATTGCATTTCATACATTTTATCATTCCTCTTCACTCTCTTATAGCTTCTCTTGAACTTAGCATGAGGACATGCTAATGTTTAAGTGTGGGGAGGTTGATAAACCTCTATTTCATTTTTTATCTTGTGCTCAATTGAGTGATTTTTATCAACTCTTTACCCACTTATTCATACTATTTGCATGGTTTTACATTTGCCTTCCTAATTATGTGCTTTGATTGAAAACATGCTTCTTTGGCCTTTATATTGCTAATATTAATCCTCTCTTATCACCGTTAGATGCCTTGATATGTGTGTTAAGTGATTTCAAAGATTACTGGGCAGGAATGGCTCAGAGAATGGAAAGGAAGCATGCAAAAGTGGAAGGAATACAAGAAGTTGGAGAAATTGCTAAGCTGTCCAGCCTGACCTCTTTGCACTCAAACGACCATAACTTTAGCTATAGAGGTTTAAACGACACGGTTCCAATTGCGTTGGAAAGCTAACGTCCAGGGCTTCGATTTGATATATAATATACCATAGTTGCCCTGACGCTAGACGACGCGAACGCGTGATCTACGCGGACGCGTCGCATCTGCGAACTTCAATCCGCGCGGCCGCATGGGCGACGCCTCCGCATTACTTGCCCGCGACCTGAACGTACCAGAATACGCTGGGGGTGATTTCTGGGCTTTTTTTGACCCAGTTTGCGACCCAGAAAACACATATTAGAGGCTATAAAGTGGGAGAATGCATTCATTCATGAGGAGGCTCTCATAATTCACTTTTCATGTTTTAGATGTAGTTTTAGAGAGAGAGGTTCTCTCCTCTCTCTCTCTCTTAGGATTAGGATTTAGGACTTCTCTTAGTTTTAGGAGTGACTCTCGATCCCAGGTTCAATGTCCCTTTCTATTTACTTTCGCTTCTATTTTTATTGACTCTAATGCTTTTATTTGTATTTGATTTATGTTGCCCAATTGGCTTATGAACTTTTTCATGTTAGATTTTACTGCTTTGAATGTATTTTATTTGAGGTATTCCAGATATTTATGATTTTAATTTAGTTTTCTACATTCTTGGCTTTGGTTAAGAAATTAGTAACTCAAGAGTTATCTTAACTCAACATAAGTGATAATTGTTATCTTTGCTAATTGAACTGAACTTCGATAATCCCAATCTTTCCTTAGGAATTAACTAGGATTTGAAGATCAAACTAATTAGTCACTTGACCTTCCCTTGCTCTAGTAAAGGTTAACTAAGTGGAATCAAGAGTCAATTTTCATTATTGTTGATAAGGATAACTGGGCTAGGACTTCCAATTTCTCATACCTTGCCAAAAGTTTATTTTACAGTTATTTATTTATTTTAATTGCAATTTAAATTACTTGCTCCCTATTCTCAAAACCCCAAATTTACAATCTCCATAACCAATAATAAGAACATACTTCTCTGCAATTCCTTGAGAAGACGACCCGAGGTTTAAATACTCGGTTATCAATTTTAAAGGGGTTTGTTATTTGTGACAACCAAAACGTTTGTACGAAGGGATTTCTGTCGGTTTAGAGACTATATCTACAACGCGACTGTTTTTATGAACTTCTTTACTGGCAAAAATCCCAACGTCAGTCCTACAACTTGAAATTTATATGTAGATGGATCATCCAATAAAGTTGAAAGTGGAGAAGGATTCATTCTAGAGAATGAAGAAGGAACTCGGATAGAACTTTCATTTAAATTTGAGTTTTCGTCTTCAATAATCAAATAGAGTACGAGGCCTTACTTGCTAACTTGAGGCGAGCCAAAGAGGTTGGGATAGTAAAATTGATCGTGTTTAGCAATTCTCAAGTAATAACTTCTCAAGTCTATAAGACTTACCAGGCTAAAGATCCCAACATGAAGAAATATTTAGAAGAAACATTGGAATAACTAGCTCAATTTCAGGAAGTAGAGGTCTGACATATAGCTCGGGAATCCAACATGCAGGATGATACACACTCCAAATTGGTCAGCACCAAGCCAGGGGGCAACAATAGAAGCTTGATCTGGGAAACTCTCTACACACCATTAGTGACCAAAAAAGTCGACAAGTCGGGCGCAATGGCTATCTCCAATTTAAGTTTAGGTTGGATGACTCCTATTATCGAATACCTTAAATTCGATATCATCCCTAAAAAAGAAGGAAAAGCAAGGAGGCTCATGAGGAAAGCACAAAACTACACCTTGGTTCATAACATTCTCAATAGAAGAGAAGTATCTACACCTCTACTAAAGTGCATCCCGACCTCCCAAACTAATGAAGTCTTAGAGGAGGTCCACAGCGACATATACAAAAACCACCTAGGAGCACGGTCACTAACTAAGAAAGTGATCTGAGTTGTATTCTTTTGATTAATCTTACAAAAGGAGGCAGTCGACTTCGTCAAAAAATGTCTGCCTTGCCAAAAACATGCTAACTTCCATGTGGCATCTCTAGAAGAGTTCATTAGCATCACTTTACCTTAGCCATTTGCAAGCTGGGGCTTAGACCTCCTCGGTACATTCCCATAGGCACCTGGATAGTACCTCATAATTGGGATTGATTATTTCACCAATTGAATCAAGGCAGAGTCTCTAGTGACCATTATAGATCAAAGAAGTCGGAAATTTTTCTACAAGCACATAGTCACCCAGTTTGGAGTTTCACACTCCATCATCACAGACAATGAAACTCAATTTACTAATTCAGCATTCAGAAACTTGGTGGCAAGCCTCAAAATTAAGCACCAATTCACATCGATAGAGCACCCCCAAGTCAATGGACAAACAAAAGCTGCAAATAAAGTCGTACTGGCTGGGATGAAGTGCTGACTACAAGACACAAAGGGAGCATGGGCCGACGAGTTCCCTCAAATCTTGTGGGCATATGGACAACCCCCTACTCAACAACTAGTGGATTTCCTTTTCGACTTGCTTATGGTATAGAAGCCATGATACCTATAGAAGTCAATAAAGAATCTCCAATGGTCAAATTCTACGAAGAAGTAGAAAATATCTGAGCTCAAAAGGAAAAACTTGATCTCCTCCCAAAAGTTCAAGAACAAGCTTAGATAAAGGAAGAAAAATTGATGCAAAGAATGGCCTTCAGGTACAACGAGTGTCAGTATATTTATAGTAGAATAGATAACTACCTTTTAGTGTAGTTCTACCTTTGATAGTGAATAATCGTTCCCTTTTGCTAGAAAGTTGTTAAGATCTCCCTTCTAAATAAATGGGAGATACCTTACGAGTTAGTCACTTATTTAGATAAATACAACGATACTATTGTCGTCGTATTCGACCTCTATAAAGTCGAGTAGATGTAGATAAGATCAAATCTCTTAAGTGAACCTTTATTTTGGGTTTGACTGTATCTTTGAATCAAGGTATAAATAGTTAAAATACTAGTTTTTTTTAATATCAGTTAATTTTTTTAAAATTATTTTATTATTTTAAATTTTAAATTCTAAATTATAGACTTTTAACTTTAAATCTTAAATTATAAACCTAAATCTTCTAGGTAACTAATGTTAACTAATTACCTAAATCCTAATTTTCTATAACTTTTTCTTGATTTTTATGACTATATCCCATGAGAAAAACAATTTATAACGAGAATAATAATTGTAAATATAAACCTTATAAAAAGTACATAATTATATTTATTTTGAAAATAACATATATGTAACTTCGTAATATAAAACTAATTAATATATTATTCGTATAAAATTTAGAAGTCCAAATTAAATTTGTTCTTCTCATCAATTTCATTATATTACCATCATATGTGATCATATATGGTCTCTTGATCAAGGCCAAAAACTTAATCATTAATTAATGTCTCAATTAGAATATTGCGACTTAGTATTCATCAAAATTCACTCTTTAATAAACTATTATCTATAAAAATTTAATAAAATAATTATAATAATTATTTTTAGATATTATTTTAAATTTTCTCTCGCATATATTTAAATTTTAAAATTATATCTCTTTAAAGTTAGAATATTAATTTAATAAAAAAAATTAGAATATTCAAATTTAAATTTAAATTTAATAAAACAAAAATAACAAACTAAAATTAATTCTAACTAAATTAAAATTAAAATAACACTATCAAACTTAATTTTTTTTTTTGTTTCAAAGTGTGGCATCCAATTATTTGACAAGAATAATAAACATAATTATTTTTGAATGAGTTTTGGTTGTGTTAAAAAATTACTTAGTGAACAATCTTGTAATTTTAGATGTGTTAAAAAATTATTTATATTAAAAAAATGTAACTAAATATTTAACGGCTTTTTGAATATATATTAAAAATATTTTATGTTTTATCTTTTTATTTTAGATGTATTATGAATATATGTAAAATAATAAAAAAACACCAACAAAATAATCATACAAGACAAGGTAATGCTCAAACACAATATAACTTTTTGTTGCAGATGTTTAGTAAAATTATTAAAAAAATTCACCAAATAGTGCTTTGATTTCTTTTGATAACTAGAAAAAAAATTGAAGTAGCATAAACTTAATTGTTGAAATTCTTTTCTTGGTTCAAGTATGTCGTTATTGTATAAAACTAGAAGACCATGGATAGACAATAAATTATACGTCTCAAGAATTAATATGGTGGTGGACTAAATTTTCATAGACAGAAAGAAACGGGAGAAGAGAAAGAAGCTAAATTTATGCATAGAAAAGTGCAAATAAGATTGAAATTGAACTGAACTCTTTAATATTGATTATCAAAAAATTAATTTAAATCACATCACATCCTTTCATAAAGTGCATTTATTTACTTTGGGACATATATGTAGGAAGTTTGTAGCTAGAATGGCACTTTTTTTTTTTGTTTTCTTAGTCCAACTAGGTATATTACATATGATGTATAGATATTAGATATTAACACAGATACGGAATATGACATGATATAGGATAGGCAGATATGTGAATTTACAATTTTTATAAGACACAAAAATACAGTATATATATAAAATATAAAGTATATTTAGATAAATTATAATGTTATTTTAGTATTTATTGATATATTAAAATATAAATTAATATTTTAATTATTTTTAATATCTTTTTAAATTATATAAAGTATTTAAAATATATTTTATTTTAATAATTAATAATATATACTATTTTTAAATTTATTTTAAAAATACATGTTAAGAATAAGACTCGACACACTGACACGTGATAGTATTTAAGTATGTTCAAGCGTGTTCGAAGAAAAATTTTTTATTTTTTTTTATTAAGACATAGTTGAATATAGAAGACACGCGTATCAGATAAGTATTAATATATGTCGCATCTAAAATGTGTTTGATCACACAGCAAATAAAAAAAAGTATCTGTACTTTATACTATAATTACTGTGATTTTTGTGAAAAATCAGTATATTGGAGTTGGTTATAAGTTTTATGTGTCAAGAATAATTATAAAACTTAAACTATATAAAAATAGTAGTGGCTTCTTACAAATAGAAAGCATAATTAATTAAAAAAATATAATATTATTAAAAAAAATATAATATTGTTTGAATGCATATATTATATGATTTTTTAATTAGGTAACTAGTTATTAATTAGCCAATAATTTAAACCAATTTTTTAAAATTTTATTTTTAATTCACATTAACATTTAAATAAGATAATAATTAATATGCAATTTGCATTCAAGTAAAATTTGTAACAATTTTACTATTAGAATGTCACGTTTTTGGATGTGCTACTTTGATAGTGAGAATATTACAACGATTTTCAGATATTTAATAATAAGATATAAGTTTTTAACTAATTAAAAATCATATTGCTGTTTTATTTGAAAAACTGAAAATATTTATTATTTTAATCAAACATGCATATATAACCAAAATCAATCACAATCCTCATGTATATATAAACATATCAGACTTCGTATACAAATAACTTACAAATAATATAAACATACATATCATTACAACTCATATCCCTCTTACAAGGACATAAGTTACTGGCGATTCTTTGTCTGCTTTGTGGGGGTTTTGAGTTTAATTTTTGGCAGTGTTTTGAAATTTTTGTGGCGGTTTAAAACCTCCACAAAAACTGAATTTCCAAAAAAAAATTTACATCAAACTGAACTGTTGCAAACAATTTAAAATTGTACCTAAACATATTTGAAAGCTATAAACTACTATTATTGATTGAAAAAATTACATCAATCAAGCTAAAGATTATTTAACTTTAAAGAAATTGGTAATTAGTATGGAATGAACAGAAATTTAAAGAAATTACATCAATCAAATTGGTATGAAATGAACAACTTAGATCAATTAAATTTATAAATTTTATATGATCTGCCAATATATAAAATGATATCAGATAGTAACCCACCACTGCAACAAGAAATGCGGCCTTAAGATTGCCACAGGCTTCACAGTAAGCTCTATTTGTCAGGAAAGGGAACTATCTGCTCAGGTAAGAAACAAATAATATCAATAAGCAAAAAATAAGCATTAACTTCAAGTAAAACCTATACAAAATACAAATATGGTAAAAAAATATGCTTCTGTAAAAGATAGAATCCTCGTTCTTCTGAGAAACCTTTCATAAGTTGTTCTACGCCATCCTAAGGATCCTTTCTCCTATAATAACTCTTCAGCATAAAAATGTAAAACAAATTATTGTAACTTGTTTCAAACAAATTGATTTCATAAGGAAATCTACTAGATGGCTTTAATTGCTAGAGTTACATGCCATGACTAGTGACCTTTGCATGAATAAGGGGGCTTATCTCTACATTTCATCATTGACAAAATGCCATTTTCAAAGAATCATGAGCAATGAATTTTATATAGTTATCACTGTAAAATATTAGCAAGGCCTCACCTATTCCACTTTCCACTAGCACCAGCAGAATATCCCAGGATATTGCCAACTGCTATCCATGAACAAAATATAGCATTTACTACATTGTGTTTATTAGGACCAAATAATAGGAAAATTATTATATCATGACGTTTCGTCAATATCAAGAAGGTATTTAATACAAGATGAAAATAAAAAATCCACATTGTGATTGTTGAGAACGTGAACAAAGAAAGCATGTAAAATAAGCAAGTTCTACCTGAAAGGTCAGCCAAAAGTGTCCGAGCTGGTCCCTACAAATTAAAATTTGAAAACATAAAATGAAAACTTACTTTCTTTCATCAATATAAAGATAACAGAAAGAAGCACATTCTAATTCTTTGACCTTACCTGCACAGTGTTGTTGGCAAGATCCAGCATCCAGAACCCAAAAATAAATACAAGAGTAGCTCTTGTTTGGGTAACTTTAAATGTGCTAGAATTTCAAAAATATAAAATTTATTAGTATTTAAGTAGGTTAATAGACGTGAAATTTTAAAAGCAGAAGTGTGGTAAAACTAAAGAGTAAACAAGAATAAATAGATGACAAGGAAAACCTACAATACTCACTTGTATCTCCGAATAAATATCCAATGGTCTACAGAAAATCTAATTAATATCACCAACATTAAAAGACATAATTTAGCTAATGTGAAATTAAGTGTCAAAGTAACCCAGATGTAAACAATAAGGACCACTGATGCTTACAGCCAAGGAAATCATAAGGGATCCTGCCAGAATGAATGGACCCTGTTATTTGCATGTTTAAATCAATCTAATAATGAATCATAAATTTGTCCAGACCAACACCCATATTCCATAGATAGATATATGTTATAAAATTAATAAACATTCAGTGAAAAGGCATTGATGCTTGAATATAATTTAATGGAGCAATAGAAAAAAAATAGGCATGAGAAGAAATTTAAAGAAAATTAATATAAAAATTAAAAATAAAGCAAGACTATATCACCTATCACAAGGCCAGTAATAGGATCACAAAGCCAGATAAATAAAGAAAATGCATATCCTATACCCAACGTCTGCACCAAAAATGAGTATACAGTTAATTGGAAAGCTGAATATAATTCTATAAAGACATACATTAAATATTGACAGGAAATTAGTTAATACCAAAAGCATATATTAAAAAAAGGATAATCGCCCAAAACAAGTCAAGCAGAAAACCATGCAAGCAGATACACCTCTTATGCAACTAAAATAATTAAATAATAGAAATACTCCTCTGAGGCCAATTGCAATTGATCCGATTAGAGCTCAAGAGAATCTGCGCTCAACGGCTTGTGAAGTGACAAATTTGAAATACCACTTCTGTGGCGATTGGTGAATGCCAAATAGTGTCGAACAAAGTTTCTGTGGACAGATAACCATTCTGTTCATAAAATTCACATAAAATGTGCAAAAATAGTAATCTGGAATCATTGAAATCATAGAAGCAAGTGAGAAAGTATTCGTATGAATCTGAACTAGGTACAAATTGGAGTTAATAGAGATCTCAAATTCAATTCATCTTTCTCACAAACATGGAGATTGTCTGAAAAAATTCTAAACGGAAGTGAGTGAGAAATTTAAGTCTCGAACTAAAAAAGAATAAATTAGGAAGAAATTCTCACCGCAATGACTTGGAACATAAGAATCAATTTCACGAGATCTGATAGCTTCGAACGCAGCTTCAATCGAAGCTTCCAGAGACTCCCGCTCACACGCCTTCCAGATCTCCTCAGCTAGTGTCACCGCGTCCCCGCCAAAACCACGCTCTGAGTCCTTCAAGCCATCGGAGAAAAAGCAGAACCAGCAAAAGAACCCATCGTGGAAGATGACACAGAAGCAGAAGATCTAAGCATTACCTTAACGATCTGAATGCAATCATCACTGACTTCGAACGAAGGAGACAATGACGGCAACACCGGCAAGAAGATGAATGGCGGTGGTGGTGGCAGTGGCGGTGGCAATGACATTGAGATTCTAGGGTTTCAGAGAGATCTCACTCTCCCTCGTCCTCTCTCTCGAAGCCCTGTTTTGAAGTTTTATTTTTTTTTTGTTGGTATGGGCTGAGTGAATTAATAATTGGTTGGATTTGATTTTTTTTATAATTAATTGGATTGGGAGTATTATAACAGTAATAGTTTTTGTTAATTATTTAAGGAGGTTTTATAATTTTCCATAAATAAAATATATTATGGAGGTTTTTAGTAAATCCCATTAAAAAACTATCACAAACAAATAAAAATTTTGTAGTGAGAAGGAATTTCTTAAAATCTTCGTCCATCCTTATAAGAAAAGCTGTAGAAAGTGAGAACAACTTCCTTGCAGGTTCTCAGTAGAGGGTTTAAGAATTTACGTATAAAGAAAAGAATTGATTTCAATTACAGCGATTATCACTCGTCTTATGAATCTATTCAAAAAATTAACAACTAATTATCCAAAATTCAAAGTTCACTTCTTTAATTATATGAATTTCAAAACTCAATTAATATTCTATAACATAATCAAGTACGGCCTCTGCCTTAACATATAATCAAATCAAATTACAGCCTTCAGTCCAATTCAAGTCAAATAATAGCCTCCAGCCCAAACTAAATCAATCACGGCCTCCGACCCAATTAAAATCAATCACAGCTTATGACACAAATCAAATTAACTCACCATCAAAACTCAATCTCAAAATATAATCAATTATTGACATCATACAGTACAAAGGAAATACAATCAGAGGACAACTACAGCAAGTACCACATCAAGAACAACCCTCAACGTCACCACCGATAGCATAAGAGATCTCTCAGTTGTTTAAGTACAGACAAAACAATATAAGAAATATACAAGTAGAGAGAATATATACAACAATTAGATCAAATAGCATATAGTGTAACTAATCAAGAAGGAAAATGAAGTATAAGATGCACACTAAAACAATACACACAAATGCACATGATGCATGTCTGCCCTATGGCCAATGAGCTCATCTGTCGGTTATACAGCGAAACCTGACACATCTGGTAGCTAACCTGGATATGAAACACCACAACACAGAGTAAGTGGGATTAAATCGCGATCCTTGTATCTTACCTGGTTAACCCGGAGTAAGTGGGACAAACCTCAATCCTTGCATCTTACCCAGACTGGTGCTTTGACTCTCAACTCGAAGAAAATGGGACAAAGCACAATCCTTGCATCTTACCCGGTGTCTAAAATCTCAACTCGGAGCAAGTGGGACACTCGGAGAAAGTGGGACAAACCACAACCCTTGAATCTTACCCGGTGTCTAAAATCTCAACTTGGAACAAGTGGGACAAAATCACAATCCTTGTATCTTACCCAGGTGTCTCAAACCTTTACCCAGGGTAAGTGGGATAAAGCAACAATCCTTGCATCTTACCTAGGGGTCTCAACTCTCAACCTGGAGCAAGTGGGACAAAAGTTTGACCTTTGCATCTTTCCTAGGAAAATACACTTTATCACATCCCGAAGTAAGTGTAACAATGTCACTGTATCTATCCAGCGAGTTTAAATAACAATCGGGAGCAAGTGAGACAAACTCCAATCCTTGTGTCTACCTGAGAGGCTCAATCCTTAACCCAGAGCAAGTGGAACAATGCCACTGCATCTACCCAGATAGGTGTCATTCTCAACTAGGAGTAAGTGGGACGAATTACTCCTTGCATCTATCGCGAGAGGTATCTCTCAATCAAACTCAATTTCACCAAATCAAAAATCTTAAATTTAACTTCAATAACTCATCCTTCAATTCCATTTGAAATTCCTCAAAAGCATAACTCTCATATTTGAATTAATCACATGAAACTCACTTTTAACTTCTTTCTCGAGTTTAATAACTTCTCAAGATACACACAAATCACATCTCTTTATCTATCAAATTCAAATACTGTAAATCCACCAATACTGCTTAAAATATAATTCTTTAATCAAACTAAAAAATAATCCTTTTCTTAATAAATTGAAACTCAAAACAAAATTCTTTTCTTAATAAGTCAAACTCAAAACACGATTCTTTTCTCAAATGAATCAAACTCAACATAATTCTCTTCTTGATAAATCAAATTCAAAATGGTATAATTCTTTTCTTAATAAATCAAACTCAAAAAATAATAATTTTTTAATAAATAAAAGTTCAAAACATAATTCATTTTTTCTTAATAAATCGAAATCAAATCATATCATTCTTGACTCCAAACTTTTCTAAATAACACTTCAAACCAAATCTCCAATTTTTATAAAAATTTTGGCAGCATCTCCTCTAAAAGTCAGACTTTTTCACCCTTCAAGGGTCCCAACCAACTCAAACTAAACATCTCCCACTCATTCAAATCACTTCCAATAAACCATTATCACAACAACAATAACTCAACTCAAGGAAATCAACAAAATCCAAAATTCAACCAAACAACCCAGTAAATCATAATTTAAACCAACTTTCACATAATCAATTAAGAATCACACTTTTCAGCCACCTCAACCAATCAATAACTCAATCGAGCAAATAATTTCATTCATCCAAAATAATTCACTTCAATCCATAAGACTTACATAATCATAAAAATATATTTTTTTTTTCATTAATATCGACTTGTAACAATTCTTGAAAGTAAAATAAGTTTAAGAAAAACAGCCCTAACTCGATTAACCACAATTTGCATAATTAAACGCATTAAATTCCTTTTTTCCTCGGCTCGCAACAGCGGCAACCACAACCACAACTCTAAACCACTTCGCAACAACAACAACAACAACTCTAATCGCGACATGCAATAACCATAACTCGACCCTACGTTACCAAAACCTCAAAATCTTTAACCAAACATAACTGAATATTTATACGCTGGGGCGAGGGTTTTGGAACAGAGATAACTACTGTAACAAAAGGAGAAACATGGAAACGGATTGGAAATAACTCCCGTGGCAGTTTCGGTGATGACAAACAAACCTCAGTGCCAACTGTAGCAAAAACGCCATTAAACACAATATCCTTAGAAATTGGAAGAACAGAAACCAGAACAAGAACATCCTTACCAGCAGTGTTTCCTGGTGCCAACAGAGCTTCGACAACGATGACAGGAGCTCTGGCAATGACAACGACAAGAAGACGTGACAGCGATTAAAGTAGCAGCGGCGGCAACGAGACAACGCGTCCTGCTTCTCCTTCACGCATCTCTCTCCTTGGTTCTCTCTCTCTCTCTCTCTCGAATGTGTCTCTTCCTCCTTCTCTCAGAGATAGCAACGATAGCGATCGTGGCTTTGACGACCGCACCCAAGTGCGACAGCAGCAACGCGACGTCCTTCTCTCCCTGGCTCGTTCTCACTCCTCCGCGAAGCTCCCTCCCTCACGCGCGTCTCTCCCTCGCGGTTCTACTCTCCCCATGACAACATGACTTGGCGACAGTGGCAGTGATGCCCACCGGCGCTGTTGGTGCACGAAAATTAACTCTGCACAACTGAACCAGCAAGTGCACTGGGTCGTCCATGTAATACCTGAGGTGAGTCAGGATCGATCCCACGGAGATTGTTATTTTGAATCAAGCTATGGACACCTTGTAGATCTTAGTCAGGCGATTAGAAAAGATAGTTTGTTGAGATAAATGCATGAAATAGAAATAGGGATGAAATTACTTAATTTGAGTGAAAACAGTGATAAGAGAACGGTTGAGGCTTCAGAGATGCTTCATTCTTCTGGATCAATCTTTCTTACTGTCTTTCTCCAACTGTGAGTGATTTCTTCCATGGCAGGCTGTAAGTGATCAACGCCAGTTTAATGGCCGCCAATCTTCTTCCCTTAGGCCGAACGCCAGGTTTAGTGTGCACCCAACCTGAATAAGGGTGAAACTCCTACAGTTCATCCCCTTGATCATCCTACTCAAACCGCCATAGACAAGGTCGAATATTCTGGATCAGAGAATGTTGTGCCTTTGGTTCTAGCCTCTACCACAAAGACCCTGATCTCCCTATACCTTGGCTGAACTTGTGTCTCGAGAAGTTCCTAACGAAGTCGTGGATTAGTTGTCTAAGAGATGTATAATCAAGCTGGTGGTTCAGCAATCTCCTGTTACAGACTCACACTGAATCCATGTAGACTGGATATGAGTATCACGAATCATCTCATTCATAAGGTTGAAGAGCGAAGATACATCTCAAAATAGAGTCATACACGAATTGAATAGAACAGTAGTACTTTTATTAATCTATGAAAATCAGCAGAGCTCCTAACCTTAACCTCAAGAGGTTAGTGACTCATACTATACATAATAGTGTTAAAAAATAATTGGGGAGGTAGACGATCCTAAACATGGTTGATCTTCTCCTATATATACTAAGCTGAAAACTAAGGATTACAGAAATAAGATAAACTAAGTTGATAGTACGAAAATCTACTTCTAGGGCTCACTTGTGAGTGTTTGGGCTGAGTAAAGAGTGTCTCCACGTGCTAAGACTCCCTAGCGGCATTGAACGCTGGCTAGGGATCCCTTTTTGGGCATTGGACGTTGGTTACCCCCATGTGGGCGCTGGATGCCAGGACTGGGGCTAGTGGCTGGCTATGAACGCCAACTTTGGGCCTTCAATTCTGAAGCAAAGTATAAACTATTATTTATTTATGGAAAGCCCTGGATGTTAGCTTTCTATAGCCGTTGAGAGCATGCCATTTGGACTTCTGTAGCACCAGAAAACTCCTTCGAGTGCACGGAGGTCAGATCTTGACAGCATCTGCAATGCTTTCTCTGTCGCTAAATAAGACTTTTGCTCCAGCTCTTCAATTTCAGCTAGAAAATACCTGAAATTGTATAGAAATATAAAAACTCAAAGTAGAATCCAAAAATGTGAATTTTGCACTAAAACCTATGAAAATATAATAAAACTTAAATAAAACATAGTAAAAACTATATGAAAGTAATGCCAAAAAGCGTATAAAATATCCGCTCATCAGAACACCAAACTTAAACTGTTGCTTGTCCCCAAGCAACCAAAAATAAAATAGGATAAAAAGAAATACAAGGATGCAATAAATTTCAGAGTTCTCAATGAAGCTCAGTTTCAAATAGATGAGCGAGACTATTAACTTTTTGCCTCTGAATAGTTTTGGCATCTCAGTATCCATTGAAGCTCAAAATGATTGGCATCTTTAGGAAATCAGAATCCATATGATATTACCTAGTTAAGTTCTTTTTGATTCTTGAACATAGCTTTTAGAGTCTTGGCTGTGACCCTAAGCACTTTATTTTCCAGTATTACCATCAGATACATAAATTCCACAGACACTGTAACTGGGTGAACCCCTTAGGATTATGACTTAGCTTTGCTAGAGTCCCCAGTCAGTGGTGTCCAGGGTTCTTAAGCACACTATTTGCTTTGGACCACGACTTTAAATGCTCAGTCTCAAGTTTTTAACTTGACACCTTCATACCACAAGCATATAGTTAGGGAACCAGCTCAATTGAACTATTTAGGCAAAGATATTTCTTCTTTTAGGCCCTCCTAACCATTGATGTTCAAAGCCTTGGATTCTTTTGCCCTTGCCTTTTGGTTTAAAGGGTTATTGGCGCTCTTGCCTTTTGGTTTTAAGAGCTATTGCCTTTTTCTACTTTTTTTTATTTTTTTATTTTTTTTCTTTTTTTCTTACTTCAAGAATCAATTTTTGGATTTTTCAGATCATCAATAATATTTCACTTTTATCATCATTCTTTTAAGAGCCAACATTCTTTACTCCAATATAAAAAATGCACTGTTTAGTCATACATTCAGAAAACAAAAGCAATGCTACCACATCATATAATTGAACTACTCTTAATATATAACTCGAAATTCATGCATCTTACTTTTCTTTTTCAATTAAAAATTTTATTTTAAGCAAGGTGAGAGATTCATGGAATATTTCATAACTTTAAGACATAAAGACAGATGATCATGCACTAGAAATAGACAGTAAAACAAAATACATGGAAAACAAAAAGTTAAAATAAACAACAAGGGAGTAAAGGGAACGAATCTACCTTAGTGATGGCGGCTACTATTCCTTCTGGAAGATCCAATGGAGTGTTTGATTTCCTCTATATCGCGCCCCTGCCTCTGTTGTTCTTCCTTCATAACTCTTTATTCTTCTCTCATGGCCCTTTGATCTTCTCTTATGTCATGGAGGATGGTGGAGTGTTCTTGATATTCCATCCTCAGTTGACCCATGTTGGAGCTCAATTCTCCTAGAGAAATGTGCAATTGGTCTCAATAGCCTTGGGGAGGAAAATGCATCCTTTGAGGCATCTCAGGGATTTCTTGTTAAGACGGTTGCATAGGTTCCTATGCATGCTCTCTTACATGCTCCATCCTCTTCTTAGTGATGGGCATGTCCTCCTTAATAGGAATGTCTCCTTCTATGACAATTTCAGCTGAATTGTATAGATGACAGAAAAGGTGAGGGAATGATAACCTTGCTAAGGTGGAGGGCTTCTCAACTATCTTATACAACTCTTGAGGTATTACCTCATGTACCTCCACCTCACTTCTAATCATGATGCAGTGAATCATAATGGCTCTGTCAATGGTCACTTCTGATCGATTGCTAGTGGGAATGATAGAGCGTTGGATAAATTCCAACCATCCTCTAGCTACTGGCATGAGGTCAAGCATTCTCATTTGGATAGGCTTGCCTTGAGCATCCCTCTTCCATTGGGCTCCTTCCACACAAATGTCTGTGAGGACTTGGTCCAACCTTTGGTTAAAATTGACTCTCCTAGTGTAAGGATATGGGTCTGCTTGCATCAGTAGAAGATTGAGTGCCAACCTTACACTTTCCGGGCTAAAATCCAAGATACGCCCTCGAACTATAGTGTGAAAATTTTTGGGACTTGGGTTCACACTTGTATCATGGTGTTTAGTGACCCATGCATTGGCATAGAACTCTTGCACCATCAAGATCTCAACTTCTGGGATAGGATTAGTTAGAACTTCCCAACCTCTCCTCCGGATTTCTCTTCGGATCTCCAGGTACTCATTCTTTTTTAGCTTAAAGGGGACTTTAGGAATCACCTTTTTCTTTGCCACTACTTCATAGAAGTGGTCTTGATGAGCTTTGGTGATGAATCTGTCCATCTCCCAAGCTTCGGAGGTCGAAGTAACTACTTTCCCTTTTCTCTTCCTAGAGGATTCTCTAACCTTGGATGCCATGGGTGTAAATGGAAAGCAAAAATCAAGGCTTTTCCAATATCAAACTTAAAATCTTTGCTCGTCCTTGAGCAAAATAAGAAGAAAATAGTAGAAAAAGAAGGGAATAGAGGAGATGGAGGGAGATAGTGGGTTCGGCCAAGTGAGGCTAGTAGTGTATGAATGGTGTGTGATGGAGAGGTGGTATGAGGGGTTATTTAGAGGGGATGAGATGGAGTAGGGTTCGGTTATGGAAAGGGAATTGGGTGGGAAATTTTGAATTTGAAGTGGGTGGGGGTTGGTGGGAGTTATGATAGTTTTTGGAAGTGATATGGATGGGATTGGGTTAAGGTTTATAGGGAAGAGTGTGTGGGGAAGAGAGAAAGTAAGAGAGAGAATAAGTAGGGTAGGTGAGGAATCTGTGGGACCCATTGATCCTGAGGGGTCAGGGAATTCGAGTTCCTTTCCCCTTGTAGGCGTTGAACGCCCAGCTCTATGCTCCTGGCTGGCGTTCAAGGCCAGCTATATACCACTAAGTGGGCATTGAACACCCTTGAGGATGCTCCGGCCTAGCGTTCAACACCAGGTCTGTGCTTCTGTTTGGGCATTGAACCCCCAGGGTCTGCCCCCTGCCTGGCGTTCAACACCAGCTTCAGACTCCCTGGCTGGCGTTCAACGCCAGCAATGTGCTCTTCATGGGTGTTGAACGCCCACTCTAGCCTCCCTGGCTGGCATTCAATGCCAGCAGGATCTCTGCTCCAAGGTCTTCTGTTTCCAGGTCTTTCTGTTTCTGTTTCTATTTTAACTACAGCACATGATCATAAACTCAAAGAAAACATGAAAATTAAACTAATATAACTTAAATAAACTTAAAGAGAAATAAGAAAACATTAATTATTAATGGGTTTCCTCCCAACAAGCACTTCTTTAATGTCACTAGCTTGACGGTTAGCTCCTTACGGAGATGGATAGGGGCTCAGAATTTTGCCCCTTAGAGTGAACTTCTTGCCTATGCTCTCATGAATAAGTTTCACAAGTTCTAGAGATAGGATACTACACACAGTGTGTAGGATGAATGAATTATTTGTGAAGACAACTCTCATGCTAGGTCAGAGGCCTTTAGTGGGATTCTTCTTGTCCCTCCGGCCTTTAAGTACTTTCTTCTTAGTGCCTTTGTTCTGAGTGCTTGATAATGGCTGCCCAACAATAAACTTAGAATTGGTGTCTGGGGGCTCTATATAACTCTGCACAGTAAGAGAAGGTTGAAGGACTTCATGTTTATGAATGGTGCTTCCTTCAGCTGAGGTAGAATGAGGTTTATGAACCTTGAATACAAGACAATCCTCATTTAATTGCAAGACTAGTTCTCCTCTGTCTACATCAATCACAGCCTTGGCTGTAGCTAGGAAGAGTCTTTCAAGGATGATGGATTCATCCTCTTCCTCCCCAGTATACAGGAGTATGAAGTCAGCAGTGATGTAAAGGTCTTCGACCTTCACTAAGACATCCTCTACTAGTCCATAAGCCTTTTTCATAGACTTGTCTACCATCTCTAGAGAGATTCTTGCAGCTTGTACCTCAAAGATTCCTAGCCTCTCCATTATAGAGAGAGGCATGAGGATTATGCTTGACCCTAGGTCACACAGAGCCTTATCAAAGGTCATTGTACCTATGGTGCAAGGGATTAAGAAAGCGTCTAGGATCCGGCTTCTTCTATGGTAACTTATGCTGAACCAAGGCATTGAGCTCTTTGGTTAGCACTGGAGGTTCTTCCTCTAATGGCTCTGTGCCAAACAACTTGGCATTCAGCTTCATTAGAATTCCTAGGTATTGAGCAACTTGCTCTTCCCTAGTTTTCTATTCCTCATCAGAGGAAGAGTACTCTGCAGATTCTATGATCTTCAACCAAGCCTTCAAGGGAACTTCAATGGGCTCCTCATGAACCTTGGGTTCTAATAGTTCTTCAATAGGGAAGTTCTCAGTGGGCTGAGGGTTGCCAACTATCCCTATTATGGCATTCAACGCCAGAACTTGAGTTTCTTTGGGCGTTGAATGTTCAGCTTGAATACCTTCACTGGTGTTCAACGCCAGTTGTTTTGCCTTTGTGAGCATTGAACGCCCAGCTACTGCCCCATAGCTGGCATTCAACACCAGCTTCTCTGCCACTTTGGGAGTTGGACGCCCAGTAGAAGCTTCCTTACTGGCGTTCAACGCCATCTTAGGCATCAATTTGGGCGTTGAATACCCAGTAAGGTCTTTTTTACTGGTGTTCAATGCCAACTCACCTCTTTAAATTTGGCCTCAGCCTCTGTGGTGATGGCCTTGCACTCTTCTCTTGGGTTTACTTCAGTGTTACTAGAAAGAGTGTTAGGAGGAGTCTCAGGGATTCTCTTGCTCAGCTGACCAACTTGTACCTCCAGATTTTTGATGGAGGATCTTGTTTTAGTTATGAAACTATGAGTGGTCTTAGAGAGCTCAGAGACTATGGTTGCTAAGTCAGAAAGACTCTAATTAGAAGTCTCCATGTGCTGCTGAGAAGATGGGAATGGTGTTCTGTTGTTGAACCTACTCTGGGTTCTCCCACCTTGAGTATTATTGAAGCCTTGCTGAGGCTTCTATTGATCCTTCCATGAAAGGTTAGGATGATTCCTCTATGAAGGGTTGTAGGTGTTTCCATAGGGTTCTCCCATGTAATTCACCTCCTCTAATGAAGGTTGATCTGGATCATAAGCTTCTCCTTCATAGGAGACTTCTTGAATGCTGCCAGTTGCAGCTTGTGATCCAGTCAAATGCTGAGAGATCATATTGACCTGTTGGGTCAAGATCTTATTCTGAGCCAATATGGCATTCAGAGTATCAACTTCTAGGACTCTTTTCTTTTGAGCTACCCCATTATTCACAGGGTTTCTCTCAAAGTATACATGAATTGGTTATTTGCAACTATTTCAATGAGTTCCTGTGCCTCTGCAGGTGTTTTCTTCAAGTGAAGTGATCCACGAGCAGAATAATCCAAGGACATCTTAGATATCTCAGATAGGCCATCATAGAAAATTCCTAGGATAGACCCTTCTGGGAGCATGTCAGGAGGACATCTCCTGATCAGTTGCTTGTATCTTTCCAAGCTTCATAGAGGGATTCACCCTCTTTTTGTCTGAAGGTTTAAACTTTCACCCTGAGATTGCTCATCTTCTAAGGTGGAAAGAATTTGCCCAAGAAAGTATTGGCCAACTTTTCCCAAGAGTCCAGGCTTTCCTTAGGTTGAGAATCTAACCATATCTTAGCTCTGTCTTTGACAGCAAAAGGGAAAAGTATCAGTCTGTAGACCTCAGGATCCACTCCATTGGTCTTAACAATATCACAGATATGCAAAAATTCAGATAGGAACTGATGTGGATCTTCCAGTGGAAGTCCATGAAATTTACAATTCTGTTGTAAGAGAGAAACTAACTGCGGCTTTAGCTCAAAGTTATTAGCTCTAATGGCAGGTATAGAGATACTTCTGCCATAGAAGTTAGTAGTGGGTGTAGTGAAATCATCCAGAACCTTCCTTGCATCTCCTTCATTATTCGGTTCAGCTGCCATGTCTGTACTTTCAGTTTCTTGTACGAAAAGTTTTGTAAGATCTCTTCCGGAGTGTTGTGCTTTAACTTGTTGCAAACGCTTCCTTAGAGTCCTCTTAGGTTCAGGATCAAGATCAAAGAGAGGTTCTTTATCCCTGTTCCTGCTCATAAACAAGAAAAGGAAAACAAGAAAGAAGAATAATGGGAGCTCTATGTTCAGGAACAGAGGACTCCCTATGAGTTGTGAAGAAGAAAGAAGAATGAAGATAGAGGAAGGAGATGAAGAATTCGAAAATTAGAAGTAAAAAGAGAAACTAGAATTAAAATATTTTTGTTTTTATTTTATTTATTAATTGAATTCAAAAATTAAAAGCTAATTAACTAAAAAGACTTGAAAATTAAATGATGAATTTCGAAAAAGAAGATAGAGAATTAGAAGAGGAGTTTTCAAAAATAGGAGAGAAAAGAATTAGTTAGGAAGTTTTGAAAAAGAAGAAAGATAAAACAAGTAACTAATTAAGAAAGATTTGAAAACAAGATAAGATAGAAGATTTGAAAAAAAAATTAATTTTGAAATTTTGAAAATTGAAATCAAAACAATATAAGATAAAGATTTTGAAAATGATTTGATTTTTTTAAAAGGTTTGATTTTGAAATTTAAAACTAAGATAAGATAAGATAATGATTTGAAATTTAATAAAAAGATAAGATAAGAAAAGATGAAGATTTGAAAAAGTTGTGAATTTTAAATTTTAAAAGAAAGATAAGATAAGATAGAATCAAATTAAAAGAAAAGATTTGAAATTTGAAATTAAGATAAGATAAGATTTTGATTTTGAAATTAAATGAAAGATAACAAAAGATAAGATAAAGATTTGAAATTTGATTTTTGAAATTAAGATAAGATAAGATTTTGATTTTGAAATTAAAATTTGAAATATTTTTTTTGAAATTTTCGAAAATTAAGGTAAAAAGATAGAAAACATGTTTTTTATTTTATTTTTTTGAATTAATGAAGAAAGAGAAAAACAACCAAAACACACAAAACTTAAAATTTTTAGAGCTAGAACACTTGGTTTTCGAAAATAAAAGAAAAACACCAAAGGACACCAAACTTAAAAAAGAACAACTAAAGATGATTTTCGAAAATTTAAAGCAAATAAAGAACAACTAAAGGACACCAAACTTAAAGATTGACACAAGGCTCAAACAAAAGACACTATTTTTGAAAAATTTTTGGAAAAAGAAACCAAGAAATTCGAAACTTTTACCAAGAACAAGAACTAAAGACTCAAACAAAAAGATAAAGATTAAAAAGAAAACAAAGATTTTTGAAAAAATTTTTGATTTTTTCAAAAAAGGGAAACAAAAGACTCAAACAAAATTAAAAAGTACCTAATCTAAGCAACAAAATAATGCGTTAGTTTGTCAAATCCGAACAATCCCCAGCAACGACGCCAAAAACTTGGTGCACGAAAATTAACTTCGCATAACTGAACCAGCAAGTGCACTGGGTCGTCCAAGTAATACCTGAGATGAGTCAGGGTCGATCCCACAGAGATTTGTAAGGTCCCACATTGGTTGGGGAAGGGGAACGAAGCATGCCTTATAAGGGTGTGGATACCTCTCCCTAGCATGACGCGTTTTGACGAGTGAGTGTGGGGGCTTCGGCTATCATCCCTATCGTCAAAGGCAAAACCATGAGGCCTTGTGTGCCAAAGCGGACAATATCGTGCTAGCGGGTGATCTGGGCTGTTACAGATGGTATCAGAGTTGGAGCCTGGATCGATGTGGCAGCAAGGGCACTGGGCTCCCTTAGGGAGGTGGATTGTAAAGTCCCACATCGGTTGGGGAGGGGAACAAAGCATGCCTTATAAGGTTGTCGATACCTCTCCCTAGCATGACGCGTTTTGACGAGTGAGTGTGGGGGCTTCGGCTATCATCCCTATCGTCAAAGGCAAAACCGTCAGGCCTTATGTGCCAAAGCGGACAATATCGTGCTAGCGGCTGATCTGGGCTGTTACAAGATTGTTGTTTTGAATCAAGCTTTGGACACCTTGTAGATCTTAGTCAGGTGATTAGAAAAGATAGTTTGTTGAGATAAACACATAAAACAGAAATAGGGATGAAATTACTTAATTTGAGTGAAAACAGTGATAAGAGAACGGTTGAGGCTTCAGAGATGCTTCATTCTTCTGGATCAACCTTTCTTACTTTCTTTCTCCAACTGTGAGTGAATCCTTCCATGGCAAGCTATAAGTGATCAACGCCGGTTTAATGGCCACCAATCTTTCTCCCTCAGGCCAAACACCAGGTCTAGTGTACACCCAACCTGAATGAGCGTGAAGCTCCTGCAGTTCATCCCTTTGATGATCCTACTCAAAACGCCATAGACAAGGTCAAATCTTCTGGATCAGAGAATGCTGCGCCTTTGGTTCTAGCCTCTACCACAAAAACCCTAATCTTCCCATACCTCGGCTGAACTGGTGTCTCGAGAAGTCCCCAACGAAGTCGTGGATTAGCCGTCTAAGAGATGTATAATCAAGCTGGCGGTTCAGCGATTTCCTGTTACAGACTCACACTAAACCCATGTAGAATAGAGATGAGTGTCATGGATCATCTCATTCATAAGGTTGAAGAGCGAAGATACATCTTAGAATAGAGTCACACATGAATTGAATAGAACAGTAGTACTTTTAATAATCCATGAAAATCAGCAGAGCTCCTAACCTTAATCTCAGGAGGTTAGTGACTCATACTGTGCATAATAGTACTCAAAAATATTGGGGGAGGAAGAAGATCCTAAACATGGTTGATAGTGCAAAAATCCACTTCTGGGGCCCACTTGGTGAGTATTTGGAAAATCCCGGTGGAGAGGACCATATGTGATTACAAGTGTGTCACCATATGGTTATGTGGAGCTTCAAGATATTGATTCTGACAAAAGGTTCATTGTTAATGGACAGAGAATCAAACATTATCTTGAAGGCAATGTTGAGCAAGAATGCTCAAAGCTGAAACTAAGTTAAAAGCTCAGTAATGTCCAGCTAAAGACAGTAAAGAAGCGCTTACTGGGGGGCAACCCAGCCATTATCAATAATTAGATGTTTGTAACAGTTAAATAAGTCTTTTTAATTTTGTTTTCCTTGTTAATTAATTTATTTTTCAGTAAAAAGTTTGGAAAATGGAGATTCAAGACATAAAGCAAAGAAATCACAGAGAAAAGGCGCTCACTGGCGTCAAAACGCCAGTAAAGGGGTAATCTGGGCGTTAAACGCCAGAATGGCTACCATTCTGGGCGTTTAACGCCAGTAAAGGTATCACTCTGGGCGTTTAACGCCAGAATTGGCAGCATCCTGGGCGTTCAGAAAAATGCCCAGTGAAGAAGGATTTCTGGCGTTTAACGCCAGGCAGGGTACCTGGCTAGGCATTAAACGCCCAAAATGGCCACCAGATGGGCGTTTAACGCTAGAACAGCTAAGGGGAGGTAATTTCGTTTTCAATTCAATTTTTTTTCAAACTTTCATGTTTTTATTTAAAATTTTTCGCATCAAATAGCACAAACATTCATTTTTCAAATTCCATTCTCAAAAATTAATAATCTCATAAAATCTTTTTAATTCTTCTCCAATTCTTTTCAATTCTTTTTCAAAAATTCATTCATCTTTTCAAATCCTTTTCAAATATTTTTTAATTCATATTATCTTTTACTTTCTAGAAGCATAAACAAAAATTCAAATTTAACTTCTTCATATCTTTTTCATATCTTTTAAATTTTTGAAAAGAATCTCATCTTTTTCATATCATATTTATCTTTTATCAATCATATTTTTCAATCATATCCTTTTTTTATTATTTATTTTATTTTCGAACACATTCCCTCCCTCCCCTTTTATAAATTCGGCCACAACCTTTGGTTCATCATTAGAATCCTTCTCTCCATATATTCATCTTCCTTCTTTCTATTTTGCTTGAGGGCAAGCAAAGCACTAAGTTTGGTGTGGTTTTCGTGATCCCTAAGCCAAAACAAACAAAGCTCATGGCACCCAAAGAAAAACAAACCACTTCAAAAGGAAAGAAAGAAGGCGCACCAAAGCCATTTTGGATGCATGAGAATTTCTTCACCAAAGAACATGCAGACCACTACCTCAAAATTGTGTGTAGAAGATCAGTGATCCCGGAAGTTAGATTCAATCTGAAAGAAGATGAATACTCGGAGATCCAAGAGCAGATTCAAAACAGGGGCTGGGGAGTCCTGGCTAATCCTGAGACACATGTTGGAAGAAACATGGTCCATGAATTCTATGCAAATCTGTGGATGACAGAGAAGCAAAGACTAGAAGGAACTGCTTTCTACACCTTCTAGACTATGGTCAAAGGGAAGATTATTTACTTCCATCTAGACAAAGTGAGAGAAGTTCTTAAACTTCCTCAACTACAAGATGATCCAGAATCCTTTAACAGGAGAATGGCCAAGGATAAAAGGCTGGATCAAGTTCTAGAGGACATATGCCTCCCTGGAACCAAGTGGATTACCAATTCAAAAGGTGTTCCCAACCATTTAAAGAGAGGAGATCTTAAACAGGTTACCAGAGGTTGGCTGGATTTTATTGGGCGTTCTATACTCCCAACCAGCAACCGATCTGAAGTCACTGTTAAGAGAGCAGTGATGATTCATTGTATTATGCTAGGGAAGGAGGTGGAGATTCATCAATTGATTCCTATTGAAATTTACACAATTGCAAACAAGGAATCTACTGAGGCCAAATTGGCCTACCCAAGCCTGATTAGCCTGCTATGCAAAGATGCAGGGGTAAAGATAGGCGTGAAGGAGTTTATCCCAGTTGCACGCCCAATCACAAAAAAAGTGATGGATGGACCTCAAATTCAAGATGACCCCATCAAGAGGGGGGCGCATGAACTCCTTCCAGAAATTTCTCAATTTGATTATTGGGCTCGCCTAGAAGCATCTGTCACCAAGCTGCAAGAAACTGTGAATCAATTCAAAGAGGAGCAGCAGAATCAAAACAGCATACTTTGCAAACTGCTCATAGAACAAGAGAGACAAGGGCGTGAGATGCAGGAGTTAAAGCACCAGAAGCTGTCCCTTGAAGAGTTGGACATCCCACAAATTGAAGGAGCACATACCCCTCAAAATCAAGGTTGTTGAGTCTTAACTCTGTGATAACTTTTATTATTAGAGACCTATTTTTATGTCTTTAATTTCCTTTCCTTTATTGTTCGTTTTCTTTTATGCTCATTTTATATTTCTTTTCTATTAAATAATAAATAAATAAATTTTAGAGTTTATGTCTTAAAGCTATGAATGATTCCATGAATCCCTCACCTTTCTTAAATAAAAAAATTGTTTTTATTTGCAAAAGAATAAGAAGTGCATGGTTTTGAATTTTATCTTGAAGTTAGCTTAATTATTTTGATGTGGTGGCAATACTTTTTGTTTTCGGAATGAATGCTTGAACAGTGCATATTTTTGATATTCTTGTTTATGAATGCTAAAATTGTTGGCTCTTGAAAGAATAATGAAAAAGGAGACATGTTATTGATAATCTGAAAAATCATAAAACTGATTCTTGAAGCAAGAAAAAGCAGTGAAAAGTAAAGCTTACGGAAAAAAAAGCAAGCAGAAAAAGCCAATAGCTCTTTAAACCAAAAGGCAAGAGCAAAAAGCCAATAACTCTTTAAACCAAAAGGCAAGGGTAAAAAGGGCCCAAGGCTTTGAGTATTAATGAATAGGAGGGCCTAGAGGAATAAAATCCTGGCCTAAGCAGCTAAACCAAGCTGTCCCTAACCATGTGCTTGTGGCGTGAAGGTGTCAAGTGAAAAGCTTGAGACTGAGCGGTTAAAGTCGTGGTCCAAAGCAAAAAGAGTGTGCTTAAGAGCTCTGGACACCTCTAACTGGGGACTCTAGCAAAGCTGAATCACAATCTGAAAAGGTTCACCCAGTTATGTATCTGTGGCATTTATGTATCCGGTGGTAATACTAGAAACAAAATGCTTAGGGTCACGACCAAGACTCATAAAGTAGTTGTGTTCAAGAATTAACATACTGAACTAGGAGAATCAATAACATTATTTGAATTTTGAGTTCCTATATATGCCAATCATTCTGAACTTCAAAGGATAAAGTGAGATGCCAAAACTGTTAAGAAGCAAAAAGCTACAAGTCCCGCTCATCTAATTGAGACTAATCTTCATTGATATTTTTGAAATTCATTATATATTCTCTTATTTTTATCCTATTTTTTTCTTAGTTGCTTGGGGACAAGCAACAATTTAAGTTTGGTGTTGTGATGAGCGGATAATTTATACCCTTTTTGGCATTGTTTTTACATAGTTTTTAGTATGTTTTAGTTAGTTTTTATCATGTTTTTATTAGTTTTTATTCAAAAATCACATTTCTGGACTTTACTATGAGTTTGTGTGTTTTTCTATGATTTCAGGTATTTTCTGGCTGAAATTGAGGGACCTGAGCAAGAATCTGATTCAGAGGCTAAAAAGGACTGCAGATGCTGTTGGATTCTGACCCTGTTGCATTCGAAATGGATTTTCTCAAGCTAAAGAAGCTCAATTGGAGTGCTATCAATTGCGTTGGAAAGTAGACATTCTGGGCTTTTCAGAAATATATAATAGTCCATACTTTGCTCGAGATTTGATGGCCCAAACCGGCATTCAAAATCAGCCTAAAAATTCTGGCGTAAAACGCCCAAACTGGCACCAGAATTGGAGTTAAACGCCCAAACTGGCACCAAAGCTGGCGTTTAACTCCAGGAACAGCCTATGCACGAAAAAGCTCCAAAGCTCAGCCCAAGCACACACCAAGTGGGCTCCAGAAGTGAATTTATGCACTATCTGCACTTAGTTACTCATTTTTTGTAAACCTAGGTTACTAGTCTAGTATAAAAACGACTTTTAGAGATTCATTTGACACCTTATGACATTTTTACACTTCATATTGTATTTTTGACGGCATGAGTCTCTAAACCCCATAGGTGGGGGTGAGGAGCTCTGCTGTGTTTCAATGGATTAATGTAATTACTACTGTTTTCTATTTAATCACGCTTGATTCTATTCTAATATATTCACTCGTACTTCAACCGGAGAAGATGATGATCCGTGACACTCATCATTATTCTCACATCTATGAACGCGTGCCTGACAACCACTCTGTTCTATTTGAGCTCAACGTAGTCATTGGGCGACAGCTTGAGTGCGTATCTCTTAGGTTTCTGATCCACGGACCGAGTCCGGAGGTTAGAACCTTCGTGGTATAGGCTAGAACCATTGGCAGCATTCCTGGGATCCAAAAAGTCTAAACCTTGTCTGTGGTATTCCGAGTAGGATCTGAGAAGGGATGAATGTGACGAGCTTCAAACTTGCGAATGTTGGGCGCAGTGACAGTGTGCAAAAGGACAATGGTCCTATTCTGACGCTAGCGGGAACCGACAGATGATTAGCCATGCGGTGACAGCGCATATGGATTTGTTTTCATCCGAGAGGATCATACAGCCTGCCATTGAAGGAAGCTATGCGTGTTTGGAGAAGAAGATAGTAGGAAAGCAGAGATTCGAATGACAGAGCATCTCCGGAACCTCAGCCTGTTTCTCATTACTGAATCACAAGTACCAATTATTTTATGTTATTTAATTTCATAAATACAATCACTCTTATCTTTAATCTCCTGACTAAGAATTGCAAAATAACCATAGCTGCTTCAAGCCGACAATCTCTGTGGGATCGACCCTTACTCACGTAAGGTATTACTTGGACGACCCAGTGCACTTGCTGGTTAGTTGTGCGAAGTTGTGAAAGCGTGAATTACAATTTCGTACACCATCTAACAACACTCCTCAACGACCCGATAGTTTGAAGTAATCTATTTTTACTAAGAACCTCAGAAGAACAAAGTATAATTCCTTCCATCTTTCCAACTCTTGGTTAACCTTTAAAGTATGGTTTAATTGTCAAACTCTAACTTGTTACCATTATTATGATGAACTGTGAATGACCTAAGAAACTCATTTCGTCATTTATTCAATCCCCTTGGCCAAGGTTTTATTCACCTCAGTCATTATAATCATAGAGTTCAAACTCTTTACCAAGAGTTGACAGATTCCTTATTGACTAATCATTAATTCTACAAGTATTTAAATCATGCCCAATATCCATTCAAATAGCACTCTAAGGTATTAGGTGTCCGGAATCAAAATATAATAAATACGTTGTTAATTACTATGACAGTCGCAGGTCAAAGGAAACTCTATTACTATGTTCATCTTGAGAATATCCTATTGACAAATATGCGATAATTATAACCATTAGGAATTCTCAGAGGTGAGTCAGTTCAATAGTCATATCTCTATATGCACCATCTATATATATAATTTAATAAATGAGATCTATTAATCTTCATCCAATAAAGACCATTATATATATATTGATCTTTCCGGATTATTAATGTCCTTTTTTTAATAATCCTATGACCAAGAACAATTTAGATTAAATTATAAAAGATTCATCTCTCAATATTGTGATCACTATCACAATGATAAATCTCTAAATTTAATCAAGGACGTTATTATATTAACATTTTAATATAATAACAATAACAAATTATTTGACACGTGATTGGTTGGATTGTGGTCATACTACTTATTTCCAACAATCTCCCACTTGCACGAGAGCTAATCATGATAGATTGGATCTTGGGCATACTATTATCACAATATGTAGGACTTTGAGCAAGGCAAAAGATGAGAATATTGTTCACATATGTTCTTCTCTACCAAAACCATATGAATTTGGTTGGAGTTGGTATGTCGACCTGGACGCAACTAAATTCTTTCACTGATATTGAGAGAAAGGCCATCCAGAGCTTCTATTTTGCGACGGAATATGGCATATTTTTATTTGACGTCGCGTTGATGTTAGATTGCGACGACTGTGCACTACTACGACCAAAGGCCACGACGCAGGTAAGTACTTACTTTTAATGTTTCTTCTGCTTCACAATGACGACAACGAATAAAAAAACCAGGAGATTGGATATTTTCGTGAGGTTGAGACGTTTGGTTTACTCACCATCTGCACACGGAAGATCTTTGAAGTTATTACATGTTCCTAGCCAAAAGATGTGAATGCACCTGTACTAAATGCAGAGCGTTTAGTCATATGGATCGTATCTATAACCATCACCACTATGGTAGAGAGTGAGCGTGCAACGACGGCGACGGAGGTAGGGGTGTCAAGTGTGCATGGTTCGGTGTGGCCCGAAGATCCGGTCCGGTCCCGAACATTTTAGGGGCTAATTTGGTGTGATTTCACCGGGTTTAGGGTCGGGTAAGGGTCTCAAAAATAGACCCGGTCATTATTTCGAGTCGGATCCGGGTCATAGTTCGGGTCACCCAAAATCAGCCCGGTGGTCCGGTCACATACACAATTAATATTTTGTGTTATTAGTGATGAATGATGGCTATTCTTATGTGGAATTTAAGTATTGCAAACCTTAATATTTTGTATTATTAGTCATTATAAGACTATAAGTTAATGTTTTATATTTGAAATGCACAAGACTTTAGACTAATGCATAATACTGTGTTATTTGTATTGATTTAAATATTTGGTGACTTGGGTGTTATTAGATAATATTAATATTGATTATGATTATGCTTTAATTTTAGAGAAGAGTTGGTTCTTGTTATATTTTTCTAAATGAATTTTATCATGTCAAATAATGGTTGGAGTTTTGAAAATTTAGATATTTTCACATGCTAACTTACAAGAAGGTATTAAGGTAATGTAATGTTAACAGCTCGGTTTTTACTCGGTATAATCGTGGTCGAAAGTATATAGGTTTCATCGGGTTTAGGGTCGGGTTCGGGTCTGATAAATAGATCCGGTATATATTTTAGATCGAATTTACGTCACATCAAACTCGATTTCATCCGACCCATGCGCACTTCTAGACGATAGTGCTAGTGATGTAACTTGTATCCAATGTCGCGCGGAATATGAGTTGATATTATTTGTGAGTTGGGATATCTTCTTTTAGTTTGATTAACTTTTGTATATTTAATATATATTTTAAATTGTATATTATCAGACAAGTTCTATGCTGATGGAATAATTTTTATCCTTTTTAAATTTTTGTGTGTTTGTTATATTGTTTATTATCAAAACTAAATCTATGGAAGAAGAATGAATAACCTTAATAATAATTGACACAAAAATTAAACTTACGTGATTATTAGAATAAAAATAAAAAGTTTACATCGCTGATTCATACACATCTCATATGTTGTGATCGTGGCAGTGGTTTCGTGCATTTTCCAACTTAAATAATAACTAGTGTAAAACCTGCACTAATTGCGGGCTAAACCACTACAAGAAACGTCGTTAAAATCGACGGTCAAATCGACGGCTTAGCCGTCGATAATATTGAAATTCGACGGCAAAATAGACGGCGTAGTTGGTCGCTATAAAGCCTGTCGATTTTTCAAAATGCTAATAAAATCGACGGCTTTCATGGCCGTCGATAATAATTTAATAAAATCGACGTCAGTTCCGTCTGTAATATGGGTGTGAGAATTTTACCTTCTTAATAAAATCGACAACATTGCCGTCGATATTATTATTTAAAATCGACGTCCTCTTTGTCGATAATTGATTCAATAAAATCGACAGCCTTTGTGTCGATATTTAACTCAATAAAATCAACAACACTTTTGTCTATAATATGTTTAATAAAATCGACGTAAAGGCCGTCGATATGTGCTTGAATAAAATCGACATCTTTGCCGTCGATTTAATTATTTAGATTTGTCTATTTTAACTTTTAAAAGCGACAACTTTGCCGTCGATTTTAATAGTTATATGTTTTATTTTTTTTTTCTATTTGAAAAATAGTAAACCGTTAATACAAATAAACTTTTAAATATAAACTTCATGGGCCATAGTTAATTAATCAATTAATTGATTAATGACTTATATTAAATATTATTAAATGTGAACACAAATGAATCAAATTCGGCGTGTTTTAACTTGTTTTGGATGTAAAATAGTAATATTAATAAATAATATAATTTGCACTTTAAATTTCATAGATTTGTTATGAAATGGTCAATGAATGCAAGAGTGATTAAGCACTAATGAAGAGACACCTGTAAATCTGTAATACTAATATGCAAGGAAAAGCTCTATAATCAACAAACAATCACTTAAGCCAGAATGAAACACTCTGATTCTTTTCACACAAAAATTAACCAATCATATGATGAAACCCATACAAGCCCAGTAATCAAAACAAATGAAGTGATTGAAGACATTTACCTTAGTATCTTCACTTGAGAAATGCTTGACACAATGATCAACCACATGAAGACCATTCGTGTTAGTAGACAAAGCAACAACACTTGGTGTCAGCGCCGACATTATACATAATCTTTGTTCTTGGTTTGTTACATGCTCCAATAACTTCTGAACAGACCTAGTACTGCATTCAAGTTTGAAAAGAAAACAAAGTATCAATTAGAAAAACTTGCATTAAGTTTGTTTATACCTGTGAGATATGAAAATCTTGGTTGACTAATTGATACTGGAACTAACTAGTTAGTTGTCTAATTGTTCTTAAAACATTGGGAGATAGAAATTTGTTTACATGAAGAGAAAAATAAAAATATAAATAAGATATTTTTTTATCAAATTTGATCAATTTTGTGAGATATCTTTCTAAATGTCTTTTATTAAAGCATGATATCAATATAAACAAACAACCATGTTAGAATACAAAAATACACAATAATACGTGTGCACATAATATGTATCTTTTGTCTCTAACCTCATTTTTTAATACGATGTGTTATTAGATTCTTCCTTAGCTAGATACAATTCACTATTTACTATTTTACTCTATTAAAATGTTATAAAATTGAAAAAATAAACCTAATAATAATCATAATAATAAAGCCTTACATACAAAAATTCCATTCAGACATTTTTCCGAACATGTGGTGTGCAGAGTTCAAAACAGTAAATTTCAGTTTAATCTAAGCAACATTCAACCCAGTAATTTCAGAAAGATACAGCCAACAACAATTTCAGTCCAGAAACACAAGTTTTAACAAACCTAAGCCTAACCAAAATTTCTAAAAACAGAATTAAAAAGCAGTGGAAATAAAGAAAAGAAAGACAGGGAACAGGAGAAGGGAACCTGCATTGATGAAAGGAGAAAGAAGAACGGAGAGGCGGTGGGGTGGAGGTGATGTCGCGGTGGCACAGAAGGTCGCCGCCACTGGTGGTTGCTTGTCAGTGCTTGAAGACGCGGACAGAGGGTGACTCCACGAACAGGGGTGTCGCACGCAGGAACGAAAAAATGGAGAAATGGGGAAGAAAGAGAAGAAGGAAGAGAGAGAGGGTAGGCGATGGTGGTCGCCGGTGGTGGTGTCGGACGGAGGCAGTGTTGAAGAGAAAGCGTTTTTAGTGATAAAAATACCTAGCTTGAATTTGGGGAAGACATGCGTTTCTGAACTTTGGAAGCAGGAGTTGAGAAAATGTGTTTTTAGTGATAAAAATCGACGGCCTGTGTGTCGATTTTATTCAAATTTATCGATGGCAAAGTTGTCGATATTTTAAATAATAAAACAGACGACAAAGTCGTCGATTTTAATATAAAAAATCAACACATATAGCGTCTATTATATAGATTAAATTTAGACCGTTCATTCCATTTTAGAAAGTAATCTAGATCGTTCAAATTTATCGACGGCAGAGTTGTCGATATTTAAAATAATAAAATAGACGACACATTCGTCGATTTTACTATTAAAAAACAACACATATGGCGTCTATTATATAGATTAAATTTAGACCATTCATCCCATTTTAGAAGGTAATTTAGACCGTTCAAATTTATCGACGGCAAAGTTATCGATATTTAAAATAATAAAATAGACGCCATATTCGTCGATTTTATTTTCGACTGCTGGTTCGCCTATAATATGACGATAATAGGGAAATAAATTAATGCATTATAAAAATATCGACGACTAGGCCGTCGATTTTAATATTTTTATTTTTAATTATTTTTTTTAGTAATATCGACAGCAGGCCGTCGAAAATTATCGACGGCAGAAATAACCGTCGATTTTTGCCGTCGATAAACACGCTTTTTCTTGTAGTGAACGTTGAATTTGTTAGTGTTTGTTTATTGATATTAATAATTATTATTTTTAATTTGAAAAAGTTTTTATATATAAAAATTTATTGTACATTGTATAAGACTATTTTATTTTTTATTTATAGAGGCTAAAATAATTTTATTGTTTTTTTAGATAGTATTAACAAATTTTACTTAAATATAAAAGTTATTATATTTATATATTTAAATAAATGTTGTTACACTCTATTATTTTTATATAATCCAAAAAAATTAAAATTTTAATAAAAATAATTTATATTATAATTACACAAACAACGAATACTAATCAAGTGACATTTAGTTATATTATTAGATCCTAGTGTATAGTCTATAATAGCGTAAGTCATATACTTAATCTATTTTATTGTATTTATATATAGTTTGTCTATAAAAAGATTAGTATATATTTATTGAAAGAATTAATTTATTTACTATAAAAAAATTACGTGATTAATCTCTTTTGTTATGTTGATGTTTAATTCGATTAAAAATATAATCTTTAAAAAATATATTTTAACTAAATTAAAAAAATTAGATTAATTAACTATTATGTAAATATGAAATTAACTATTTAAAATATTTTTTTAGTATATTTCTCATCCTTCGTGTCATTTGTTTCATAGATTTATTTTATTTTTCTATTTCTTAATCTATGTACAAATAACTTATATGATTGGGTTATATAATTATATTTATTTAATCATATAATAAATACTAATTCTTTTTTTATTGATTGTTTTAATGATTCTAAAATTCTAAAACCTTATTATGGAAGCAAATATTTTTTTAAACAGTCAAAATGTCAATATTTATTATTACTATAATTGACAAAAATTTATATTTTAAAATATTATCAATATAAATATACAAATTCACTTTTAAATATGAAAAACCACCCAATTAATTTTTTGTATCTTTACTATGAGTCAATGCAAAATTCAGTAGATTTATTTATGGCAGAGTACTCATTTTATTATTACTGTAATTAAAATAGTAAAATATAATCAATTAAAATTGTTTTCCCTCGCTTCCTTTATTAATATAGTTAAGAATAGTAAATAAAAAAAAATTATGGTTAGATGCATCTTTATCATTTTATTTTTATTTTTGTATTAAATTACTAATCATTATTTACATCATTGTATTATTTTTATCGAAGCTTCACATATTTTACATTTTAATTATATTAAGCATAAATAATTCAACTGTAGTAGTCTACCATTTGAATCAATCATCCAATAACTTAATTTTCTAACTAAATCATTGATCGCATTACTATATAAGTATCTAACTATAATCAACCCAAATTTTTATATGTAAGAACAAATATAAAATATATATCGCAAGATATTTTTTGTAAATTTTTTCTTAGCATAAAGATTTCGAAGAGCCTTTTCTCTTTGAGAGGAATTTTTTGTAAAAAATAAAATTAGGTGAAATTTTTTTTTATTAAATTTAGACTAAAAATATGCATTACACATTATATATATTTTGTCAATTTTTTTGGTCAAAAAATAAATTTCACTTTTTATCAGAATTTTTCTCTTCTTTTTAGTATTATTCTTTAATCAAATCGTTTAAGAAAGATCCTTCTGCCTCCCATTTATTTAAAAAAGAAGAAAAAAAACACTAAATTCAAGAGAAACTTTGATCTTTTCAATTTCTAACTCAATGTATTCTTGAGTCAACCTATCCTACTCATTCCTTTGAACATTTTTTCAAGTTTGAACTTAAACTCTTTTACTATGATTCCCAAAATAAGCCGGACCCACTCATGCTACTTATTTTTTATTTATATCTCTCTTTTGTAATCAACTCCTAAAGTCAAAGTGCTTTCATCACTCATGTAGTTATTTTGATTCCCTCTTCTCCTATATGTATATTTAAAAAGAGTATTTTCTCCATGTCCTCAATTTTTTGGCTGATGGGGCGTTAGCTTGAAGATTGTGACATTATCTTAGAAGATAAAAGTAAAGGTGAAGGTGAAGATATAATACCAGAAATAGACAAACATCATAATTAACAACATTGTTAGTGCAAGCAAAGAGATGCAACAAAAACTCCACTAATTTTGAACAATCCAAGAATCTCCAAACTAATGCTGTAATCCAGAAAACATAGGATGATAATAAAAAAACGCAACATACTGTTTTAGATAAAAGAAAAGAAAATCATCCTCCCAACCCATATCTTATTGGTACAATTATGATAGAGTAACATATACTGAAACTTTCTGCACAATAGTCTGAGAACATCCTAAACTAACTGTATCTGCATTAGTCATCACCAAGATCCAAATATAGCATAATGAACAATTTAGCTCAGCTAACCAAAATTGTAAAAGACCACAATTCTACCTACCTAATACATATATGAGACCAAGAAGTAAGTCAATGATAGCTTAAACTCAAAAAATTAAATTGCCGCTGAAAATAACAGATTGTCAAAAGATAATCCTACCGATATATCTACTACCTAGACTCAAACAAAGTTTCAGTAGTATGCGTATCCCAAAAGTTTCCCATTAATACAGAACAGGCTCCCATTAATACACCTCCAATGTTATTAAGTGAAACTGGAAGGGTATGCGCGATCTGCAGGAGAACAAATTTTGACCAAATGAAGAACAAATTTAAAAGATGAAAAACTTATCAACTACATACTAATTTTAAATTAGTTGTACAACACAAATACAAAATTGTGAAAAAATTATCTTACAGAATTTTTTTTACACTACTTGAAGATCTTCATTGCTCCAAAATTATCTGTTATAGAATGTCCAAAACCAAATTATTCTTTCTTCTCTATATGTTATAGAATAAGGGCTGTAATCATCAAACCCAAATAAATAAAATAATTAAGAGTACTAAAGAGGATAGTAAAAAGCATAACAAAATTTAATGAAAACCCAAAAATGAAATGATAGAATAATACCTCTATCTGGTACAATACTATGGGGAGCTTTTTATATGATTCTTATTCAATTGCATCTGACTGGACAAAATAAGCTGAGTTTCCATCAGTTTTCATTATTGCCACCCTCTTCTCCTTCTTCCTTGTAAAGCTTGACACTATCTTGATATGTAGCAGTCTTCTTTATCATCGTATCCCAAACAGCTTTCCCAGTCTTCCAGCAGGTATTTAAGACAACACTGCATAATACTAACTATTGAACCAAATTAGAGACGATAAAAAGAACTCAAAGACAAATAAGAGAGATCTTGATCTCAAGCTTCAACCCCACAGAAGCTGTTCATACCACACAAATTTATTCTTTTTCCTGTTGTTCCTTTTTGGTAGAGAGACCAAAAATTGCACAAAATTTCATTACACACTTATAATCTAAATTACAATTGGAGAAGTTGTAAACTTTTTGCAGCACAAACAAAAATTCCAAGAAACCAAAAAGAAAAAATAGTAAAGGAACATGAAGGATTTTAAGTACCTCATTTCTAGTTGAACCGAAGCCACTCTCATCAACCTCAGGGTCCAAATCCCCTACGTACAACAACATCGTAATGATGACATTCGCAGCACCTGCTGCCCGGCTGGGAAGGAGCGGTTGCAACGCGGTTCTATAGTGGACGCAGGTTCGTAGGCACCCTCTTCTCCTTCTCCTTCTGTCGTGTTTTCTCCCTTTCTCTGCTTCGTTTTGTCTTTCTCTCTCTCTCACCCTTAACCCTTCTTTGTCGCCAAAGGAAGTCTTTATTCTGCCAACGCCACCTATTCCATGCCAAATATTGCATTTCTGTCTCTGACCATCTCTTCTCATTGAAGAAACAAACATATATATGAGGATGAGAAAGAAACAATGATTTGAAAGTGATAGACAACTGGAAGTGGAACAAAATAGTTTTAAATTTGAACTTCATTGAACTCCCGCCCAATATTTTTCTATATTACAGAACTTTTGATTTTTATTATTTTATTAGTTTTTGTTGTTTTGCCATTTGTCAAACATTTAGCCTATACATTTGTCATTATATAAGATTCAACACTTGTCAAGTAAAGACCACAACTACATTCTTATTATATATTAATAGATAGATTTTTCGAAATGAATCGGTCATCTCCGATTCTATCGACAAAAACATTAACCGGATGAATTTTTTTTATTATTTGTTAGTTGATCTATTTTTTTATTTGTGTTCATAGTAATTGATATATTGATATATTATTATGTATAAAGAGTATATATTATGGAAGTGTTTTTTTTTATTCCGTAAAGTTCATTATCCGTTTTATTTGTTTTTAAATTTTATTTGTTCATTTCTAAAAACCTTCTTTTTCTTGTTATACAAATTGTTTCTTTTTAATAAGATTTTTTTCGATTTATTGAGCTAAATTTCTTTTAGTTAATTTGAGAATATTATAAAATTGTTTTTAAATGTTATTATTCTGGAATATTTACTATAATAAACCTTTGAATTACTTAACATAATTAAAACCAATCAAAATTTTGAAAATATTTGGTAATCAAAGTGTTAGTTGAAATATTTACTTTCGAAAAGTTGAGCTGATTCAAAATGCTGATGAAGGGTCAGGAAAGAAGTAGAGACTAAAAAGACGCACGTGCAAGCGTTAAGTAGAAATTATTTGATACGGACTCAATTTCAATACCTTGACAAATCGGGCAATTACTCAAATGAAGAATCGAATAGTTGTTCGAACGGAGAATCGAGCAGTTACACGAATAGGGAAGTCGAATGCTTTCTCTGAGTTAAGAAGTTGTTGGTAACGCTCATGGACAAAAGCGCGGGAACAGTTACCTAGGAATTTGCATACAAGGCAGCATCATGCAATTAATGGTCGGTTATGGATGTAAGCTATAAATATTAGTAAGTTTTAGGAAATAGGGGTTGGAACTTCTTTTCAGAAATACAGTCAAGCACACTCATATCCCAGTAAATTTCTGAGTCTGCATTCGAGTTCGATTTCTGTAGGGTTCCTTCCATGTCTTTATCTTTCAATTTATGGTTTTTAGTAATCTTTACTTATCCTGCTCAATTTATCTTTCAAGCAACTTTAATTTCCTTATTTAATTTTAAATTTCAGAACCTTTAATTTTCATGTCTGAAGTCCTTCGATTCAATCGAAGGCTTCTTTATTGCTTTCTTTAAAATTCAATGCAAACTATTTTGATTTCAATCAATTTTACTTTTTGAATCCTTTATTTTACACTTCTTTTAGCCTTTTGCACTTTTTGAACTTATTTCCTATCTTAATACTCGTCTAATTCGAAAATCTTTGATGTACTTATAAAAAACTGGTACCTGCAAAAGAGGAGTTGGTTTTGCTCCCAGACCATTAGAATCGAACCACCATCGATTTGTTAAAAATCGACAAAACAAATTGGCATGCCCAGTGGGACAGTTTTAGACTGAAGTGTGTCAAATAATTTTTTGGTGCCATTTGGTGTATGCAATTGAGAAGTGGAAGGATTGTTCACATGGTTGATGAAGTGTCAAATGTGAATGGTGGTTCGTCCACCAATAACAGTATACCAGTAACTGTGCAATCTTCGGACATTACTTCACGTTCAGAAGGTTTGGTTGTAAGTGAAAGTACAGTGGTTACTAGTGTACAAACTGGAAATATTGGACGTAATATTCGTCCACGTGGTAACTTACCACCAGTCCATCCTCCAGTAACTGCTGGTTGGCCTCCTTATGGCTTCCCTCCCGGTTACGCTCTATCGGTGAGTGGTTTTGTTCCTCCTGTTCATTTCGAGAGTGTAAATAGAGTAAATAATTCTCAAAATCCACAACAATATTTCGAGTTCTCTCGTGATTATAATGTGGGCTACATCGAATGCCTTTAATTCCATGGCGGTATTTCGACAACATGTAGAGGAGAGTCATCATGATTTAGTCAATTTATTGACTCAACAAATGACCACAATTCTAAATCCCATGATGGCTGATCACGAATCGAAATTTGAACGTCTTGCAAGGCAAGTCGAACGGATTGCTCGAATCGTCGATTATGATGAAGATGAAAGGCATGATGCCAGGGGGAACAATGAAGGATTTGAAAATATATTTCAAAATGAAAACAATGTTTTAAATAGAGAGAATCCTTAGATAATTCTCCGTGGTCAGAATGCAGATGATTTTCTAGCCCGATTATGTGCTAATCATGGTGGTGAACGTTATCAAGTCACAAGAATTGTGGAAGAGGTACTCAATCGAGTTGGTTTTATGAATTGACCCCATTTTGTGTCTGCTTTCCCTCAGGTTGTTCAAATGGCTGAAGTGTCAAGAGGGGTGAAAAATCCAAAAATAATCATAAAATTTGCAGGGGAAGTGGGATAGTCAACTACTGAACATACCGCTCGATATTTGGTCGAGATTGAGAATCTAGCCAATTATGAGAATTTGAAAATGAAGTTTTTTCCTTCTTCGTTAACGAAGAATGCGTTTACTTAGTTTTCGAATCTCAGACCAAATTCGATAATGACATAGAATCAGTTGGAAACTGCTTTTCATACTTAATTTTACCGAGGGGAATTGAATGTAGCAGTTACTGATCTAGTTGCTTTGAAACAAGAAGATGGTGAAACCATTGATGATTATATGATACATTCCAAAAATGCTAGAAGTAGATGTTATGTGACATTACCCGAGAGTGAAGTGGTGAAAATAGCAGTTATGGGGTTAGGATTCTATATACGTTGAAAACTGCTTAATGTGCATATACCTGACTTAGCCCATTTGGCTGAAAGGGTTCGTCAGGTCAAACTTATGAATAAGGAAAAGGAGAAATATAAGAATGAACAAAGATTAAAGAGTAAACTTTTTACTCGAAAGGAGAAGGTTGCTTATGTGACCATGGAGTCCTCGGAAAAGGAGTTCGATCTCGAAGCAGAAGTTGATTTGGCTGAACTTAAGAAGGCTCCTCCATATGTCTGTTCTCTACTTAAAAATCTCCCTAGTAATGAAAAGTTGAATGATTCAAAACTAAAGAGTGGAAAGAAATATAGTTTTGGTATCTCAAAATCTGATCAGATTTTCGATGTGTTTCTTAAAGATAAATAATTAATTCTGCCTGAGGGTAGAACTTTACTTTCGGTGAAAGATTTAAAAGGAAAACCTTATTGTAAATTTCACCAAGCAACCAGTCATTCGACTAATAGTTGTGTTCGTTTCAGGGACTTGATTCAGGAGGCCATTATGGAAGGACGTTTGAAGTTCAATGATGGAAAAAAAAGAGATGAAAGTTGATGCTGATCCTTTCGATGCTGAAAATGGTTTTGTTGAACCATATTTTGGTATAAATATGGTTGGAATGTCTTATGATTTTGATGTGGCTCTAGGTGATTTCAAGTCACAAGTCTGATCAGTATATCCTCGAGCAGGGGATGGTTTGTTAGATTTCTTGGTGCAGCAAAAGATCAAAGATCGAGACGTATCTCTGTGTCCTCGATGTAATGCTGTATTTGACGCTGAGGCTATGACAATCTTTGAAAAAGAAAGGATGAAGAAAGAATTGGCTCATAGAGAGGAGCGGGCTCGTCAGAGGCAACCAATTCAGCGAGTAAAAGGGCAAAGTTTTAAGGCTCCTCAGCAGAATGTTGTCGCACTGATAAGTCGTTCTCAGGCTATAGATGTCCAGTGGATTCAAAATTGTCAAGAATTTCAGAATCAAGATGCTCAATATCGGCGGAATCCATAGTGGGGACATCGAGGGCTTCCTCAAAAACAATATCCCTATCAACGTGGTCGAGCCAGGGGATACCCGAGGGGTAGAGGAATAAGGAGCCTATTTCAGAATAAGAAGCCTTAGTTTGACAAAGGCAAGGGTATTCCCAAAGGGTATTCCTTCTCCTGTAAAGTTGGATAAAAGCAAGGCAATAGCTCATACTCCAGGGGCTAACAAAGACAAGGATGCCGATTTGGAGGAAGAATATTTCGAAGAAGGAGATGATGAAATGGTTGGAACTATTTTGATTATTCCAACTGAATACTTGGGTGAGTATGAAGGCAACTTTGAAGAAGATTTTGACATGGATGCTAAAGAAGCTTTTTCTTTCATCCGATATGAGGAATTGAGGATGAACCAAGGTATTTTCTGAGACCTTCCGAAAAACAAAAATCTCATCTTCGCCCACTTCATATTACTACTACCTTGAGTGGAATCAAAGTAAATAAAGTTTTAATTGATGGTGGAGCAGCAATAAGTCTCTTGCCAGAAAGGATGCTGATGAAAGTTGGTAAGCATCCTGATGATTTGGTTCCCATTAATATTGTTGTAACAGACTTTAGTGGTGCTTCTAGTCCTGCGAAAGGTTTGGTTACTTTGGGGGGGTGAAAGTGGGATCTTCTGAGTGAAATACTGTTTTTGTGGTGGTGCCATCGAAAGCAAGTTATAATGCTTTATTGGGCCGAGACTGGATTCACAGAGTTGGAGCTGTACCATCTACTATGCATCAAAGTGTCCTCCTTTGGAAAAGGATGGAAAGCCTAAAATCGTTAAGGCTGATTCAAATTTATATCTCGAGCAGCTGCATGTCGATTTTAGGGTATATAATCTGAAATTGAAGCCTTTAAATGTTGACAGGATGTTAAATTCCTATAACTGTGAGGGCTACAACTTGTCTTCAGAAGGTTTGACGGTAAAACTGCACCATCCACATCTTACTGTGACCCCAACTGGCTGGGATTGTTCATCTTAGAAGTGATTCGAGGCGTTATTCGATGGAACATGCTCAAGATGTTTCGGATTTCCTAGTAATTTTAAATAATTATATAAGTAATTTCCCTTCAGTAGAGAATAAAATTGGTTCTTCTGATGAAGTTGAATCATTTAGGAATCTAATTTCTTCTTTGAGTAGCAAAAATTCGATGTCTTCAATCGAATTTAGTCATGGTTTAATTTTTTCTTCATTATGTAATGCAAATGATGTTATTAGTCGAACTACTAATATAATAGTAGAAGTCCATTGTGTTGAAAATGAAGCTGTTGTTAATCCAGCAAATGATCAAGTTCATTTTATTCCTAATGAATCTGTTGATTTCTCTTTTGATTGCATCTATGATTTAGAACCTTTGGATTTTGAAAAATATTCAGTAAAAGATGAGGATCATTTAAAAGGATTTGAATCCCAAGATCCCTTAGAGAAAATTAATTTGGGATCTCTTGATGATGTTCGAATTACTTACATCTATAAAGACCTTACGAATCCTTTTCGAACTAAAATTTTCCATCTTTTACATCCTGTAGAATATCGATTAGCATTGAAACCAAATGCTAGACCTGTGAAGCAAACTCCCCGACGGTTTGCTCCAGAAATCAATCAAAAGATTAAGGAAGAAATAGAACGGTTAATTAAAGCAAAATTTATTCGAATCGCACGTTATGTTGAATGGGTTTCGAATATTGTTCCCGTAATGAAGAAAAATGGAAAATTAAGGGTGTGCATTGATTTTAGAGATCTGAATAATGCTACCCCGAAAGATGAGTATTTTATGCCAATAGTAGATATGTTGATCGATTCTGCAGTGGGGAATAAAATTTTAAGTTTTATGGACGGTTATTTAAGATATAACCAAATCTTCATTACAGAAGATGATGTGTCCAAAACTGCTTTCCGTTGTCCCGGGGCATTAGGCACTTATGAATGGGTGGTTATGCCATTCGGTTTGAAAAATGCTGGTGCAACTTACCGGCGAGCAATGAATGCCATATTCTATGAGTATATTGGGAGATTTATGAAAGTGTATATTGATGATGTTATGGTCAAATCGATTTCGGTGGATCAACACATTGATCACTTAAGGAAAGCGTTTGTTACTATGCAGAAAAAAGGATTAAAAATGAATCCTTTGAAATGTGCCTTTGGTGTGTTAGCTGGGAACTTATTTGGTTTTGTTGTTCATAAAAAAGGGATTGCAATCGATAAGAGTAAGGGTGATGCAATATTATCATTGTCTTCACCTAAATCGAAAAAAGAAGTGTAATCGTTCCTGGGAAAAGTAAATTATCCTCGAAGGTTCATTTCGAATCTTTCTGATCGAACCCGAGTGTTTGCTCCTTTAGTAAAACTAAAAAATGATTCACAATTCGAATGGACACATGAGCATCAACAGGCATTTGAGTCGATAAAGGCTTATTTATCTAAGGCTCCAATAATGGCAAATGTTCATCCACATGAGCCTTTGAAACTGTATATTGCAGCATCTACAAACACAATTAGGTGTATGCTAGCCCAAGATGACGAGAACAGGCATGAACGGGCAATTTATTACCTTAGTCGTATTTTGACTGATATCGAAGCAAGGTATTCCCCAATAGAAAAATTGTGTTTATTATCCCTATACTATGCGTGCATGAAATTAAAGTGTTACATGGTAGCTAAATCAGTAAAAGTTATGGCACAAACTGATCTTGTTAAATATATGTTGAGTTTTCCAATATTACGAGGTCGTTTAGGAAAATGGATGCTAGCTTTGATAGAATTTGATTTACAATATGTCCCAACAAAAGCTGTGAAAGGTCAGGTCATTGTAGATTTTTTAGTTGATAATTCGAATAATCTGAATGACCAGGGGGCAAATGTACTTGATGTTAAAGTCGATTATTGGAAGTTATATTTTGATGGATCGAAGCATAAGGATGGTGCAGGGGTAGGAATTCTTATTATCTCACTAGGAGGGATTCCATCAGAATTCCTGTTTGGGCTAAAATATCCTTGCTTGAATAATATGGTAGAGTATGAAGCTTTAATTTTGAGCCTTGAAATCTTGATCGGAAAAGGGGTCTTTGGAAGTCCAAATCCTAGGAGATTCTTAGTTAGTCCTGAAACAGTTATCGAAGGAGTTCAAATGTAATAATGAGAAGTTGCAAAAATATTTGGCAACGGCTTAGGAGTTGTTAACTTCTTTTTGAAAAGTTTCCTTGGTTCATATCCCAAGAATCCAGAACGAGATTGCCAATGAGTTAGCCCAGATTGCTTTGAGATATAGAATTAGCCCAGAAACATTGAGAAAATTGGCTAGTATCCATCAAATTTTGGTACCTTCAGATGAAAGGGAAGCTTTGTGTGTAGGTGAATGGGAGGATGATTATTGAAGGAAGCCTATTGCTGAGTATTTAAATAATCCTAGCATATCAGTCGATAGAAAGATAAAATTGCGAGCAATAAATTTTGTCTTGATGGCTGATGAGCTATATAAGAAAGGAATCGATGGGAGTCTTTCGATATGTCGAAGTCAAGATGATAAAGACATTGCTCGAGGTGATGTTCATAAAGGCATATGTGGTTTTCATTAGGCTGGGATGAAGATGAAATGGGTGTTGTATCGAAATCATGTCTATTGGCCCTCCATGATCAAAGATTGTATCGAATACGCAAAGGCGTGTTAAGAATATCAAAAGCATGGGTCGATACAACAGATCCCAGTGTCTGAGTTGTATTCGATTATTAAGCCATGGCCGTTTAGAGGTTGGGCTCTGGATCTTATTAGATTGATTCACCTCCCTTCAACGAAACATCATAAATTTATTCTGGTAGCAATTGACTATTTTACAAAGTGGGTCGAAGCAATTTCTTTAATAGAAGTTGGGCAAAATGAAATAATAGATTTTATCGAGGAACATATAATCCATCGATTTGGAATTCCTCAAACATTAAGTACTGACCAAGAGACTATGTTTACTGGTCAGCGAATTAAAAATTTTGCAGCTTCGAGGAATATTAATATGGTTACTTCAACCCCCCTATCATGCACAGGCTAACGGGCAAGTTGAGGCAGCAAATAAAATTCTCATAAGTTTGATTAAAAAACAAATCGAAAATAGACCCCGAACTTGGCATGAAACATTAAGTCAAGTACTGTGGGCTTATCGAAATTCACCAAGAGGGTCAACAGGTACGTCGCCTTATAAATTAGTGTATGGCCATGATGTTGTGCTACCATTGAAAATCAATCTTAATACTTTGAGGGTGTCAAAGCAAGATGATTTGCCAGTCGATGATTATTGGAATGCAATGTTTTATGAGTTGAATGAGTTAGACTCAGAGCGTATTTTGACGCTTGAAAATGTGATTCGGCAAAAAGAAAGTGTTTCTCGAAATTATAATCAACGAATAAAAGAGAAATTCTTTAGTGTAGGTGAGTTGGTTTTGAATGTTATTTTGCCAATGGAAAAGAAATCGAGAGTTCTTGGCAAATGGTCCCATACTTGGGAAGGCCCTTTCCAAGTGATTGGATTATATTCTAGAAATGCATATCGAGTCAAGGATATCGAATCCGGAAATATAATCAATTCAATAAACAGAAAGTATCTGAAGAAATATCATTGCTTGCTAAATTAGAATTAAAATGCATAAGTCTAAAGATAAAGGAAATCATTACAAGTATTGAATTCTAAGGTGAAGAAATGTAAGGTGCCATGAGCTCTGCCAAGTCTGAGCGTAACTTAACCCTTTTACTGTCCAAAACTGAAAGTGTTTCGACTTGCTTATATTCTTCATATTGGGCCTTATCAAGTTGCTTCTCACATTCTTCTTGCTTGGCCTTAATAAGACGGATTTCTTGCACAAGCTTTTGTTGTTCATGTTGGACAGTGGCTAGAGGTGTGGCTAAATCAGCTTTCCTCTTCCAAATTTTGGAAAGTCTTTCATTAATTTGAGCCAATTCTGCTTCAAGTTCTCTTTCTTCCTTATAAAAATGAGCTTGAACAGAAAAGGCTTGAGAAATTCTTAAGTCAAATTCTTCACTGGAAGCTTTAATTGGCTGGAGAGCTGTAGTATAGCTTTCTGATTCAGTTCTGATCTTAGCTACTTCATCTTTAATCTCTTGTAGCTTTTCTTGGGTAGTTACGCTTCTGTTGGCAACTTGTATAAATTGGTTGACTATGGCAGAGTGTGGGGACGGAACCTGAAGTTCAAGAGATGAACTTAAAATATCAGACAAAGTTTGTTTAGGGTTGCGTCATTGGTCCACTCGATGGGTGGATGGTCCAGGAGCTTGAGAAGTGCCAAAAGTTGTTCTCGAGCATTAACATTTAGCTCGGACGGAAGACCAGATGTAGAAGGACCTATGAGTACAGGAGTAGAAGTGAGCACTTTATCTTACTGAATAACTTGATTCAGGATGGTGACCAAGGTAACCAGGTCAGCATTGGTAGATTCAGTAGGCATACCCAGATCTCTAGATCTCGGACCAGGAGGAGTTTGAAGTTCAGCATGATTGGATGGACTGGAAGTTCTTTGTGGTGAAGGAATGGTTTCTGGAATTTGAGATGGTGAATCCGAATCAGGGACAATAGTTTCAGGGACTGAGTCAGAATCAGGGGCCACCTGAGATCCAGTAGAGGCTTCAGCTTGGTTTGATGGAGAAACATGTCCAATATTTAAAGTTTGTGTTGGAGAATGATGGGCATGCTCCTCTGTTAAATCAACTACTTGTGTCCCTGTTGAAATTGGAAAAGCTACCTGAAGAGGTTCAGTAGATACAGTGGGTTGAATTGATGAATGGGATGCTAGTTGTCCTAAACCTTGTGGATGTTGTTAAGGTGGTTAGTCAGGTGCAAGAGATGAGGTGATTGATTGAGCAGCAGTAACAGGCTGATATACAACATACATGAGTCGAGATTTATGTTGATTGAATCGAAATACATTTAAAAACAATATAATGTTATTGGAACGAGTATTGTTCTTCGAATCAATTGAGAGCCCGAATCTGAATCAATTGTATCATCCGAATGAGAGGATGTAGTAAGGATATTTTGGATGGATGGCTCGCTGTCATCAGAAGAGCTCTCGCTTGATGGTTGCAACTATAACTGATAAAAGATTGAAATAAAGAGGATTGTAAGTGGATGTAGTTTTCGAAGAATTTCGGTTTAAATATATATATATATATATATATATATATATATATATATATATATATATATATATAAGTAGAGAGTAATTACCCTTCTAGAAGTCCTTGAAGGAGTTCTTCGACTCTTCTTTAGTGGTTGTCATGAGGAAGCAGTAGCTTCGATTTTCCTTTTTAGAGGCTTCTTGGGAGAGCCTTCAGTAGCAGGGACCACTCGGACAACAGAACACTTGATCTCTTCTAAAGTACGACTGTACTTAGAATAGTAGGTGGTCCACCAATCGAAGTAAGATTTTGTAATGTATGAGCTTCGATCGTAAACAAGATGATTATAACCCCCATTTTTGTTGTTGATTCTTCGAGAGGAAAATGTCAAGCTCTTTCTTTGAAGGCAAAGTGATATGGCAAAAGGGTTTGCTGTTTCTGGGGAGTGGAGTTGGGATAGCTTGTGAGAAGCCTAGCTGTCTAGCTGTATAATGAGGAGCATACAGAGTTGCTTTGAAACATTCTTTTTTTATGCGGAGGTAGCCCTGTTGGAATCACCTGTACAGTTAGTAAATTTGCCCAACTCCTGTTAGCAAGTTTGTTCTCTTTGGTATCGTTGAGGAAGAGGAGACATTCGAGCCAAGAAGGACCACAATTTCAACGCAAAAAAGGGGTGAAATTGAGATCCTCATTATGGAAGTCTTTACAAGAATGAGAGAGGGAAAAACAGTCCAAAATCGGTCTTCATCCGATTGAGCCTCTGGAAAATTTGGCTTGAAATTAGCCAGTCGAAAGCCTTCGATGTGCTGTTTGTCTAAACCTCCACCTACAGGCTTTATCATGTATCTCTCAAAAATTGCATTAAGCCAAAGCTGGAGAAGCCAGGGGGCCCCCCGTACTGATCAAGTAATTGTTTCAAAGACAATTAACGAATTGGCCAAGTTCTTCGAAAATATACCCTAAAAGTAGTGATAAACCACTATTTTATGGTTTATCTTGTGCTCAATTGAGTGGATTTCATCAACTCTTTATCCACTTATTCATAATATTTGCATGGTTTTACATTTACCTTCCTAATTATGTGCTTTGATTGAAAACATGCTTCTTTGGTCTTAATTTGCTAATATTAATCCTCTCTTATTACCATTAGATGCCTTGATATGTGTGTTAAGTGATTTCAGAGATTACAGGGCAGGAATGGCTCAGAGGATGAAAAGGAAGCATGCAAAAGTGGAAGGAATACAAGAAGTTAGTTCGCACTCAAACGGCTATAACTTTAGCTACAGAGGTCCAAATGACGCGGTTCTAATTGCGTTGAAAAGCTAACGTCCGGGGCTTCGATTTGATATATAACACGTTATAGTTTCCCTGACGCTAGGCGATGCGACCGCGTGATCCATGCCGCCGCGTTGCAGTGACGGAAATCCAGCGTGGCAAAATTTGAAACCAGCGAATTCTGGACTGTTTCTGACCCATTTTGCGGCTCAGAAAATACATATTAGAGGCTATAAAGTGGGAGACTGTATCCATTCATGAGAGGGCTCTCATATTTACAATTTTAGGAGTAGATGTAGTTTTTAGAGAGAGAGGTTCTCTCCTCTCTCTTAGGATTAGGATTTCGGATTTCTCTTAGTTTTAGGAGTGACTCTCAATCCCAGGTTCTTTATTTTTATTTATTTTCTCCATTTAATTTATAAACATCTATGCCAGATTTAATTTCTTTTGTTAATGCAATTCGAGGTATTTTCAAATTTAAGATTGCTTTGCTTATATTGATGCTTTTAATTTAATTTAGATATTTTTCTCCCTTTTGGCTTTGGTCAAGTGATTGGTAGTACTTGAGTTATCAAACTCAGCAAGTGATTGAAATTGACAGATTTTGCTTTAGCTAGGATTGCTCTAACACTAGTCTCTCCACAGGAGTTGACTAGGACTTGAGAATCAAGCTAATCAGTCCACTTAACCTTCCTTTGTTTAATAAAGGCTGACCAAGTGGGATTAAAATCCAATTCTCTTCACACTTGATAAGGATAACTAGGATAGGAATTCCAATTCTTATACCTTGCCAAGAGATTTTATTATTATTATTTTATTTTACTTGTCATATAACATATTTCCTCCTTACTTCCAAAACCCAAATTTACAAACTCATAACCAATAATAAGAACATACCTCCCTGCAATTCCTTGAGAAGACGATCCGAGGTTTGAATACTCGGTTATCAATTTCAAAGGGGTTTGTTACTTGTGACAACCAAAACGTTTGTATGAAAGGACTTTTGAAGGTTTAGAAACTATACTTGCAACGAGGATTTATCCGCAAATTTCTAGACCACGCAAAAGTTCTCTCATCAAAATGGCGCCGTTGCCGGGGAACTGCAAACGTGTGCCTTATTATTGGTTATTGTAAATATTTTATTTTTGCTTGTTTATTTGTTTTTATTTTATTTTTTCTTTTTCTTAAGTTAAGAGGTTATTGGTTTTTATTTTAAAATTTTTATTTTATCTTATCTTATTTCAAAAATCAAATTTCAAAATTCAATTTTAAAAATTTTAAAAATTTAATTTTCAAATTAAAAATTTAAATAACCTTTTAATTTCAATTTGTTTTTATTTTTAATTTCTATTTACTATGAACTCTCACCCCTTTGGCTATGAGTCTGGTTACAATTATGTTGCAGGAAGAAGAAACTACAATGAGAACAGGCATCAAGGTTGGAACAATCAAAGATGGGAGGAGCCACAAGGACTTGATCAATCCTCATGGCAACAACCACCTCCAATGGACTATCAACAACCACCACCATATGCCTATGAACCCTTTCCTCAACATAACTTTGGACCACCAAACTCACAAGCCCCTTTCTGCCATTCACCTCTATATGACCCTAACCCTCAACCACCATACCAACCACCTTATGAGCCATATGAACCATATATAGAACCACCCCAATTCCAATCCAATCACTCCCAACCACCACCACTTTCTTTTGTATCATGTCCAAGTCCGGCAACCCGAGAAGCAGATGTTCGCCTAAGGGAAACAGTAAATAAATTTCAAACAACCATTCAACAACTGGAGCAAGTAGTAATTCAATGGGTTTCAGGGCACTTAAATACACAAGGATCAGCCACAGCCCCATGTGGATAGTCTAGTGAAGAGCGTAGCATGAAGGAGATACCAGAAACCCTAGTGGACAAGACAGAGAATGAATTCGTACTAGAACAAGTAGAAGAAGCTATCATTGCTCAAGAAGAAGAGTTGGTTGAAGATCTAGGAGATGCAGAACCTCCATGTGAAAGTCAAGACATAGAGCCTCCTTCCAAGACGGTTGAATTTGATGCTGAGGAGGGTGTACCACCTCCAAAGCATATCATAGTTGAAGACTTGGAAGAGGTTGATCAAGAGATGGAGATTCAAGAAGAAGAAGCATAACCTCCCATGCCCTTGGAAAGCAATGAAGAGGAGATTAAATTGGAAGAGAGCTGCCAAGAGGAAGAGGTTGAAAGTGAAGAAGCTCGCAAAGAGGTGGTAATTATCAGAGAAGAGCACAAGGGAGTGGAACTTGCAATTTCATTAAAAATACCTCCCCCTAAGTTGCCATCATCCTTCACAACATTCAAGTGGGTAAAATTCATATCCCTTAGCTTTCTAATTCCACTTGAATATGGGCTACTAGAGACGGATGGTCAACTTAGAGCTCTTTGTGGCATTAAGAGTAAGAGGAAGATGACCAGTGATAAGAATTGTCAAGCAAGGTTCATCATGGTTGGAAGCTTTAAGTTTAAATGCAAAGGTTGGTATAAAGCTCAACTGAATGGGTCTAGGAAGTTGTTTGGTCGCTGCAATGAGAATTCATATCACCTTTCACCCGGCTGGAAAAATACAGATCAAGACAAAAACGGGTGTAAAAGTAAAGTTTGGGATCCTGGAATCTGTTCTGGCATTTGTCACTCCGGGAGCCTAAGAATCTGTTTGAAGTTTCTTAAGGGCTTTACATGCTTAGTTTGGGATCCCGGAGGACACTGGAATCGCAAACATTGGTGGAGATTCCTGGATGGGTTCAAGCACAAGCCACCATAACAGGAAGCTTACCAAATGTCCAACTTAAGGACTTTAACTAAAAGTGCTAGGTGGGAGACAACCCACCATGGTATGATCGTTCATTTTTCATTTTTTATTTATTTGTTTTCGAATTTTATTTTATTTTATTATATTGAACCTGGAGTTTTGCATTAACACTGCATTCTGCATCTTTTTTTTCAGATTATCAAAAAAAAAAGCGAGCACGCGACGCGACCGCATCAGCGACGCGTCCGCGTCGCAAGGAGATGGGAGACAATATTAATATGAACAGAGAGTTTCGCAGGAGCAGTGCTGGAGGCGTGCCAATGGCACAAATCACCCCACGCGACCGCGTCACCCACGCGGCTGCGTGACCTGAAATCGACGTCAACCGGGTGCATGGCCGAAAGTTGAGCTGGAGTTGGGCTGGAATCGTGCTGGAAGCCCAAGCCTCACCACGCGAACGCGTGTCCCACGCGTCCGCGTCATATCCCCATGATGGCCACTCACGCGATCGCGTCAACCACGCGACCGCGTCACCCAGGATTTTGGCAATACTAAGTTTTGAACAGAGAGTTGTGCGACCACGAGGCTGCACTCGCGCCACTAGCACAAATCGAGTCACGCGATCGCGTGCCCCACGCGTCCGCGTCGCCTAACCTTATTGTGCACCACGCGACCGCGTCACCCATGCGACCGCGTCGCCAGCGTCGCACAACCTATCCAGATTAGTGCCAATTTTCTTATCTTTTCTTCTCCGAATCCTTATTCTTCTTATCTTTTCTTACTTCTTTTTTTTTTCTTCCCTTTTTATTCTCTCTCACTTCCATTTTATTTTATTTAATTCATTTGCATACTTTCATTCATTATATATTTTTATTTTTCTAAAATTATTATTGGTGTTCAAATATTCTTATTCAACTGTTACATCTTTTCTGGTATTTTCTTGATGCTTAGTGACTTGTTTTATTTTGAATAGGTAATACTATTTATATCAATGCCAATCTTTTATACCTGTATTACTTTTACATTGATATGAATTTATATTATCTCTCCTTACCCACACTCTCTCCCTCATTGTTGCAATATTTTGCACCACTAGTATGCCATGTGCTTCTATTATTTTCTCACTTGCATGTTGTAAGCTACCATGTAATTGAGACCCTCACTTTTGGCATTAACCAACCCATGTTTTATTTGTCTTCTATCTTTGCTTTGGGTTACTTTTCTTCCCTTTTTCTTTCAGGATGGCCACCAGGAAGAGAACCGGAAGACGTTCACATGGGAGAGACAAACAAGTTTCTACGCACATTCCTTGATGAGAAAAGCGTCAGTTGAAACAACCCGTCCACCTGCACATCTCAGCATGCACCGAGGACGGTGCAATCTTTAAGTGTGGGGAGGTCGATACCGATCTCCATGGGTTAGTTACCTTCTTCTCAACACCATTGTTTTATTTTCTTTGTTTGTTTGTTCGTTGTTGCATTTGCATGATTGATTGCATATTTGTTTGATTTTTGCATATTTTACCACTTGGTTGAAGTAATATTTTCTTTTTCAAGAAACCTTTTAAGAGTATTTCACTAATTTGAATAAAATTTTTTGTTACACTTGTTTGAAGAAATATTATATTGGAACATGGTTTAGAGCTCGAACACACAAAATCTGTGAGATTTTTGAGCCTAATTGATTGGTTGCATTTTGTCAACCAATAATTTATTTTTGATGTGTGTTTTCTCTCTCAAATTGTGATCTTTGTCTTTCTTGATTCTATATTTCCATTATTTAATGTATGCATGCACTTATATGATTGAGGCCTTTGTTTCACTGAGCTTACATACCCATATGGCCTTAACCCTTCATTATCCTTTACAAACCACTTTGAGCCTATTATACCCCTTTGTTCTTTACTTTAGCACATCATTAAATCTAAGCGGAAAACAATAATGTCCTTAAATTTGAATCCTTGGTTAGCTTAGACTAGTGAGAGTGCTCATGAATTAAGTGTGGGGAAAAGTGGGTTTGGAAGCATATTGGTTTGAGAATTGAGTATGTTAGAATTTTCTGAAAATGTGAAAGAATGTTGAGAATATGTTCATGCATTCAATACTTTAATCATATGCATTGAAAAAAAAAGAGAAGAAAAATAAAGGAGAAAAAGAAAAGAAAAAGAGCAAATAAAAGGGGACAAAATGCCCTAAAGTAAGTGGTGAAAGCAATGCATATGAGTTGTACTTGAAATTAGAATGCATGAATATGTGGAAAACATGGTTAATGGATAGTTAGATGTGGTATTATGATTACATGGATTGTCTAAAGTTAGGTGGAAAGTTTAAGATTAATTAAGGATTCAAATTTTAGTCCACTTGACCAAATACAATCCTACCTTGACCCTAACCCCATTACAACCCTTAAAAGACCTTTTGATATGTGTATTTGTGCATGAAATTTATGTTGATTGTTAGATGAAGAGCAAGCCTTAGAAATCAAGGATAGTAGAGAATTGAGAGAATCGAACCTTAAACACATGAGTGATTAGAGTGTATACACTTCCAGTGAGGGTTCGATGCTCGATTCTTGGTTCCCGGCTTTCATGAGCTATTTTCTTCTTGCAAGTCTATTTGTACTCTATTTTGTAATTTGAATTAGTAAAATCCAGTTCATATTTGTTCTTAAAAGATTTGTTTACTTTTAACCAAGTAGGTAGAAATATTTTGCATTTAGTTGCATTCATATAGATAGGTTGCATTTCATACATTCTACCATTCCTCTTCATCTTTATAGCTTCTCTTGAGCTTAGCATGAGGACATGCTAATGTTTAAGTATGGGGAGGTTGATAAACCACTATTTTATGGTTTATCTTGTGCTCAATTGAGTGGATTTCATCAACTCTTTACCCACTTATTCATAATATTTGCATGGTTTTACATTTACCTTCCTAATTATGTGCTTTGATTGAAAACATGCTTCTTTGGTCTTAATTTGCTAATATTAATCCTCTCTTATTACCATTAGATGCCTTGATATGTGTGTTAAGTGATTTCAGAGATTACAGGACAGGAATGGCTCAGAGGATGAAAAGGAAGCATGCAAAAATGGAAGGAATACAAGAAGTTAGAGAAATTGCTAAGCTGTCCAGCCTGACCTCTTCGCACTCAAACGGCTATAACTTTAGCTACAGAGGTCCAAATGACGCGGTTTTAGTTGCGTTGAAAAGCTAACGTCCGGGGCTTCGATTTGATATATAATATGTTATAGTTTCCCTGACGTTAGGCGATGCGACCGCGTGATCCATGCGGTCGAGTCGCAGTGTCGGAAATCCAGCGTGGCAAAATTCGAATGCAGCGAATTCTGGACTATTTCTGACCCAGTTTGCGGCCCAGAAAACACAGATTAGAGGCTATAAAGTGGGGGATTGCATCCATTCATGAGAGGGCTCTCATATTTACAATTTTAGGAGTAGATGTAGTTTTTAGAGAGAGAGATTCTCTCCTCTCTCTTAGGATTAGGATTTAGGATTTCTCTCAGTTTTAGGAGTGACTCTCAATCCCAGGTTCTTTATTTTTATTTATTTTCTCAATTTAATTTATGAACATCTATGCCAGATTTAATTTCTTTTGTTAATGCAATTCGAGGTATTTTCAGATGTAAGATTCTTTGCTTATATTGATGCTTTTAATTTAATTTAGATATTTTTCTCCCTTTTGGCTTTGGTCAAGTGATTGGTAGTACTTGAGTTATCAAACTCAGCAAGTGATTGAAATTGGCAGATTTTGCTTTAGCTAGGATTGCTCTAACACTAGTCTCTCCACAGGAGTTGACTAGGACTTGAGAATCAAGCTAATCAGTCCACTTAACCTTCCTTTGTTTAATAAAGGCTGACCAAGTGGGATTAAAATCCAATTCTCTTCACACTTGATAAGGATAACTAGGATATGAATTCCAATTCTTATACCTTGCTAAGAGATTTTATTATTATTATTTTATTTTACTTGTCATATAACATATTCCCTTCTTACTTCCAAAATCCCAATTTACAAACTCATAGCCAATAATAAGAACATACCTCCCTGCAATTCCTTGAGAAGACGACCCGAGGTTTGAATACTCGGTTATCAATTTCAAAGGGGTTTGTTACTTGTGACAACCAAAACATTTGTATGAAAGGAATTTTGAAGGTTTAGAAACTATACTTGGCAAAATTTGAAACCAGCGAATTCTGGACTGTTTGTGACCCAGTTTGCGGCTCAGAAAACACAGATTAGAGGTTATAAAGTGGGAGACTGCATCCATTCATGAGAGGGCTCTCATATTTACAATTTTAGGAGTATATGTAGTTTTTACAGAGAGAGGTTCTCTCCTCTCTCTTAGGATTAGGATTTAGGATTTCTCTTAGTTTTAGGAGTGACTCTCAATCCCAGGTTCTTTATTTTTATTTATTTTCTCAATTTAATTTATGAACATCTATGCCAGATTTAATTTCTTTTGTTAATGCAATTCGAGGTATTTTCAGATTTAAGATTGCTTTGCTTATATTGATGCTTTTAATTTAATTTAGATATTTTTCTCCCTTTTGGCTTTGGTCAAGTGATTGGTAGTACTTGAGTTATCAAACTCAGCAAGTGATTGAAATTGGCAGATTTTGCTTTAGCTAGGATTGCTCTAACACTAGTCTCTCCACAGGAGTTGACTATGACTTGAGAATCAAGCTAATCAGTCTACTTAACCTTCCTTTGTTTAATAAAGGCTGACCAAGTGGGATTAAAATCCAATTCTCTTCACACTTGATAAGGATAACTAGGATAGGAATTCCAATTCTTATACCTTGCCAAGAGATTTTATTATTATTATTTTATTTTACTTGTCATATAACATATTCCCTCCTTACTTCCAAAACCCCAATTTACAAACTCATAACCAATAATAGGAACATACCTCCCTGCAATTCCTTGAGAAGACGACCCGAGGTTTGAATACTCGGTTATCAATTTCAAAGGGGTTTGTTACTTGTGACAACCAAAACGTTTGTATGAAAGGACTTTTGAAGGTTTAGAAACTATACTTGCAACGAGGATTTATCCACAAATTTCTAGACCACGCAAAAGTTCTCTCATCAAGTAGCTTGGCCAAATTGAGGTTGTTTCCTTCATGAAGTAGGGCGGCAAGAGGAAGGAAAAGCTTCTGCATTTGAACACTTTGAGAGCAGAAGATAATTGCATTTAGCCAGTAGAACAAAAAGGCCACGTGTTCATCATCTGTAACAGTGCTACCCTTTGCGCCCATATGGTGAACAATGAAGTCACTGTAGGAAGTTGTGGGGACAATGTTGTACTGTTGCCTAGGTTGCATATTGGAGGTGAAATTTAGAGGATTAATCGGGAGTCCTGTAATAGCAGCTACATCTAGAAGTGACATACCAATCATCCCACAAGGAAGGTGAAAATTATTGGTAGTTTTGTTCTAGAAAAAGGTTACAGCTCCAATCATCCAAGGGAGCGTCGAAGGAGAAAAGTGAGAAAGTCTAAGAAGATCTTGAATCCCGAGATCCCCCCAAGCAACGCTCTTCGATGGAGTAAGACGCTCATACCAGGCTATGAAGTTAGTTCCACGAGGGGTGATTTTCGGGTTATTCCTAAAGGGTTTTTGAATGGTAAAGAAAGAGATGTCAAGGTCTTGACTAATCAACAAATCTTCCCCTTGAGCATTGGGGAAGAAAGGAAGTTTTTTGTTCGCTCTTTCTAAATTCTCAATAGGACCAATAAAACAATGGGTATCTTCACCCACAGTAAAGGGAATGAGGATCCTGGAGTCATCAAATTGAAGATGTGGGTCATCGATGACTTCGTCATTTACCTGGTTTAACACATGTAAGGACGGAGGAGCTGGTGGTTACACCATAAGACGTTTGCCCTTGTTCTGAGCAGCAATGTGGGACGAAAAAGCAGCCATTGATGAGGAAAGAAAAGCGAAGAACGAGAAATAGAAGTTTTACAAGAAGGAGGAATGAAAGAGAAGTTGAGAGAATAAGAATTCGAGAAAGTTGAGCAAAGATGGAAGTGTTGAATTTAAAGGGAGTTTTTGTTTAGCCGTTATTACAGAGGGAATTCAAAGAGAAAGGAGGTAGCTTTGCGAAGAAGGCGAAGTGGTGGAGAGAGAAAGTGTGAATCGTGGGAGACGTGTTAAACGGGTCATAATTAATGGAGAAGGTAAATGTAATTATGATCAGTTAAGGTGACTGAAAACTGAATTAGGATTAAGTATTTCATCTTCCAAGAAATGACTTCGAAGGCAAACACATTAATCTTAGGGGGCAATTTGTTAGTCAAAATATTTACTTTCGAAACATTGAGCTGATTCAAAATGTTGGTGAAGGGTCAGGAAAGAAATAGAGGCCGAAAAGACGCATGTGCAAGCGTTAAGTGGAAATTATTTGACACGTACTCGATTTCAATACCTTGACAAATCAGGCAATTACTCGAATGAAGAATCGAATAGTTGTTCGAACGGAGAATCGAGTAGTTACACGAATAGGGAAGTCGAAGTCTCTCTCTGAGTTAAGAAGTTGTTGGTAATGCTCATGGGCAAAAGAGCGGGAACAGTTACCTAGGAATTCGCATACAAGGCAGCATCATGCAATTAATGGTCGGTTATGGAAGTAAGCTATAAATATTAGTAAGTTTTAGGAAATAGGGGTTGGAACTTCTTTTCAGAAATACATTCAAGCACACTCATATCCCAGCGAATTCCTGAGTCTACATTCGTGTTCGATTTCTGTAGGATTCCTTCCATGTCTTTATCTTTCAATTTATGGTTTTCAGTAATCTTTACTTATCCTGCTCAATTTATCTTTCAAGCAACTTTAATTTCCTTGTTTAATTTTATATTTCAGAACCTTTAATTTCCATGTCTGAAGTCCTTCGATTCAATCGAAGGCATCTTTATTGCTTTCTTTAAAATTCAATGCAAATCATTTCGATTTCAGTCAATTTTACTTTTTAAATCCTTTATTTTACACTTCTTTTAACCTGAACTTATTTTCTATCTTAATACTCGTCTAATTCGAAAACCTTTGATGCACTTATAGATAACTGGTACCTGCAAAAGAGGAGTTGGTTTCGCTCCCAAACCATTAGAATCGAACTGCTATCGATTTATTAAAAATCGGTAAAACACAAAGAAAATTAGACAAAAATAGTCATAACTTGTCTTATTTAATATTTATTAATTATTGCGACAATTAATGAATGCTAAATAAAATAAATTTTTCTGGTTTTTTTTATCTCTCTAGTATTATTGTAAAATTTATGGGTCTTCACTTCACCTATTAAGTGGTGTAAAATACATTATTATCTTTTGAAAGGAGAGAGTGGCATGGAGGCACAATACAAGGACAAAGCAGTGAAAAGAATAATTTTAGTTAAATTTAGACAACTTAAATCAACAAGTCAACAAGTGTCATTAGTGACTAGATAAAAAAAAATCAGCTAATCAAAAATTGACCTGCCATGTGATGTATATTATATGTTGAGTAGGAAGAGTTGGTTAAAAATCATTAATTTTGGTAGATATATATATATTTTTTATTTCATAAACAAAAAACTCTTATATAAGATCATTAATTTTTTTTAAATAATAAGTATGAAGTGTAAATACTTTTTAAGTTAGAGATGGCAACGGTACAGGGTGAGGGTGGGGATATCTTCTCATTTCCTGTCTTCATCTCTGTCCTAGATTTGTTTCTCGTCCTCACTCCAATCTCCGTCGTGAGAAAACATTGTCCCCATCCTCATTTTTTTGCAGATCTTCATTTTCCACAGAAATTTATTTTTCATCTTCCTATATTGATCATTTATATGAAAGTTATAATGAAAAAAAAAATCAAAAAACATTATTAAAACATATAAGGACACAGTCACGTAGCAGTGAAAAGGAGAAATGACGTCGCGATCAAAGACAATTAGGCAGTGACAGGGTGATGACACAATATGAACTGAGTAGGAGTGGTAAGGGGTATGATTGTGATGCTATGAGATATTGAGATTTGCGAGTTCTGGCCTTTTGGGGTGACTGGAGAATGAGACGATACAATGTTAGTATTATGGAAAGAAGAGAAGACACTTTTGAAATTAGGGTTAGGTTTTTCAATATATAATATGTGAAATGACTAAAAAATTTATTAAAATTATTAAAGATATTTAAGTAAATTTAATAATTCGGAAATTAGTTGAGACAGGACGAAGATCTTCACTTGAGTCTCCACGTCTATTTTGGAAAAATTTTGACCCCCTTCCCATCTTTGCAGAAAAAATTCCTCGTCTTCAAATCTCTATTTGAGACTGTCTTTGCGAAGATTTTCGCGCTTCGAAGAGTTTTGTCATCCCTATTCTAAATTGCTAATTTAATTCTTAAATTTTAACTAAAAAAATTAACATAAACCTATTTTCATAGAAAATATGTGAGCTTTCATAGATGTGCCGATGTGGTGATATAACTGATGACCCTACACATTATTGTATTGTTATTAAATTCAACTCAACTTGTCCGATTTGATCGGAAAATCGCTCACTCGATCACTTGACCAAGTTGAGTACTCGCTGGACCGTGCTCCCATCAGACTTGAAGAGACCTGAGTCAACCTGTCGGGTTTTGAAAAAAAAAAGTGTGACCCGGCCGATTTATACAACTCGGATCGGGTATTTGTTTGTTTTTTTTTTTTCCAAAAAGAGAAGAAACTGCGTCCTACACTACACCAGCTTCAATCCAAAACCCCTAGCGTCACCAAAAAGAAAAAACACCAAAACCCTAACTCTTCTAACTCATCTCACCCTCAGACTCTCATATCTCCCTCAATTCTGAGTAGGGGTGGCAAACGGGCCTAAACTCGCCGGGCCATCCCACGTAACCCGCCAAAAAAGGCGGGCCGGACTGAAAAATTGGGACCGCCAAATAGCAAAAACCCGCCTAACCCGCGGGCTTTGGCGGGGCGGGGCGGGCTTCCCCACCGGGCTTGGTATTTTTTTAGTGAGGGGGTATTTTTACAATTTTTTGGCCAAAACCTAACTTCCCCCAACCTAACTTACAAGAGTATGAAGATAAAAATTGAGTGGTTTGGATTATGTTTATGTTACTTTGGAGACAATATTTATAATTATGTTTTAAATTATGTTTATTTCACTTTGGAGAGAATATTTATACTTATGTTTTGGATGAAAACTTGGTTTATAATTATGTTTATTAGATATTTATAATTACAAAGATTTTATTGTTTATACATATAAAAAATAAGATTTTTTATGCCTTTAAAAATTATAATAGTTAAAAGTAAAAAATAGAAGAGATTTTTTTATATCTTTATATATATTATTTAATAGTTAAAAGTAAAAAAAAAAAAGAGGATATTTGGCGGGCGTAGCCCGCCAGCCCGCTAGCCCGCCGTTAGGCGGGGCGGGCTGGGATTTTTTGACCGCCTCACTAGGCGGGGCGGGCTTCCCCGCTTGCCACCTCTAATTCTGAGACTCAAACTCTCTCGTCTTTCTTATTGCCTAGCCCTCTACATTCAGTCTCACTCAAGTCTCGTCTCAGTCACACTCGCCGGCGTCTCGCGGCTTTCCTCATCGTCTCACTCGAGTCTCGTCCCTAGGCTCCTCGTCGCGGCAGCAGAAGCAACACGTGGGATCCGCTTGCTTCGTCGCCTTCCGTGGGCTCGTCGTGTGGCTTTGGTGCGCACTTGTTCTTCATTTTTTGTTTTATTCCCTGACTCTGTGTTTAGAAATTAACAAATCATTGAATGATTATAGGATTTTGTGTTTTTGTTCAAATCATTGATTTGCTCTGGCTTTGGTGTGCTGCTGTGGGTTATGGGTTATGGGTGTGTTGTTGTGTGTTTTATGGCTCTGTTGAGCTACTGTGGGTTCTGGGTGTGCTGTTGTGTGTTTTGTGGCTCTGCTGTGTTGCTGCTGCTGCTTGGTGTTTTTGTTGAAATCATTAATGATTATTTGTTAAATTTTTTTAGTCAGTTGTTAATGTGCTTTGAATTGGCCAGTTCTGGGCATTGCCCATTTCGCATTATTTTGCCATGTCACATGCTTGTAATTACTTTATATTCAGTTAGGTCTCACAGTTTTAGTTAAGCATTACTTGCTTGGTCCAGTAAGTATGCTCTCTGGTTTCCTAGAGTAAACAGTTTGTGAATTCATGAATATTATAATGTTTCTTGGAGACAAATCCACAGGGGGAGCATTGCATAATCTCATGTTAACAACAGAGACAAAATGTTCACCTCACTACACTATATAATCATGCATCCAGGCTCATATATATTTCTAGTTAGTTTGTAGTTTTGTACTATAAGTGACTTGCACATATCATTGTAAAAGAAAAAAATAACATTGATTACATTGTTTGTTGAAAATGTGCAAACTTAAGTCATGAAAGTTGCTTGTATAATGTGAGATCTCAATGAATAAGTAGCTTTGCATTGTATTCAATGATTATTTTAACCTTCAGTGTTGTCTTCTTATCTATTTCTATGCTATTAATTCATCTCTACAGGTTGCTTGAGGTATTCTAAAATAGATCAAAAGGCACTCTTGTGTCATGTTTTACCTATTTGTCAAGTATATTAGTATATTTTGTAATATTAATGTATTTATGCGATGAATTCCTATTATTTGTAATATTAAGGAGATGGATTCAGCATTAATATGTACAAGGTTGGTTCAATTTGTTTGATCTTTTTTTATTCCTTGCATTAGGAAAGAGACGAAAGAAATATTGTTGTTTGAATGACAGTGTTGTCATGAAACAAAAAGTGGGTTGAGTTAGCTACACCCAAAACCACACACTTTGATATACATGGTTGATTATTTATCTTCTAGTCAATGAATTTATAGAAACCACTGCAAGAAATTTAAGCCACCAAGAGTTGAAAAGAGGGGTATTCATGTAGTGTTTTAAAATTTGAAAATTATTTTTAGATTTATATAGACTATAATTATATTTAGGATGTTTATTTATAATTTATTTATTATTTTATTTTAAAATAGTTTTTTCGGCTGAACTACGGTTAGACCGGTTGGACCAATAAATCAGTGAACCAGTGATTAGAGCAATTCGATGACCGGTCTGGTTCTCAAAACCTTGGTATTTTGAGATGTTGCTGAATTGCTGATTAATTAATTTGCCTTGTTGCTGATCTAAATGTTGCTGTAAATCATGAGTGAACTTGGATTTGTTGAATTTGTTGTTTTAAGTTGAATTTGTTGCTGAAAATATCACTGAGCTAATTTTTTGGTTGATGAAAATCATCACTGAGTTGAATTTATTGCCAATTATCATCACTGAACCTTGAATTTGTAGCTGTCTTGCTGAAATAATCACTTAGCTAAACTTTTTGTTGCTGTAAATCATCTTTGGAGCTAAATTTTTTGTTGCTGAAAATTATCATGGTTGAATTTGTTGATGAAATTATCAATGAGTCGGATTTGTTGCTGTAAGAATAGATTTGATTCTTAGTATTGATTCATTTGATTCTTACATAGGCAATATTGAGTTGGTATAATTAGTTAAATTTAGTTTTTAATTAGTTTGTTAATTATTCCAATTTGTCTTGATACATTTGATTTACTTATTGTGTTATGTTTTGCTCTCTACATTTAAATGGAGAAAGTATTTTTGTACTATTGACTAGTATATTTTCTATTTTTGCTTAGTTATGTTTAAGAATTATTAATGTGTTTATAAAGACATTTTGAATTTTTAACTTTAAGCTTATTTTTTGTAATTTTGTATTTATATTTAATTGTGATTAAGTCAGCCGATTCAACTAATAACCCACCGGTTGAACCAGTGAATCGGTGACCCCGTCGTAACTATGCCTTATTGTTATTTATTAGTTTAAGGGTTCGCCGTCAACTATAAGGCTAGGGTGCTGCCATTAGTGCAACCTGCATTCCCGAATTGTGGTGTCTGTGATGGCGGCGACAACAACCAAAAACATATTGAAAGAAACGGTGCAGCGATATGAAGAAGACGCAAGCGACGATAAGAGCTTCGAGGAGCTCGGTGTGGACGCTCGTCTCATTCGTGCCTTGCTCAAGAAAGGAATCGACAAGCCCACACCAATTCAGAGAGTCGCTATTCCACTCATTCTGGTCACTCTCTAGCCCCCCTTACTTCTAATTGTTAGTTAGCCAGTTAGTTAGTTAGTCAGTTATTAGTTACAAGATTAGATATTATTGTCAGTGGCAACGACTTTCTGTTTTGCCGAGTTTCGATATAGCTGGTTGGTTGGTTGGTTAAGTTAGTTAGAAGTTGGTTAGGTTTTACGAGATTCTGTGCATTCTGCAATGTAGGGTCTCCAATTAGGGAAGCTCACTAGTTCATTTGTTTTTTTAGGAAGGTAAGGATGTGGTTGCTCGTGCGAAGACAGGTTCTGGGAAGACGTTTGCTTACCTTCTCCCCATGCTACAGAAACTATTCGCTAATGTTGATCACAAGAAGCAGGCACCCAATGCTTTTGTTCTTGTTCCGACTCGCGAGCTGTGTCAACAGGTTGGTTTTCTTTAGCTTTGTTAAAGATGTTCTCTTTGTGTGTGTTTTCCTTTTTCGTTCTACTTTGCTAATATGTTTCAATTGGATTGTGATTTCAGGTCTACACAGAGGTTGTGTCACTCATTGAGTTATGCCGAGTTCAACTGAAAGTCGCCCAATTGAATAGCAATATGCAAGCTTCTGATCTGGTTAGTTACCATGCCTTCTTTTTTGTTATTGTTTCTTCATTATCACTAGTTTTCGGAGCCAATTTTTATTTGTATGTGATGCCATGATGTGTGGAAATTTTATTATTTTGTTTGTAATTGTTAGTTCGTAGTGCATGCTGCGTAAATCTTATTGCTATCTTTGTTCTGCATTGGGTTTGCAGCGTGCAGCTCTGACTGGACCTCCTGATATTTTGATATCCACACCTGCTTGCCTAGCAAAGTGCTTGTTTGATGGTGTACTTCAACCAGCTTCCATTAATGCTACGCTTGAAACTCTAATTCTTGATGAGGTGAAATCAGATGTAGCATATTGTTTGTATAGTATCTAGTTGTCTACATTTTATTCTTAGTTGAACATTTTCTAGGACAGCTGTCGGTTTCTTTCTTCATATCGAGTACTTTATGTTCACACTGGACTTCGATTGCATTTTGCAAAATCTGACCTGCTATGTGTTGACAAGAATAACTTGATTAGATGACTAGATACTTTTTTTTTTGGTTTCCATGGTTCTTATCAACTTTCAATTTCCAAATACTGGAAATATCATTCTAATCCAAGTTAAAGATGAATAACCCTTGATTGTGCTACTCATTTTTGCATCTAATGAGTGATATTCTCAATTCTTGTGCTTCCAGGCAGATCTTCTATTATCATATGGATATGAAAATGATATAAAATCTTTTACGCCTCATGTACCCAGAAGTTGCCAGTGTCTTCTTATGTCCGCAACATCAAGGTGTGTTATTTTGCATCATCAGTGTTTCTGCCACTTGTCATGCTTGTTTTGCTCAATTATTTAATTATCATGAGCATGTACATCTCTCATTCTTCAATTCTGTTTTTGTTGTGCTTGAATCTTGTTTCATTATATTAGATAATAGGTGACTGAAAACAGGTAGTTAAATTCTTGCACTTTTGTAAACACCTTGATTACTATAGCAAAATTGGCTCAATAAAATTTTGTTGGCAAGTGTTTTGTTGTTTAAGATCGTTGATCATTCCATGACTTTATTCTAGGACTGATCTTACATTGCATATGTCTATGGTTTAAGGTCTATTCAATTATATTGATTTGTTTGAGACGTACTATTGACTCATGCAGTACTGATGTTGACAAACTAAAGAAGTTGATTCTACACAATCCATTCATTTTGACTTTGCCTGAAGTGGGAAATAATAAGGATGACGTCATCCCAAAAAATGTTCAGCAGTTCTGGGTGAGACATTACTTTCTTCTCATATCTTTGGTATTATGAAGTAGTTGGGATTATGTTAATTCTTTTGTGCATCTGCAACAATATTGCATCACATATTCACTCACATCTGTGTACACTCTAGAAATGGGGATGATCTTTTATGTTTATATATTTATTTGATTTGGGGTGTGAAGAGTTTTAGTCCTTGAAAATAAAATCGTAATTTGATCCATTCGCACTTGGGAAAAATGTTAGGCTTGTTATCATTTTTTTTTATTATCTTACATGTCACCTCCGTGGAGGGTGCTTAAATATATTTTTAAATATGTTTTCCTTTCTGCAGGTGATTCCTGATTCAATATTATTACTTTGGAGTTAATAATCCTTTAACATTTTTCATCAAATATCTTTTTCTCAGATCTTGTGCCCTGCCAATGATAAATTGCTCTACACCCTTGCTGTTTTGAAGTTGGAGTTAGTGCAAAAGAAAGTTCTGATATTCACTAATGACATAGACATGAGTTTCAGATTGAAATTGTTCCTAGAAAAGGTATACACAGTTGTTCTTATGCATTCAATGAATTGAATCCAACTAATTTTATGTTAGTTACATCATGCATGTCATACACGAATGTTAGCACATATACATAATATTGTATTAGACTTGCATTGACTTTTGTACAGTGTCAGTATAATGGATAATGAATAAAATTCTTGTCTCACTTATTCCTTCTTTCATTTTTTATCAAAATGTTTTGGATTAAAGTTTAAATCAACCTGTAGTATCTTGATGGAGTTTGTAACTGTTATTGTTCTATCTCTTGCTTCTCGACCTCATTAAAAAATTCCTCTGCACCAATGCTCGTGGTCTAAACCCTAAACATTTAGACTTGAGTTGGGATTATTTTGTTGTCATCATTGCTTCCTCTATCTAATTTTTCCCATGTTTTTTTCTAGTTTGGGATTAAGTCTGCTGTTTTAAATGCTGAGTTGCCACAGAATTCCCGACTTCATATTCTTGAGGTATGCAATATTATCCAGTTTACTTCCTCCTTTTTCTGTTTATTTTATTTTATATTTTTAAATGATTGCTGATATGTCATATGGCTTTTGGCACTTAACATAGCACTAAGGCTTTTTCTTCCAAGTGAAGAATTAGAACTTAATAAATATATGTTTTCTTAAGATGTGGGTTTTATTATTATTTGTGGGTTTATATTGTTTCTCATGATTTTGATATATCTGAATTTATCAGGAGTTCAATGCTGGTCTGTTTGATTATCTTATTGCAACTGATGTCAGTCAGTCGAAGGAGAAGGATGAAGCACCTAAAGAAGGCAAAGGATCACGAAAGTCTAGGAAACATAAACTTAAACTCGATTCTGAATTTGGAGTAGTAAGGGGAATTGATTTCAAAAATGTATTCACGGTAATCAACTCCTCCTTTCTGTGTATTTGTCATGCAGCTATCTATTACATGTTTGACATTGTTGCTCTGCTATGCCATTTTAGAAAGAGTTACACAATTGTAAATTTAATCTTGTGATTATGTCTGCATTCCATGGGGAAAATGCTCTGTATACTGAACTATTAGTTGTTAATTTTTTCCCTCCTTGATGGACAGGTTATAAACTTTGATATGCCTCAAAGTGTTGCAGGATATGTACATCGAATTGGACGTACAGGAAGAGCATATAGTTCTGGTGCTTCTATTTCTCTGGTGAGCTTATCCGACAAATAAAGCCTGCTTTTTTCCAGTGAGTGAATTCGAAGGCGTATATCCTTATCAGATTAGATTTGTTTGTTCGTCTCGTGTCCTGGTCCACTGGGTATACTAGAAAGATTAAAGGTGCACCAGCTATGCATTCCTGGCTAATTTATCTGTATGCCTTTGTTTCTTCGTAGGTTTCAACAGATGAGATGGAAACATTGGAAGAAGTAAAAGCTTTTGTTGGTGATGATGAAAACAAGGGCTCAAACACAATTGTGGAGTTTCCTTTCCTCACCAAGAATGCAGTTGAATCTTTGCGGTATAGGGCTGAGGTGATTTATCATTTCCTATTTTCCTTTACTCTTGAAGAAAAAACTTGTAAACAACCATAGCAATTCATTAATGCTTCAAGTAGTTAGTCTTTGAGTGACATGATATATTTTCTACTTCATTTTGATTTAAAATCTAGTTTAAAAATGGAATTACTTATTTAATTTGTTACATAGTTTGTGACTTTAAGAAAAAGGGCAGCCCAGTGCACGTTCCAGAGAATGGCTGCACCTAAAGGCATCAGGGACTGCTCCCAATAATTGTTGTTCCAAGGTTCCCCTTCCTGGTAGAGTTTGTGACTAAATTTAGAAAAATCGTTGTGTGCTTGTCGTTTCATTTGTATCTTAAGCTTGAGAATATTGATTGACAAGCCCGGTGTGTCTTTCCGCCATTTCTATTTTTCTTTTACTTGAAGATTTAGTGTATATGCATGTCATGGTATATTCACGGCATTAGAAAGATTTAGAAAAAAAATCTTCCTGTTCTTTTCTCTGATTTTAAGTGTATATGCATGGCATTCCTAATTATATTTGGAAATCATAGTTGCTTTTTTAGATAATATGTTTATCATAATGTTGCAGGACATTGGGAAGAGCGTAACTAAAATTGCTGTGCGAGAATCACGTGCTCAGGATTTGCGGAATGAAATTCTAAACTCTGAAAAGTGAGTACCTGATATTGGATGTGGCATGCTTGTGATTCTAGCTGTGTTATCTTTCTAATACGTTTGTTTGCTTTTCTAATTTAGGTTGAAGGCCCACTTTGAAAGTAATCCAAGAGACTTAGGTAATGAAACTAATTGGTTTTCTTGTGCCTGAGATGGGCACTTTTACATTTATATCTGAAGAAGTTAAATATTAAGGTTTCAAATTGTATTTGGGGTTGAGCAGATCTGTTGAAACATGACAAAGTTTTAAGCAAGAATGCACCTCCTTCGCACCTGCGTGATGTGCCTAACTACCTATTAGACAAGACCACCCAGGAGGCAAGGAAAATGGTCAAGCTTGCAAGTGATGCAATGGGAAATAATAATCATCGCAAGGGATTCAAGAAAAAACCAAAAACAGGTGGAGACCCTCTGAAGGCTATCTCTGCTGCGGTATGATAACTTTACCTCCCATGGATCTTACCTCTTTCCTAATTTGTGTTCATTTTCTATCTCGGACAGTGGGAGAGAGTGCAATGGGGAGAGGAGGGAGAAACAGGGGAAAAAAAGAAAAAATAAAAAAGAGGAAGACGCTTTAAAGATAAATTTTTGTAGTGTTTGGTGCAACGACAGTTTTGTTGTTTGGGGTGAATAAATTTTAATATGCTTGAGCCTTGAACCTTGAGCCGACACTATTGGATGGGGACGTATTAGTAATTATATAAAATTTGGAAAGATTTTGTAATGTTAGGATATTCTAAGGACTTGATTACCGGATCTTGGCAAATCTTAAGACTTATTTAAAAAAATTTAAAACTATATGTACTTAGTTGAAAATTTGGTCAAATCATTGAGGCTTACAGGTTAATTAGAAAATGAACACAACCACTAGAGCCGTTAGATCTTGTATGGATTTGTTTGTGTTAATGTCAATATAATACTTGGTAGATCTCAGGATAAATTTCAATTGTGCGAAGTTTTTTTTTTTTAGTTGTTATTTCTTTGTCCAATATGATATTTTATTTAAATATCTGTCTTTTTAGGTATCAAAAAGATCGCACAAAGGTGGAAGCCACAACAATAGCGGTGGTAGACATAAGCACAAAAGACTGACTGATTTATTCTAGAGTCTTGTAGCAGGCTCCACAATTTTGTTGTAATTTTGGTTCTAAATAGTATTGTAATTGTCGTGAAATTCAATCTAAAGCCAAAAGATTTGATTTAGACGATTCATTTCATTGACTGATAGGAAAAGGCAACATTGAAGCAAATATTATACCAAAAACAAAACATCAATGCGTTATTTAAGCGTTTTACACTAAACAACTTGTAGGACTTTTAACTTGTGCATTTCTATTAGACAGCAAAGAAGCCGACATATTAGATTTAGATGCATTAATGCAACATGAGCATTTCGATGGATGACTTTTGGTTGTCGATTCACGTCAAGTTTTTGCTTCTATCTCGATATTTCTCTTGTACACTTTAGGATTTTTAAGTCTCCAAGTAGATCCAATTCATCTATTATTGAACAGTTCATTCTTGATTCTATGAGAATTGTTATGAAAGCCTTTCATTTGCTTTTTTACAGTGGAAATCTTATTTTCTCTTTATATATCTTAATTTTTGGTCTAATTCTTCTTATGATCTATCTTGGTTCTATTATCTCTTCAATAAGTTTAGTAATGAGCATGGATTCTGATTTATTAACTATGCTGCATTCTTTTTGTAGCTTTATGTGCCGACAACAATGAATAAGAGGAGATAACCATGGTTCCCTTTGAGATGAGAACCAGTGGGGTAGGAGTGGGATTGGGGTTAGGGGATAGAAAGAAGCGGTACTAGAGGTTAAACCTTAGATCTATCTGATTGCAAGAATGATAGTATTTTCACTTTTTGCGTTGCCTTTTGATGTCAATGCCAAAGTTCCCTTGATTCTTGTTAAATAAGGTTTAATTTGGTATCTGAATTCTTATTCGATAATTAGGTTATTAAACTTTGAATATGTTGAGTTTATTCCTCGAGTTTTATAACTATAAATTAAGTTGGTCTTTTTGTTATCAATCTAGTGAAATTATATATGATTAATTGGCATTGTATTATGGGGGTTGCTACGGTGATGGCACCAACTTCATCTTCATGAGATGGAGGAGCATGTCCATTGAGAAATACGGAAAGTGTCCCTCTGATGTTGATTCATGAAGGTACTCAACTAATTCTGATTTGTCGGTCTCTTTTGCGAGGAGCAACTGCAGTAGGTTTTGTCTGAGAGTTATTGTTAACTTGTCGGTGAGTAATTTTGTTAACGTAGTGAATAATTTTTTATTAGTAAGATAAATTTAAGTTAAAAAAAAATAAGAAACCAAAATGAGAAAAGAAAATTGGATTGGATCGGATCTCGGACAATACTAGGTTGATATTAATTGGGCTATGCTGTGTAGTGGACATCCAAGTGCGAAGGATGGGCATGGAGATTTTCTTTCTATGGCAGGGCAGCGTAGGAAAGAGAAAAAGGGGAGAGGAAGAGTAGGGGGTTTTGTTTTGTTTTGTTTTGTTTGCCGATCAAATTTATGGGATGAGTGATTTTTTTTTTAATTTTATACAAGAACAAATTTTTATTCATAAAAATTGTTAAAAGATATTTATATATTTTGGAAAAAAATGTACATCTACATCTATACAAATAGATACATATCATGTATATTAAACTATAAACTGAGATGTATAATATTTAATTACAGAGATATAAGGTATCAGATAACAATGATGACCTTGATTTGAAGAGAAAGAGATTAGAGTGACTAAAAGTGGAAGAATATGAGAATGAGTATTATTGAATATTGAATTATTACATTATTATGCAGTATATATATTCTGTTATATAGAGTCTCAAAGTTGTTAGCTTTATACAGAAAGTTCTAACAGAAGTTTGTTAAATCAGTTAGCTCTATATGACTGATGTATCTCTTATACCATCCCCCCTCCCTCTCAAACTCATGGTCCTTTTACAGGAGACCCTGAATTTGTCTCTAAACCGGGTAAAGGAGCTTACGGACAATGGTTTGGTGAGGACATCAACAATCTGATCACAAGCCAACATATGAACCACATGAAGTTTACGTTGCTGAACCCTTTCTCGAACAACATGAAGGTCCAAGTCAAAATGCTTAGTCTTATTGTGAAGGATTGGATTTGCTGTAAGAAGAACAACACTTGTATTGTCACAATAAATGGTAGGAATAAATGCACATGATATCATTAATTCGGATAGAAGGTTTTGAAGCCATCTAATATCAGTTTCTACAGCTGCAATGCTCTGAAATTCTGCCTCAGCACTAGATCGACTCATAGACCGCTGCTTCCTACTAGGCCAGGCTACAATGTTGGATCCCAGAAAGACATATGAACCAGAGGTAGAGCATCGATCATCAACATCACTGTCCCAGTCTGAGTCTTCAAAGGCAAAGATCCTTAAGTCAGTACATGGTCGGAGAACAATCCCATGATCAATAGTGCCAGCAAGGTATCTAAGTATCCTTTTAACTCCTAGCCAATGTGGTAACTGAGGTTGATGCATAAATTGTGAAACTTTGTTCACAGCAAATGCAATTTCTGGTTTAGTGAGGGTCATATACTGTAAGGCACCTACCACTGACCTATACAAAGTGGGTTTGTCAAAAAATTCACCTTCAATATTAGAGAGCTTAGCAGTAGTGATCATGGGTGTTGGCATAGGATTAGAGTAATTCATACCAGCCCTATGCAGTAAATCCTTAATATACTTATATTGAGTTATAATGTAGGAACCTGAATCAGATTTAATGGCTTCTATGCCAAGAAAGTAATTAAACTCACCCAATTCCTTTAAGGAGAACATATAATGCAATTGTTTCATAAGTAGGGCAATTTCTTCATTGTTAGAACCAATAACTAAGATGTCATCAACATAAACAAGGATTAAATGGATGAAAAAGAGATATAACGGGTAAAAAGAGAAAGATTTGGCCGTGTGATTTTAAAGCCAAATTTTGAAAGAGTAGTGGATAGAGTCATGAACCACGAACGTGGTGCCTGCTTCAATCCATAAATGGATTTATGCAGTCGACAAACCTGATTAGAGTAATTGTCAACAGAGCATGGTGGTTGTTGCATATACATCGTCTCATGAAGAACACCATTCAAGAATGCATTATTGAAGTCATATTGAAAGATTTACCAACGTTTTGATAGAGAATCATAAGCATAACTCAGATTGTGGTTGGTTTACTGATTAGACTGAATACCTGATCAAAATCAACCCCTTCAACCTGGTGGAAGCCTTTGGCAACAAGCCTGGCTTTATACTTTAAAATAGAGCCATCAGGGTCTCTTTTGATAGCAAACACCCACCTACAACCAATGACATTATTATTCGGTGGAGGGCTGACAAGAGTCCATGTTTTTGTTCTAGAGAGAGCTTCCATCTCTTCTTTCATGGCTTGTAACCAATGAGGAGAGGTGGCTGTAACTGTGGTGTTTGGTGAAATGTTGTGAACAAGATCCAAAGGTTTGAAAATGTTGGATGTTAAGGCTCTGGGCATGGAGTGGCCAAATTTGGATCTAGTCACCATAGGGTGATGATTAGTGGTGGTGGAGGAAGAAGAGGGCATAGGTAAGTCAATGGTGATATCAAAAATGGGAATGGAAGGTCTGGGAGGCTTAATAGAAGTAGTAGTGTTTGGGATGGGTGATGAAGAGGTTGTAGGAGGTAAAAAGGGAGTCACTAATGTTGGTGCAAGTGGAGTAGGAGGAAGTCATGGTTGAAGAGAAGGAGCATTAGCTGGAGATGAAGAGGATTTAGAAATTAGGAGAAGAATACTCAGAGATGTTTGGTTGGAGGTTGCAGAGTTTGAAGAGGATTTTATTTCAGAATGAAAGAGAGTGGTGTAAAGAAAAATAGACTCATCAAATAAAATATGCCTAGAAACTATGATTTTACCTTCTGGTGTAAGGCATTTAAAACCCTTGTGATTGGGAGCATATCCTAAAATTACACAGAGATTAGACTTATAATCAAACTTATGAGTGTTGTAAGGCCTAAGGTATGGATAACAACCACATCCGAAAATTCTTAAAGAATGACAATCTGGTGACTTATGATGCAACATTTCATATGGTGTAATAGATGGTGATTTAGCAGTGGGAAGTCTGTTTATAAGATATACAACAGAGAGAAAGACATCATCCCAATGTTTTAGAGGGATTGAAGCAGTTGCAAGCATAGAAAGACCCATTTCAACAATGTGCCTATGCTTTCTCTCAGCCTTTCCATTTTGTTGGTGAGTGTACGGGCAAGAGAAGCGATGCACAATCCCATTAGAGGCCAAATAATCTGAAAAAGTTTCAGATAAGTACTCAAGGCCATGATCAGATTGCAACATCTTGATCTTGTGACCTATAAAGTTCTCCATTTGAAGTTTAAATTGCTGAAAGGCATTAAAGACTCGAGATTTAGAATGTAAAAGAAAAATACTAGTATACCGGGTATAAACATCGATAAATGACACATAATAATTGAATCCATGATGTGACAAAATGGGTGAAGGACCCCAAACATCAGTATATATTATGTCAAGAGGTGAATTAAATTGAAAATCATCAATATCAAATGGAAGTGAGTGCATTTTAGCCATACAACACGATTTGCATAAAGATGCCTTGAAGGAAGAAGAACTATAATTGAGATTGCATTTATTGAGAACATGTGTAACAGTCTTTGAAGCACAATGGCAAGCTGTTTGTGCCAAAGATCAAAGTTATCGAGTTTTACAGTATATGCAATAGGTTGAATATCAGTATTACAAGCATTTCTGTTTCTAGTAATTGCTACACGTTCAAACTCATAAACTCCTCCCTTAGGACGATCCTTGAGTAGAACTTGATGATTGACCTGAGATTTCACAAGACATGCATTAGCATGAAATTTAAAGTAACAATTGTTATCTTGTGCAAATTTCTGCACACTGATAAGATTTTGTGCCATATCGGGAGCATGTAGAAGTTGGTTTAAGATAAACTAATGCTGATTGTCTAAAGAAATTAAGAAAGAATGACCAATGTGAGAAATGGAGGTACCTGATCCATTACCTAAAAGAATCTAGTCAGTGCCTTAGAAGTAACTTGATGAAAGTAGATAATTTTCATTACCTGTGATGTGATGGGAGGCATCCGTATCAGGAAACCATGATTGATCGGAATTGAGATTCTGAGTTGCCAAGAAAGCTTGAGGGTTGTGGAAATTTGAAGGTGGTGGTTGTGGTTGGGACTGATTGGTTTGAGTAGAGGCATGTGAGAAATATTGATCAAACCTATGGAAGCAAGAAAAAGCGGTGAAACCAAATTGCATGCAAACTTGACATTGGGGTCGCAAAGCATTGAAGGATTGACCCGCTCGAAACAAGTTACCTCTGCCTCTTCTACCACCAAAGGATCTGCCAGCACCTCTATTGAATTGTGAACTTGTTTGTGTGTAATTGGCTTGTATTGCAGGTAATTTGGCTTTCTTGAATCGATCAAGCGTAGTTTCATGTTCTAAGAGTAAACTTTCAATTTCAACTAATGTTGAAGAATCAACTTTCGGACAGATGGAGGCAATCCATACCACATATTCTTCATTCAGACCGTCTATGATTGCTTCTAGATGATCTTCAAGAGTAATTTTGTGTCCAAGAGCTGCCAATGAATCCACAATTTGGCGAATTTGATAAAGATATTTAGTTACTGAAATACCTTATTTCTTGATGTTCTTAAGATGATTCTTGAGTTGCTTTATCTTTGTTTTTGAGAATTTGGCAAAGTAATCAAAAATCATTTCCTAAACTTGATAAGCAAAGTTGCAGTTGATCACTCATGTTTTGAAAGAAGGATCCATAGACGTTAAGAACTAGGTCATGAGCTGATTGTCTTGAGTTTTCCATTCTTTGTAAATATTCGTCTCGGTTAATAGAAGTTTGTTAAATTAGTTAGCTTTATGTGACTGATGTACATCCTATAAGAGAATTTCAAATAGTAGAAATAGAGATAAATACAAGTCTCTTTGTCTTTTCTATCTCTAAAACTATATAGATAGTCCCTCGGAGTGTGCATCTCTCAAGGGATATTCATTTTTCTTGGAGGAATTATTCAAAAAAGTCTAAGTGTCCAGCCACATCTTGCAGCGGAGAGTCAACAAAGTCTCAAATCTTAACCCAGAACAAGTGAGAAGAACCACTGTATCTACCTAAAGAGATTCATGACTCAAAATCTCAATTACCAATCCGGAGTAAGCGGGTCAAAACTACAATCCTTGCATCTTCCCAGGCGGTTTCAATCTCAATCAAATTTAACTCATTACGCAAGCGGGATAACACCCAGACCTCGCCATAAACAGATATTTAAACAATACACAAGCGGGATACCACCTAAACCTTGCCATCTTAGCCAATCGTCAATCTCATCATTCATGTATTATCTCAAATTAACCTTGCCATCTCAGCCAATTAGGCTATACTCAGTCATCGTCAATCTCATCATTTATGTTTTATCTTAATTTAGTATTCAGTAAATGATGAGCGGATAATTTATACGCTTTTTGGCATTGTATTTAGGTAGTTTTTAGTATGTTTTAGTTACTTTTTATTATATTTTTATTAGTTTTTATGCAAAAATCACATTTCTGGACTTTACTATGAGTTTGTGTGTTTTTCTGTAATTTCAGATATTTTCTGGCTGAAATTGAGGGATCTGAGCAAAAGTCTGATTCAGAGGCTGAGAAAGGACTGTAGATGCTGTTGGATTCTGACCCTCCTGCACTCGAAGTAGATTTTCGGGAGCTACAGAAGCCCAATTGGTGCGCTCTCAATTGCGTTGGAAAGTAGATATCTTGGGATTTCCAGCAATATATAATAGTCCATACTTTGCCCGAGATTTGATGGCCTAAACTGGCGTTTAAACGCCAGCCAGAGACCCTTTTCTGGTGTAAAACGCCAGAACTGGAGTTAAACACCCAAACTGGCATCCAAGCTGGTGTTTAACTCTAGAAATGACCTATGCACGTGTAAAGTTCAATGCTCAGCCCAAGCACACACCAAGTGGGCCCCGAAAGTGGATTTCTGCACCATCTGCACTTAGTTACTTATTTTCTGTAAACCCTAGTAACTAGTTTAGTATAAATAGCACTTTTTACTATTGTTTTAGGGGGGATCGGATGCTATTTTCACATTTTAGAGGCTGGCCTTACGGCGATGCCTAGACCTCCTTCTCTTATGTATTTTGTACGGTGGAGTTTCTACACCTCATAGATTAAGGTGCGGAGCTCTGCTGTTCTTCATGAATTAATGCAAGTACTATTGTTTCTCTGTCAATTCATGCTTAATTCTTCTCCAAGATATACTCTCGTACTTAATTCAATTAAGTCATAATGAAGGGGTGACCCATGACAATCACCCACTATCTTCGTTACTCGCTTAGCCAAGATCCGCGTGCCTGACAACCACAAGCGGTCTACATGATGTTCAACGTAGTCATTGGACGATAGGCAGAGTATATTCTCTTGGGTCTCTAATCCACGGACCGAGTCCGTGAGATTAGTACCTTCGTGGTATAGGCTAGAACCAATTGGCAGCATTCCTGAGATCCGAAAAGTCAACCTTGTCTGTGGTATTCCGAGTAGGATCTGGGAGGGGATGACTGTGACGAGCTTCAAACTCGCGAATGTTGGGCGCAGTGACAGTGTGCAAAAGGATAGAGAGATCCTATTCCGATGCTAGTGAGAATCGACAGATGATTAGCCTTGCAGAAACCGTACCTGGTATTTTTCATTCGAGAGGATCATACAGCTTGCCATGGAAGGGAGCACGCATGATTGGATGAAGACAATAGAAAAGCAGATGTTCAGAAGCAACAAAGCATCTCCAAACGCTTATATGAAATTTCCACCAATGAATTACATAAGTATCTTAATTTTAATTTATGTTTTATTTATCTTTTAATTATCAAAACCTCATAACCATTTGAATCCACCTGACTAAGATTTACAGGATGACTGAAAAGAACTGAAGATTGATGGTTTAGAAGTTATAGTAAACTCTCGTTGCAAGTATAGTTACTAAACCAAGCAATCAACCTTTCTTACAAACGTTTTGGTTGTCACAAGTAACAAACCCCTTTTAAAATTGATAACCGAGTATTTAAACCTCGGGTCGTCTTCTCAAGGAATTGCAGGGAGGTACGTTCTTATTATTGGTTATGAGTCTTGTAAATTAGGGGTTTTAGAAAGTAAGGAAGCAGTATGTTGAATGATAAGAAAAATAAAATAATAATAATAAAATAAACTCTTGGCAAGGTATTATAACTGGAAGTCCTATCCTGGCTATCCTTATCAATTATAATGAGAATTGGATTTTTCTCCCACTTTGTTAACCTCTAACTATGAAGGTAAGTTAAGTGGATGAATTAATTATGATTCCTCAAGTCCTAGTCTTTCCTTGGGAAAAATTAGAGTTATTGGAACCTGAATTAATTCTTGAAGAATTCCAATTTTCAATCAACAATGAGTTTGATAACTCAAGTGTCTCCAATGACTCAACCAAAGCCAAAAGGGAAAATTCTAAATTATTTATATAAATAAAAGAAACAAATCATAAATCTGAAAATACCTCAATTAGCACTAATAAAGATATCAAATGTAACATGGAAGAGTTCATAAATTAAATTAGGAAAATAAATAAAAAGAACATTGAACCTGGGATTGAGAGTCACTCCTAAAACTAAGAGAAATCCTAAATCCTAATCCTAAGAGAGAGGAGAGAACCTCTCTCTCTAAAAACTACATCTACTCCTAAAATTGTGAATGTGAAAGCTTTTTTTTTGAATGGATGCATTCCCCTACTTTATAGCCTCTAATCTGTGTTTTCTGGGTCGCAAACTGGGTCAGAAACAGCCCAGAATTCGCTGGTTGCGAATTCAAACACGCTGATTTTTTGTCACTGCGACGCGGCCGTGTGGAGCACGCGTTCGCGTCGCCTAGCATCAGGGCAACTATAGCATATTATATATCAAATCTAAGCCTCGGACATTAGCTTTCCAACGCAGCTGGAACCGCGTCATTTGGACCTCTGTAGCTAAAGTTATAGTCATTTGAGTGCAAAGAGGTCAGGCTGGACAACTTAACAATTTCTCCAACTTCTTGTATTCCTTCCACTTTTGCATGCTTCCTTTCCATCCTCTTAGCCATTCCTGCCCTGTAATCTCTGAAATCACTTAACACACATATTAAGGCATCTAATGGTGATAAGAGAGGATTAATATTAGCAATATAAAGGCCAAAGAAGCATGTTTTCAATCAAAGCACATATTTAGGAAGGCAAATGTAAAACCATGCAAATAGTATGAATAAGTGGGTAAAGAGTTGATAAAAACTACTCAATTGAGCACAAGATAAACCATGAAATAGTGGTTTATCAATGACCATAGCTTGCTTCAAGCCGACAATCTCCATGGGATCGACCCTTACTCACATAAGGTATTACTTGGACGACCCAGTGCACTTGCTGGTTAGTTGTGCGGAGTTGTGAAAAGTGTGATCACAATTTTGTGCACCAGTAAACTCATTAGCTTAAGTCTACAATCTCATCCAAAATGTCAATCTAATCCAATCCATAAGTTTTCACTCATTTCCAAGCCTGAAAACAAGTTGCCGGACCTTAATTAAGGGTTACTGAAGTTTACAAGCTTGTCGGGAAGGTCAAACAGTTAATCATACTACTGTGTGTACGCATGCACCCGAATGCAATTCCAGCTTGTCCGTGTGCACACTATCGTGCATACGCACAACTTGCGAAATTCCCTTGTCGTGCATATGTACATACTCGTGCGTATGCACGAGCACTTCCCTTGCCTTTGTTCCGTCCGTAGGCACCATACGGTGTGTGGGCACGCATACCCGAATTTTTGGTTTTCTACATAATCACAGAATACAAATTTTTAGACCGTTTTTCATTCATTCATAACTTCCTATATAAAATTCCGATTTCTTCCAATCTTAAACCATTTTAAATATTATTTAACTAGCTTCAATTTAAGCTAAGTTTGACATAAATCCAAGCTCCGAACACCAAGTTATGGCGCGCCGAAATTGGTCAAAAACTGGTTTTTACCAAATTCACCGAATTACCAAGTTTCACCAAAACTCAATTCTATTCCTCTTCAAACTATTCCAAAGTCTCATGTATGCACTTCAACACTCATTCACCTCCTTATATCCATTTCAAACCTAATCAAGTAAGCTCCAACATACTCATTCCAATTCCATAAGTTTCCTTTCAATAACCATATTACATTTCAATCACACAACCAACTTCTCATGGTTTCAATAATCAATTCAATCATGGCAATCCAACACTTATGGTGACTTACCTTATAGGGGATCTCATGCTATCTTGGCTTCAGGCCCAATTTCCACACCAATTGTCATTATAGATAATCATATCATATCAAATCAATTATACATATTCAATATCATTCATCAAACACCAACTTCACATAATCAACTAAATTCACCAAAAATCACAACTAATCAACACAACATCAACCAAATTTTATTCAATCCTATCTTAAGGACAATTAACTTAGGCATTCACATAATCTTATAACATGTCTACTCAAAACTAAAATCTGTACCTTTTAGATGGTGGTTTCTCCAACACTTTGATTTCCTCCAAGCCACACTAAGGCTATCCTTGAATCTAATTCCATACTAAATTGCACTGGGCTAGTTCCCTTTCACCTCAAATCCAATCCAATCAAACTCTATGCCATCTAATCACATAATTTTACATAATTCAACCTAGATTTTTGCATATATTGTCAAAATTGGGGATTCGAGATTCCCTACCTTAAGCCACTCGAGTTTGGAATGGACCCCACTTGGAATCTATGCTAGAACACCCCTAAAGAACCAAAATTATAATTTTTTCAACACCATATAGCTAAAATGCAAAATTGATGAAAAATGAGAACTAGCACTACAAGAAAAATACCCATTCAGTCACACTTTTTTTAAGCTACATTTGAAAAGCGTAGCCTATTCTATGAATAGGCTATGCTTTTCTCAGTGTTGCCTTTTTTTTAGAGAAAAGGAAACACAATTCTGGCATCATTTAAAAAGTGTAGCCTTAGGTATTATAGAAATCACTTATAAAGCGTAGCCATATGTTGATATTTATGGGTACATTTTTTGTACCAAAGAGAGCGTTTTTTGAGGGTAGCCTATTTACTAAGTTTTGGGTGCGCTTCAAAAGTGATGCCTAAGATACTCACCTATACTTAAATGAATTTTGTTTTCTTTGTAGAAACCCTCGTTCTTCTCCTCCAAAAACACGCGCCTTGCTCAGCTCCTTCTCTGCTTCACGCCGTTTTCACGCCACCACCACTCGCCGTCGCCCTTCTCCTTCGTCTTCACATTTGCTCACCCCCATTCACCGTCGCCCTTCTCCTTCGTCTTCTCACCTTCGCTCACCACTCACCGCGCCGCTCCTCATCTTCTTCACCTTCGCTCACCACTCACCATCGCCGCTCCTCATCTTCGTCGCTCACCACTCACCGAGACATTGAAGAAGTTCTCTCCCTCTCAAAGAAAAACCTTAGCCGCTGTTCTCTTTATCAAGCTATGTCGCCGCCGTCGAATCTGGTCCAGCCGCCGTCCCCGTTCCTACTGCTCCAGCGCCGTTGCAACTTCTCTTTATCATTGCGTTGCGTCGCCTCTATTCCACTGCTGTTGTTTGTTCCAGTTCCGTCGCCTGTGCTCCACTGCTCCCTCTCCCTCATCTTGGTTTGAGTTCTGTCCTGCATCTGAGTACGAATTCCGTCTGTTATTGTTTTTTTCATGTTTTTATTATGTTATTGTGATTTAATTGTTGGTGTTGTGAATCTGAATAACAGAGAATGATGACATATTGATTCTAAATCTGAATAGTATTGATTAAGAGAAAAGCAATAATTAGAGGACATGTACTGAAAATTATATGTTAAATCTGAATAGTATTAAATCTTTCTTCCTTTGTTAGAATTTGCTTTTTGATTTTACATTTTGCTTTATGATTTTGTATATTGCTTCATCAGGGTTTATTGATTTTGCTATATTTTGCTGATTGAATCCATGTAATTGCCATAGTTTTTTTTCCCCTGGCTAGTTGAGGGCTTAAGATTTTGCACTCTAAATTTAGCTAGTTTAGTCCTTGAAATAAATTCAAATTCTGTCAAAATATTCTAATTATTATTTGCACGCAGTTTAATTACAGTTGTCTTGAGATTTAATTTTGATTCTTGTCCTCAATCATTCCCTGTGTGTTCTTTTAGGACTTATGGTTTATTACATTGCTACAAAGAATTCATTGATGATGCATAGAAAAAAGGTTCATTACAAATCTGAGCGTTGATTTTGTGTAACGAGTATTTTAAATTAATATTTGATAATAAATCTCTCCACATAAGCACACTTAATCACATTATTAACCTAATTGAGTTATCTGTAGTGATATATAATTGGCAAAGGTTGTAGCACTTTTTGGAGAAAATTAATTAAGTTTTATGTTGATTTTTTTATTTTATTTTATGTCCTGACTGCATTATAACTTGTGAATCCCATTTCCTTTTTGATATTCAATGTTTTGACAAATTGCCATGGTTTATAATCTATTGATACTTGCCTTTTTCATGCTTAATCAGTCTGATTTAGAGATATTTTGGAGCTGACTAAGGCTTTTAACATGAAAGAGACAAAGGAATTAGCTGAAGTTGCTGGTTTTTTGTTGAAAAGTGGTAGTTAATTACTACACTCAAAACATGCATTAATTTTATTTATTTTTCCTAATTATAAAGAGTCACCAAAACATGTATGAATAAATAATATGTATTAATCATAAAGAGTCATCAAAACATGTTTTATAAATCATATTTTTGCCTAATTATTCTTTATGGTTTTATCCTAAGCTTAATTTAATTGGTTTTATCAGGTTGCATCCAAAAAAAGTTCAGGAAAAGTTCCTTCAAGAGAGGATTAAGGTTGGTGGCAAAGCCGGTGCTCTTGGTGATTCTGTCAGGCTCCTGTGAGAAGAACAAGAGAGGATTAAGATTGATGGCAAAGCTTAATTTTTTTCCCCTTAATTTTTCCTTTTCTAGTTCTTACATGTATTTGAAGACTTCCATGCTACTTCCTTACTTTGCTTTCTTCTTTCTGTTTTTGTATTTTTCCCACTATTTTCCCCTTTTTTTCACACCGCCTTTTCATTTGTGTGGTTTGGGATCTCATGGAGCTCCAGTCTTAGCTTGCCCAACTAATTTTTGTTGTGCCTGCTTCTTGGCATGTTGAGGATTTTGCGAGTTTTCTTTTTTATTTGATTTTTGAAACTGTTGTTATGAATTGTATGAGTAATTGTGTATAATCCTTTTCATAAAGAAAAGGGAAGGGTTATGCCTACTACAGTGAGTATCAGAAATTAGATCTGTGTTTTAAGTATGAACTGAAAGCTTTCAATTTGGTGTTAGTAACATCCCTTATCTCTTTATATGGTTTAGTGATTTTAGTAACTCGTAATTTCCATTTTCCATTTTCCATTTCTCCTTCTTCTTCTTAATTCTCTTGTATAACCAACCCAAACCTTGATGATCTTGGTTGCTATAGTCTCATAGGTGATGTTGGAATAGTTTTATTTTTCTATGATAATTTACTGAGAGTTAAAATTTGTCCAATTTTTGGAGATAATAAATTTATTTAAGGGTTAATGCAGATAATTAACTGAAGTGTTGAAGCCAATTTATATCCTGGTGCAATAATTTCGACAGTTAAGTGCTGAAGCTTAGGTAGATATATTCTAATATTTTCTTTGCTGCTCACTAATGACATTATTTTATGTTATCAGCTTCAAATTACAGAGACAATTGGATACTTACTTTCTCCTTGCTCACATGTGCTCTGTCAAGCTTAAAGAATGGACGCTTGTCCTGCTTACTCTGTTAAGAAGTTCTAAGGTACGCTTGGATTCATTGACATGATTGCAACAGCAACGGTGTTAAAATAAATGGTAAAAATGTAATAGATGATGAAAAATAGAATCCTTAATCATTTTGTTATATATATAATATGAGGTGACAAAAGCAATAACACTGACACTGACAAGGCTAGCCAAATGGCCTTGCTATTAGACTCCTAACAGGAGAATAGTTCCAATGTCTCAGCAATTAGTGCCGTCATTTTCCTCATATCTTTGGTTCTACATTATTGTTAAATGATTTTTATAACATGCTTGGAATTAAACATGCAAATCAGAGAGGACTTTTTTAAGCACACACAGCAATAAGCCAGTAATCATTGCCTTTCTCCGCTGTCATTGCAGTTTTCCTTTTGTAAAGGGAGTCATTTAGACATGTATTTGGCATCTTTTTAATTCCATTCTAGCAAAGGTTCACTTAGTTGCATTCTTCTGATGAGATTTTACAGGTGTTTTTTGACTTATTCAGACATGATGTTTGGCTGTGAAAAGCATGCAGCACCACACTGCAGGTATATATAATCTAGATTACTGTTGAAACTATAGCATGTTAGTTTGTACACTAAATTATAACTAATATAGCATATATGATATAACTATGATTCATGCCTATTATGTGTGCACTGCAGTTACACCCTACATTTGGGAACTGCTTGTTGGATAGTTAATTTATCTTTTCATAAACATTGTAGTGGCTTTGTTATATTTGATATTTTTTATATCCTTTTTCTTGGAAGGCATATTCAATTCTGAACAACTGAAACCATTATTTTGAGTGAAAAAAGGTTAATTATATAACAGTTTGAGTAAACAACAGTAGTAGAAAGTAGAAACAAAAGCACATATGGGGCACCATTATTTATCTGTGGAAGATAAGCAGCAAAAATAAAAATGCATTCATGAATTATGTTTGTCATTATGGTAATTTCTTCTACTCTACGCTCTACTTTTCTGTAAAACAAATACAATTTTTTAAAAAAAATGAAAAAAGAAAAGGAAAAACCTAAAGAGTGTCTTAATTTTTTATTGTCTTGTATGATAATATGCTCAAACGCCTAAGGCTATTTTTATTTATTTTTTAATTATTTTTCCTCATATTTGATTTCTCATTTGAAGAGTGCCACATATTTTTGCGGTTCATAAATCTTTTGCCATTTTATAAAAAGGTTCACTTTCTTGACTTGTACATTCTGCTTTAGTTCTTTTTCCAATATTACAGATTCTCTTTTACTTGTTCCCTCACAATGTGCATTCTCATGAACAAAATAGTTTCTTGTATCTGTCCATTGTAGACTCATTCAAGATTTATTGGAAGAGAAAAACTTTGCAATGATGGAAGATATATGAAGGTGAATGCAGACTTCATCTTTGCTCGATATACATCATGTTTTCATGCTGACAAAGTTATATGTTCGAGTGATTTCCTTCACGTGGATCTACTTGAAAGATCTGATGGGTTTTATTCAAACATATGGACCATGGTTAACCATGGTTTTCATCACAAGTCATTTTTCTGGTGCTAATCTCATGAATATGCCATAGTTTGTGTGGTCAGACAAGTGCATATATTTTTGAGTTGTGGATAATTCTCTTCATTTTTCCATCCAAATTTTGTAACTTTTTTTTTCTTTCTGATTTTGTAAAATATAAACAGACCCATTTGTATATAATATATTGGTTATGCCCCTGGTACATCAGCATTCATAGTGAAATTTATTGCTTATGCAAAACCTTTTTTTTTATCATTATTGTAAATATATTTTGGTTAGAGATAATTTTTATTATTTAAAGAAATTATTTAGTATAATTATGTATTTATTTTTATTTTATAATATTTAACTCATTTAAATAAAAATGCAGAATTATTATACATGTAATCATATTACTAATTATTATGTTGTATTAATAATTATTAGAAAATTATATATATACAGAAAATAAAAAAAAAATAAGGGACCTAAGGCTACGCTTATATACAGTAGCTATAGTATATATATATAAAAAAAAGAGGGACCCAATGCTACGCTTATAAAAAGTAGTTATGGTATACAATGTGGCTACGCTTTACAGGTGATGCAGTAGCGTTGAAAAGCGTAGCCTATTCTGGAAAAATGAAAGCTGAAAAGCGTAGCCTTTGGTCCTGGACAGCATCACTTGAAAAGCGTACCCTATTCTCAAACGCCAAAAGCGTAGTCCTTGGTGCAGAAAAGCGTAGCCTTTGAGAATAGGCAACGGCCGAATAGGAATCACTCCTAAAAGCGTAGCTGTAGCCCAAAAAGCGTAGCCGTAGCCTAAGGCATCATTTTTTTTCACTTTTGGCTACACTTTTCAAGTGTACCTGAATGGGTGTTTTTCTTGTAGTGTAGGGAGAGAATTCAAAGTTTCTTACACTTTGTTTAGATAGAATCGAAGAGAATTCTGAGACAAATGTGTAACCACAAACGGCTCGTCAATTAGAGTTACGGATCAAAAGTCATGAGTGATAGAAGTTAGATGTAAATAGTAATAATGATTCTCTCTCTCTCTCCTCTTCAAGATCATGTCTCTCTCTTTTTCTAGGACAAATGAGTGTGATTTTATGCTGAAATGGCTAAGTGAAGAGGGTTATGAGTGGGCCTTGACCCAACTTGGGCTCTGGACCTAACATGAGTCCAATTCACTCGTTTTAACTCGTTGGTCCAATTTTAGGTCAGAACCCTTAAAATTAATATTTTAATTTGTATCTAATTATTTTTACTTTTTTAAATTATAATTTTAATTTTTAAACCTCTTTGACTCATAATTAATTTATTAATTAATTATTCATTAATTAACCGAAATTTACATAAAGCATAAAGAAGTGAAACTTACGTAATTAATGAATGAAAAGAATGATCAAGATAAAGAGAACAATTTGTTTACAAAATTTTTTAAAAATTTTATTATATCCATTTTATAGACAACGAATTCTTTGTAATTGTTTATTTGTTCTTTTTTGTTGCCAATAAAAATTAAAATACTTTCATTTCTTGATATATTATTGTACTTTTTGTTAATCTTTATATTCGCTCTTTTAATATAATTATTATACAATGCATTGAAATACGAAAATTGATTATGATAAAAAGGCAGAATTTGATCTGGGTTTTTAACATTTACAACATGTTTGGTCATACAATATTATGATAAATATATCTATAAAAGGCCATGCATTACTTTTACACAAATAAAAAACAAATGATTTAAAGAGATATTAGAAGAGAATGATAACCGTTGTTGCAACATATTTAAGTTGAAAAAAATGTTTCAAAAGACTATGGTATGATTTGAAAACAATGGTTCATGTGCCTTAAAGAGATAAGTGCTATAGAAATGCTAACGATGTTTCTATTTGTATTAGGATGTGAAAATTCAAATAAGTTTACTAAGGAGTTGTAATAACCCTAATTTTTACATTAACACGAGATTTTTTAAAAATAATATTTTAAAGCGATTAGTTTCATTTTGACGAGTCGACTTCAAACCTCGAAATAAAATAAATGGTAATATAATTTTATTATTATGTTATTTATTTATTTTACTTGCTCTAATTATAATAAAGCCTAGATATTATTATTATTATTATTATTATTATTATTATTATTATTATTATTATCAACTCCGATATTTGTCAATATAAGTAATTATCGATATTTTTTAATGAGTTTAGAGTTGTTAATATTTCATCAAATATCTTTTGTCCTTAAATTACTAATATCATTTATATTACTAACTCATATATATATATATATATATATATATATATATATATATATATATATATATACCCATGTATATTATTACTTGTATTTTAATATATTTAATTTTTATAATTATTCATTTAAGATATTTATAATTTGAACTGCTGACTCAACAGCTTCAAGCCTTAACACCCAACCTCTTTTATTAATGAATCATGACACCTAGCCAATAATCACCCTTATCACCCTTAATCAACATCATCAATGAAACCATTTGAGAAAAGAAAAGAAAGAAAACGTGGCTTATATATATATGTAACCATTCACTTATCAAATTTAAAACATTAGTAATCATTATTCATCATCATTACTAATGCGGGTGGAAATTGGTGAGTTAAGAATGATTATAAAATATGCGTTGTAAGTATAGTTCTCAACCAACCAGAAATCCGCTTTATCAATTTAAAAAGGGTGTCACAAAAACTAAAATAAAAATACTGGGAGTATGAGTCCCAGGTCGTCTCCCAACGAGTTGCAGAAAAGTGTGCTATTTTATTAATCAGATGTTTTCAAAAAGGTTTGAGTTGAATGGCAGAAAATTAAATTAGAGAATTTATATAAATTTAAATAAAAGCCTTGATTGGGAGTTGATTAGTTGGAAGCCCTATTCTTGTTGCAGTACTCTCAAGATTAATTGATAATTGGGGATTATTCTGTTTAGTTGTCCCTCACTAAGTAAGGGAAAGTTAAACAAGTTAGAATGCTATTTCTATCCACAAGTTCCAATCCGCTCTGGGGAGGATTGGTGTTAGTGACTAGAGAGCAATCCAACAATAAACCCAACTACAATCTCTCTCTTGAGCATCCCAACTTCAAGGGTTTCTTTCAATCAACTCCCCATCAAGTTAGGGGACTACTCGCTCATTGTAAATGTAAAATTCATAACATAAGAAAAGGAATTAAAGAAAGATATCATAAATAATGATCAAAAGATTAATCAAAAATAAAAGTGATTCTTGTATTAATAAATGCTAAAATAATCCAACAATAAAATTAAGTAAATTAAGGAACATGGAAGAGTAAGAGACAAGTAAAGAAAACGAACTAGAGTGTCGAAGTCTTGATGAGGCAATAACTCTTCTCAATATCCCAATGAAAAAATAATGAACATAACAAATCCTAAAAACTATGAATGTGTAGAGAGAAAACCTAGAGGAGAGGAAAACTAGATCTAAAAACTAAAACTATGTGGAATGAATGTTGTTGTTGGTTTCTGCATGTTCTCTGGCTCTAGTATGCTTTTTTGGGCTGAAAACCAGGTCAAAATAGGGCCCGAAATCGCCCCCAGCGATTCTGCAGATTATGCAGATCGCGCATGTCACGCGATCGCGTCATCCATGCGGCCGCGTCATTCAGCTTTCTGCTTTGCCACGCGATCGCGTCATCCATGCGGCCGCGTCACTCGTGCTATTCCATGCCGCGCGGTCGCGTCATTTATGCGGCCATGTCACTGCGATTTCCTCTTCTTCGCGCGGTCGCGTCATCCATGCGACCGCGTCACTTCTCGCTAGTCACCTCCTCAATTTCTTGTGTTCCTTCCATTTTTGCAAGCTTCCTCTCCAATCTCCAACTCATTCATGCCCTGTAAAGCCTGAAACACTTAACACACAGATCACGGCATCGAATGGAATAAAGGAGAAATAAAATACATAATTAAAGTCCCTAGGAAGCAAGTTTTCAATCATACAATAACTTTAGGAAGGAATTATAAATGCATGCTTATTTAATGAATAAGTGGATAAAGATCATGATAAAACCACACAATTAAACCATAAAATAGTGGTTTATCAACCTCCCCACACTTAAACATTAGCAAGTCCTCATGCTTAGTTGAAGGAGATAAAATGAATGAGTAAGAACATGTAAAACCTATGAAATGCAATGCAACCTATATATATGAATGCAACTATATGATTTTTGTCTACTTGATCTAAAGTAAATAAGCTCTTCAAAACAATTACAAATCAAATTCCACTAACTCAATTCTGATACAGTAAGAACAGATAAAAATGCAAGAAGATAGCTCATGAAAGCAGGGAACATAGAAATTCAAGCATGGAACCCTCACTGATGGTGTATGTACACTCTAGTCTCTCTAGTGTATAGGGTCATCACTCTATCCTTCTCTAATCATGCTCTCTAATTTTTTTGTTCTTCTCCTAACCAATCAACAACATTTAATATACCAATGCAAACATCATGAGGTCTTTTTTTTTAAGGTTGTAATGGGGCCAAGGTAAGGGTAAGGATATACATATGGCTAAGTAAGCTTATAAATTGAATCTTTAATTAACCCAAGCTTTAACATAACCTATATATATTCTATATAACTTTAGAATTCATACCTAACTACCCAGAATTTTTCTTTCACATCCATACTCATGTATCAACCTTTTGTTTTGATTTTATCATACATGCATTGATCCTTGAATTCTTAATTCAACATTGGGGTAATTTTGTCTCCTTATTTATTTTATTTTATTTTATTTTATTTATTTATTTTTTTTTCTCAACATAAACATAAACATAGCTTATCAATGCACATAGATTTTTTTTTAATTCTTATAGTTTCACATGAGTAGGTATCCAAATTCTCATTATATTATCATGACTCATTCCCTTTTTATCCTTTGTTCCCACAATTTCCCATACTTAAATAACATACACAATTCCATCTTAAGCTAACCAAAGATTCAATTTGGGATATATAATTATTTTTCCGCTTAAGGCTAGTAATGTGGTAAAATATAGAACAAATGGGATTTAAAGGCTCAAAGTGGCTAACAAAGGTAATTGAAAGGGTAGGCTTTATTTGGATAAGTGAGCTAAACAAATAATAGCCTCAATCATGTGCAAACATATAAATATAATAAACATTGGACATATAGGATGAAACAAAATGTAGATTATAATCATAGAGAAGTACACACACAAGAATAAAATAATTATGGTTAAATAATGTAATCATTCATAAAGGCTCAAATCTCACAGGTTGTGTGTTCTTTAGCTCAAAAATCATGTTCCAAATACAACTTCAAGCAAATTTAACATAAAATAATTAACTAAAATTAGTAAAATTTTGTTCCAAACATAGAGTCTTAGAAGAAACTCATTGTCTTTTCAATCAAGCAGAACATGCATGCAACTAATCTATTACTATGCAATTTATCCTATTCTATAAAAGAAAAAATCTAACTAAATATCCTAATTTATTGGTGCTACGGAAGAGAATTTACCTCCGGAAGTCAGGTACTGACCGACCTCCCCACACTTAAGGCTTTGCACCGTCTTCGGTGCCATCTGTCAAGAACAAAGGTGGGCTGGTAGCAGTATCTCCACAGTCGGGACCATCATGGCTCCCTGTGCTGCTAAAGGAAGTGGAGTCCGGGGTGTCTGAGTCCTTGAATTTTCCCATGATCAGCTCCTTGAGGTATGTGAATCGGCGCTTGTTACGACGCTCTCTCATCTTAGCTTTGTGTTCTTGCCGATCCAACTTTTCAAGTATCTGCTGGAGCAGCTGATCAGTAGTGAGTGCTTGTGGTGTTGAAGAAGGAATATCTTCAACTAGTTCAGTAGGCTGGCTTGTAGTGGCTGCTTGAAGTCTAAGGTACTTCCCGTTAGGGACATATTGATCATCCCGGGGAAGCATGGCTTTGGTGTCCCCAGCTCTGTAGGAGACTCCGGCGGCTGAGACAAGATCTGAGACCAAGGCGGGGAAAGGTAAGTTGCCCGCAATTTGGATGTGTCCCATGGCATTCCGGATGTGTCTTGGTAGGTTCAGAGGCTGGTCTGTAAGGATGCACCATAGTAGAACGGCCATGTCCGCAGTGAAGGAGGATTCGTGAGTGCTCGGGAAGACGTAACGGGACATGATCTGTGCCCATACACGAGCCTCCAAGGTAAGTGCAGAAGCCGAAATTCTCTTAGGGCGGGTACGATGGTATCCGTAGATCCAACGGCTGCCAGGTAGTGCGATAACTCTGAGAACAGCGTCCCAGTCAAATTGGTACATCTGGCGCTTGAGTGCGGCTTCTTGAAAGGCATCCAGTCCTTCTGGAACAGGGGGAAGACTTAGAACTTTTTGAATGGTCTCTTCTGTAATGGGGACTTGCTTCTGACGGACGTAGACAAATTGCAGGGTTGGTAAGTGGTAGTTGGAGTAGAACTCGACTACCCAAGAAAGATTGACCTGCCTTGGCTATCTTTGTAGGAAACCCCATTGTCTTCGGGCAATCTACGGCTCAACAAATGTAGCAATGTGGTTTGGGAGGAGAAGAAGGTATTCGTTGTTGTAACTCCTTTCAGCCAGGATGGGGAACATCTGCTTACAGTAGCGATTGGGAAACCGCGCAGTGTCCTTTGCTGGGAAGGCTCTTTCTTTATCATCAACCTTTATAATCCTCTTAATTTTCTTTGTTGAGGGCTTGACTGCGGTGGAAAAAGGCTCTGCCACTAATGCTCTCTTCGTTCCTCTCCTTGCTGTTGATTTGGGAATGGCTTTCTCTTTTCCTTTCTTGGTGGCCATCCTGAAAAAGGGAAGAGAAAGTAAATTAAGTTTACAGAGATAGAGCAAGGAAGAGAACAGAAAAGGATGGTTATAAATGCACATTAAAAGGTAAATGAAGTTAACACACGCTCATGAGTACATGTGAAAACTCATTAATGGAAAATAGCTAGTGAATATGATGACAAGTGAATGCAAGGTCTTTATTGGCATGCCGGCAAAGGGCATGAGTAGCATAGATCAAACATCACTCGTAACAAACCATCACGTTTGTATTGACAATTAATTTCAATTAATAAAGTAGTAAAGGGTAATTGTGAAAAGCAAGCATTGAATATTAGAGTAGAAAAATGTAGAGAAGTTCATAATGCCATATAGGCTTTTTCACAAACACATAGCATGCATGTAGAAGAGGCTCTTGAAAATAAGAATTGGAATATGCAAGTAATCCCTTAAAAAGCAATGTATAATTGTCAAATAAATTTACAACAATCCACAAGCATATAATAATAAATAATGACTCACATAAATTGAGAACACCAAGTAAGAAGGAAAAAGAAAGAAAAAGAGAATATGAATAATGAAGGTAAAAAGAAAAGAAAAGAAGATAACATATAAAAATAAGAAGAAAACTAGAAAAGTAAGGAGAGAAGAAAAAGAAAAACCTTGTTAATGGAGGTGAGAGAGAGAGAAAGTGTAAAAAGTGAGAAAGAAGGAAGAAGGGAGGAAGGAAGGGAGAAGAAATAAGGAGGGAAAAGAGAAAATAGGATTTGGGGAGAAAAAGATATGATAATTGGCAAATTAGGAAAACTGTACGGCGCAATCGACGCGGTCGCGTGGGGGACGCGGTCGCGCGACTTGCGCTTAAACTCAATGACGCGGTCGCGTCGGTCACGCGATCGCGTGACCCGTTTTAGGCTAATGGCGCGAGGGTAGCCTCGCACTCGCACAACTCTCTGTTCAAAATCATATTAGTGCCAAATTTTGGGTGACGCGATCGCATGGGGCATGCGATCGCGTGAGTGGTCAATTAGTGGGATACGACGCGGTCGCATGGGGCACGCGATTGCGTGAGAGGGACTGCGCGTCCAGCGCCAGTCCAGCACCACTCTAGCACAACTTTCGGCTGTGTACCCTTGTTACATCGAAATTCAGGTCACGCGGCCGCGTGGGGCACGCGGTCGAGTGGGAGGCCATTATTCTCATATGACGCGGTCGCGTGGGACTGTTTGTGCCATTGGCACATCTCCAGCCCTGCTCCTGCGTAACTCTCTGTTCATATTATTATTGTCTCCCAGCTCCCTGCGACACGGACGCGTCAACGAGGCGGTCGCATGGTGATTTTTTTTTTAATTAAAAATATGTGAATGCAGATGCACGAAATGTACTAATGAAGAGAAGAGTTATTGAATAAGAAAATTAAAAATAAGGAAAAGAACGATCATACCATGGTGGGTTGTTTCCCACCTAGCACTTTGCTTTAACGTCCGTAAGTTGGACGCTCCACTAGCTCAGTCTTCGGCTATGTGGGGATCTTCCAAGAGGAAGATCTCGAGCTCCTTGTTCTTCTTCAGCTTCTCGCCATGGTACAGCTTTAGACGATGTCCATTAACTTTGATAAGTTCAGAGCTTGAAGGATGGCTTAGGTGATAAACTCCGTATGGTTCGGCCTTCTCTACTCTGTATGGACCTTCCCATCTCGATCTCAACTTGCCTGGCATGAGCCTCAGTCGAGACTTGTAAAGGAGGACTAAGTCCCCAGGTTGAAACTCTTTCCTCTTGATGTGCTGATCATGTATAGCCTTCATCTTCTCCTTGTATAGTCTTGAGTTCTCATAAGCTTCTAGGCGAAGGCTTTCCAGTTCCTGCAGTTGCAACTTCCTTTCAGCTCCGGCTTTGTCAATTCCCATGTTGCATTCTTTTACTGCCCAAAAGGCTTTATGCTCTATTTCAACAGGGAGATGACAAGCTTTTCCATAAACTAAGCGGAAAGGACTCATCTCAATGGGTGTTTTGTATGCTGTTCTGTATGCCCAGAGTGTATCTTGTAGCCTGGTGCTCCAGTCTCTTCTATGAGGTTTGACTATCTTCTGCAAGATACGCTTTATCTCTCTATTTGACACCTCGGCTTGACCATTAGTCTGAGGATGGTAGGCTGTTGCAACTTTATGAATTATCCCATGCTTCTTCATTAGTCCTGTTAGTCTCCTGTTACAAAAATGGGTGCCTTGATCGCTCACGATTGCTCGTGGTGATCCAAAGCGACAAATAATATGGTTTCTCACAAAAGAAACAACAGTGTTAGCATCATTAGTGCGGGTAGGAATTGCTTCCACCCATTTGGAAATGTAATCCACAGCTAACAATATATAGAAATAACCATTAGAATTTGGAAATGGACCCATGAAGTCAATGCCCCAAACATAAAAAATTTCACAGAAAAGCATAATCTGTTGAGGCATCTCATCCCTCCTGGATATATTATCAAATTTCTGGCATGGAAAACAAGATCTACAAAATTCAGCAGTGTCCTTAAAAAGAGTAGGCCACCAGAATCCACAGTCTAAGATTTTTCTAGCAGTTCTTTGAGGGCCAAAATGTCATCCACTTTCAGATGAGTGGCAGGCCTCTAAGATGGACTGGAATTCTAATTGAGGCACACACCGTCTAATTACCTGGTCAGCTCCACATCTCCAAAAATATGGGTCATCCCATATATAATATTTAGACTCGCTTTTCAGCTTGTCCCTTTGATGCTTAGAAAAATTTGGAGGAAAGGTGCGGCTAACTAGATAATTAGCTACAGGTGCATACCAAGGGACTATCGCAGATACTGCTTGCAGGTTATCAAATGGAAAATTATCAGCTATAGGAGTGGAGTCATCTGTAATGTGCTCAAGGCAACTCAAGTGGTCTGCCACTAGATTCTGGTTACTACTCCTATCCTTAATTTCTAAATCAAATTCTTGTAATAGCAGTATCCAACGTATAAGCCTTGGTTTGGACTCCTTTTTAAATAATAAATACTTTAGAGCTGCGTGGTCTGAATACACTACTACTTTAGTACCAAGTAAATAGGCTCATAATTTATCCAGAGCAAACACAATAGCAAGAAGCTCTTTCTCAGTAGTAGTGTAATTCGACTGAGTGGCATCCAAAGTTTTAGACGCGTAAGCAATAACAAAAGGATCCTTACCTTCACGTTGAGCCAGTGCTGCTCCTACTGCATGGTTGAAAGCATCACACATTATTTCAAAAGGTTGGCTCCAGTCTGGTCCTCTCACAATTGGAGCTTGAGTCAGTACAGCCTTCAGCTTATCAAACGCCTGTTTGCAATTTTCACTGAACTCGAACTCAATATCTTTCTGCAGTAGCCTGGATAAGGGAAGTGCTACCTTACTGAAGTCCTTAATGAACCTCCTGTAAAAACTTGCATGGCCATGGAAAGAACGGACCTCCCTCACAGAAGAGGGGTAAGGTAAACTAGAAATAACATCCACCTTTGCTGGATCTACAGAAATGCCAGTATTGGACACAACATGTCCTAGTACAATCCCTTGTTTAACCATAAAGTGGCATTTTTCAAAATTTAATACCAGGTTTGTACTGACACATCTATCTAATACTCTAGATAATCCATCTAAGCAAAGGCTAAAGGAATCGCCATAAACACTAACATCATCCATAAAAACTTCCATACAGTCCTCAATAAGATCAGAGAAAAGACTCATCATGCACCTTTGGAAAGTAGCGGGTGCATTGCACAAGCCAAAGGGCATTCTCTTGTAAGCATAAGTCCCAAAAGGACATGTAAAAGTGGTCTTTTCCTGATCCTCAGGAGCTATATGAATCTGCAAATAACCTGTGTAACCATCTAGAAAACAATAATGCGATTTACCTGACAGGCGATCCAGCATTTGATCAATGAATGTGAGAGGATAGTGATCCTTACGGGTTGCTTGGTTGAGGCGTCTGTAGTCAATGCAGACCCTCCAGGCATTCTGAACTCTGGTTGTCAGGAGCTCTCCATGCTCATTCTTCACTGCAGTGACTCCAGACTTCTTTGGTACCACTTGTACGGGGCTTACCCATTCACTGTCTGAGATGGGATAGATGATATCTGCCTCTAGTAGTCTGGTCACTTCCTTTTTGACAACCTCTAGGATAGTAGGGTTCAGTTTTCTCTGGGGTTGACGGACAGGTCTTGCTCCCTCTTCTAAAAATATTCTATGCTCACAGACTTGAGGGTTTATGCCTACTATGTCTGCCAAACTCCAACCAATTGCCTTCTTGTGCCTCCTCAGCACACCAAGTAGCTGCTCTTCCTGTTGAGAAGTGAGTTCCCTTGCAATGATAACCGGAAACTTCTGCCCGTCTTCAAGGTAAGCATATTTGAGGTGTGAGGGAAGGGGTTTTAATTCTAACTTCTGATCATGTTCAGGCTCTGGGTTGTCTGGAGCTGGTAACAGTGGTAAGGCACTGTCATTGTCCTCTGAGAGTGTCCCCACACTTGGACCTTGTCCTGTGTGCTTCTCTTCAAATTCCTCCTGATGGACTTCAGCCACGGTTTCATCTATGATGTCACACTTGAGGATAGAATGATCCTCTGGAGGATGCTTCATAACTCCATTCAGATTGAAGATTACTACTCTGCCATCTATTTCAAAAGAGTATGTTCCTGAAAAAGCATCTAATTTAAACTTTGAGGTCTTCAGGAATGGTCTTCCGAGTAGGATTGATGATGGCTTGTCTGAGTCATTTTGGGGCATTTCCAGGATATAAAAATTAGTGGGAAACGTGAGTCCCTTAATGCCTACTAGTACATCTTCAACAACTCCAACCACTGTAATAATGCTTTTATCTGCTAACACAAAACGAGCTGCCGACCTTTTTAAGGGAGGGAGCCTCAAAACATCATATATAGACAAAGGTATTATACTTACACATGCTCCTAAATCACACATGCATTCAGAAATTATCACACCACCAATAGTAGAATTAACTATACAAGGACCTGGGTCACTACACTTTTCAGGTAAACTTTCCATTAAAGCAGATATGGAACTTCCTAAAGGAATAGTTTCTAATTCATTAATTTTATCCTTATGTATACATAAATCTTTTAGAAACTTTGCATATTTAGGTACCTGTTGAATAACATCAAAAAGGGGAACAGTTACCTCAACCTTTTTGAATATCTATACCATTTTGGATCAGGTTCCACCTGCTTCCTGGGCTTCCTTGCAAGTTGTGGAAATAGAATAGGAATGGTGTCTTCTGCAGTATCTGCGCCTTTTAATGCTTCCTCCTGTTATTGCACTTCTTCTTCAGCTATGTCCTATATGTCCTCTTTCTCTTCAACATCTTCTATTTCCACTACCTCTCCAGCTGAGGCGTGTTCTGGTGGGCTTGGCTCCTCCTGGTTCCTCTCCTGCAGTGTGGTTCCGGACCTTAGGGTGATGGCATTAATACCACTCTTGGGATTGGGTAATGGTTGAGAGGGAATTCCACTGGAGCTCGAAGGTTGGTTATTGGAGTTGGTCATTGATCCAATCTGGGAGACAAGAGCTTGTAAAGTAGCGTTCAGTCCATTTAGAGTGGCATTAATATTATTTTCCATGGTCTGCTGTCTCCGATCCATAGATTGTAGTAAGTCATCATTAGCAGATGAAGAAGGATAGGTAAGTTGAGAGGTCTGCTGTAGGGTATTCTGTGGTCCTTGGGATTGCCTTAGGTGAGGTGCTATGTAAGGCTGATTCTGATTCTGCTGCCTGTTGTTGTTGTTATTCCACCTCTGATTTCCCTGATTATCTCTGCCTCCTCTGTTGTTGTTGTCCCTCCAATTTTGGTTAGAATTGTCTTGCCATCCGTGGTTGTAATTGCCACCTTGATTGTACCCTTGGTTGGGGCGGTCATAGAAGTTATGTGTGGCTGCCACAGTGTTGTCTTCATGCTGGAGCTGGGGACATTCATCAGTATAATGGCTATAATCAGCACAGATTCCGCAAACTCTCTGTGGGACTAACTGTTGGTTTTGCTGTGGTGGAAAAGGTTGAGCTTGCTAAACTTGTTAATTCAATTGCATCTGCTTCAGCAAGTTGGTCATTTCACAGATACTCTGAGTTAAAGCAGTAGTCTCTCTACTAGAAGATACTTCTGCAACGGCTTTTGAATGGCCTTGTTTCTGCCTGTGATTCCTAGTAGATTCAGCTAAGTCACTGATTAATTGCCATGCCTCATCAGTGGTCTTGTACTTTTTTATAGACCCATTGCTAGCACTTTCCAATGTGGTCCTATCTTGGGGCCTCATTCCCTGTGTGACATAACTGAGTAACACCAGCTTGTCAATCATATGGTGGGGGTAAGCTTCCAGAAGATTATTGAAGCGCTCCCAGTACTCATAAAGAGTTTCAGATTCATCCTGAACAATCATGGAAATATCTTTCCTCAGTTTATCAGTAACTTCAGC